>NC_140175.1:34129575-34439575 GCF_963971535.1 Notolepis coatsorum
ACACCCTCGCGCACTGTGTGTGGCCCTCTGTGTGTGGCCCTCTGCGATATCCGTAGTCTCCTGTGGTTAACTGTATACGTTTGGCTGCCAGGGATTGAACCCGGGTTGACAGACACACTTTTCCGACAGCCTCACCCTAACCATAACCCTAACTTTAATGGTGCCATGCCATAAGTCCAACAGCCCATTATTACGACATATGTCCCATTGGACTGAAAACACATTTGTCCGATGGTCCGTTAATCCCGCAAACAAAACCCATTGGTCCTAAATGCGGTTGCCCCGATTAGTTAAAAAGGAGGCCCATCAATTTGACGGTCTGTTATCCTGAAAACACACACACTCTTATATATTTTGCCCTTAATATATTTCATGTATTTTAATAACATGCAAACCATATTATGGCCAAGGTACCCCACAAATAAAATAAAGCCACACATCTCTCTCTTAACATATTGACTGCCACGCTGTTTTCCCATCTGTACTCCCTGGCGCCATTTTTTTTGACAATTTTCACAATATTTCACGATCTTTGCGGAGCTATTGTATATTCCATATTATAGCTATGGAGACAATAGTATGGCTCATTTGACAGGCACTATTTATACTCCAACATGTAAACAAGAGTTTGTTTCTACATACCCTCGTTCGTGCACAATCCCGAGCTAAACATTGCCCTGTTTCAAAATAATCCAGGCTGGTTTTCTACATTGTGAGATAACGTGTTTTGTGCAGCGTATGCGCAAATCTCGCGGCTGCTCGCCTGAAGCCTATATTATTGCCAGGTCAAAGGTAAACACATGACCTTGTTTCTTCACAAAGCCGGGGGGGGGGGGGGGGGGGGGGCATTTTTCGACGCTGCGATCATACAAACGCATGTTTTATGATGGAGTTTCGATAAAGTACACGTGAAATAATAATAATAATTCATTTAATTTATATAGCGCTTCTCAGTAACCCGAAGTCGCTGACAGTAGTCGGGAGCAAGAGTACAAACAAAGAAACGAAAGCAAAGAAACAAAAACAAAGAAACAACAAAGAAACAAAAACAAAAGGAACATGAGACCATGGGGGGAACAGGGGAGACAGCATGAAAGCACAAAAAAGACTGGAGACAGACATCAATCAGGTTGGAGGGGAGGGGGGGGTTTAAGGGTGGGGGGGGTTGAAGGCAAGGGAGAACAGGTGGGTTTTGAGGCGAGCTTTGAAGGTGGAGAGTGTAGGGGAGTCTCTGATGGACTGGGGGAGGGAGTTCCAGAGTCGGGGTGCAGTACGAGAGAAGGCCCGATCTCCGAAGTTTTTAAGCTATAAATAGACGTTACCTTTATCAAAAGATACACTACCATATGTTTCTTCACAAAATCATCGGGGGGGGGGTCGTTTTCCAACGCTGCGATCATACAAACGCATGTTTTATAATGGAGTTTCGGTAAAGTACACGTAAAATAGACGTAACCTTTGTCAAAAGATACACTACCATATGTTTCTTCACAAAATCATCAGGGGGGGGGTCGTTTTCCAACGCTGCGATCATACAAACGCATGTTTTATGATGGAGTTCCGGTAAAGTAGATGTAAAATAGACGTACCTTTGTTTTAGAGGTACTCTATTTTTCCAAGTGTCTTGAATCAGAACAGGATCAATACATATAATGTTAGGAAACGCACCTTATCGTCCATAATCATCATCCATATAATCCATTTTGTCTTTTTCATAATATCCAATAGTTCTCTCTAGGCGATCGCCATTGTCGTCCTGCTCACAGCTGCTCGCAATCTACTAGTAGAGTGAGTCTCTATAGTTGTTTGGGGGCTGGGGTCACCCCACACTAAGCTGGGCCATATGCATACACAAGGTAGGCGATACTTTCACCTGGCGGGATTCAATCATCATTGCAATTTCAAGTACTCAGATGAATCACCAAGGTCCGCGTGACAGTTTTCAATAGGAAAATCGAAAAAAAGAAAAAAGGATAAAAACCAGAGAATTCTCGGGTATGGCGCTCAACGGTTGGCGACGAAACCCGAGATATGTCGGGTATGACGCAGAAAGAGTTAACACATACATACAAATACAACTAGGTCTCTCTCACATTTACAATGCCTACTGTTTGCATGTAATGCCTGACTTAGAGAGCACAGTGGCAACACCTTTCATTATATTTATTTTGGCACGCATTTTAGCACCATGGACAGTGGAGGTCCAATGATCAGCAACCAACACACAAAATATTTACAGAGATTGGAGATCAAATGTTTAACTAACGATACACACCATGAAATGCACGGAAAAGTGATAATCAATACCAACATTATTTAGTAAAGGCACACTGCACACACAGTAAAATAGTCAATTAACCGTCAACACATACAGCTACTAAATATTACAATTTGGATTTGTTTTTCACTCACCATTTGACATTACCTTTTTTTTTGTAAAGTGTGAATGCAGTCGCGTGCATGATGAATCAATCAGTTATTACATCTAGGTTCCTATTTCGTGACACATTCTTGTGACAGTTCAGTACAGCAACATGGTTCAGTCTGGCTTGGCTTAGTTAAACTTTTGATCTCCAATCCCTGTAAATATTTTATGTGTGTGTGTGTGTGTGTGTGTCTTGGGTGCTGATAATTAGACCTCCACTCTCTGTCCATGGTGCTGAAATATGAGCCAAAATAGCTGAATTATGAGCCATTGGAATTATGGGCAGTCCCCACCTTAACACTTTCAGTGCCCAGCAGGGGGCGCACATTTAGTGCTTGAATGCCCACCATCCACTTCAATGTTAGCGGTATTATCGCCTAATCTATGTTTTAAATTATGGCTATGTGTCTAATCTGCCCGTTGCTTATCAATGACTAATTTTCCAGTCAACATTGTCGAAGCGGATTGTTTTTTTATCGGTTCATTTCCGTTTTATAGCATTTTGAAAAGCCCTCGTTTTCAAGGGGGAAAAAAAGATTCTGTGATAAACGCCCTGTACTGGAATATTCTAGAACGTTGTAATTTTTCGGCCTATTTATGAATCGTTTTCAAATAAACGCTAGATTATCGATAGTATATGTGTGTACGTATGCACGCTGGTGCCCTGAGCTGAAAAACGATTCTCTTAGTTCCTGAGCGCTCGCACAGTCAAACAGCCATATCACATATAGGGGAAAAGCTTATATCTACGTGAAAACAGGTCTGATTATCCTAAGACTGGTAAAATAGATTCCTTTCCTGAGATCAGATGGTATCCAAAAAGATTATTCCAATTCCTGTTCGCCATTCCAAAAATCTATCCTTTTATTGATCCAATGCAACGTACTGTAAACACATATTCCAAAATAAAATCACGCTAATTGTCGTGATGGGCATTCAGGGGGCGGACTGCTAACACGTGTTATGTCGTCCGTGGCATCCAAAGTGTTAACCACACTGTTACATTAAAGCCCAACCTCCAGGTTAAACCCTACTGATCAATTATGGGTAGTCATTGGTATATAATTTCATTATTAATTTTTTTCCATTTGACACCGGAAATGCCACTCTGAAAGAGTTAAAAAGGTCCACGCACGAATAACATGCACGCGCGAATCAAAAAAGCTTATCAAACGCCGACGTCACAACAGGACAACAGGTGCATATTAATGAGCCGCATCTAAAAGCGTATCAGACGCTAGCACCTAGCACGGCCGTGACGTCACTTCAGGAAACGTATGCCTTATGTCCGTCCGGGTCATAGTACTAGATCAATGGTGGCTCACTCGGTGCATCACAGTTAGCCTATATCTCCGCCGTCCCTGCTACAGTCCCTGCTACCACTACACTCACTGACGTTAGCCTATAGCCCGCCGTCCCTGCGGGTGGTTCTCTCCTCTTTGTGTGCCCCCGTCCCCGCGGAGGAGCTTGTGGACTCGACAACAGCGGGCGCCGGAGCCCGCAGCGCTAGTTAGCTCATAGCTATCGTGTAACACTAGCCTTTACGGCCTCGAGCACCCTACGGCTGCCGCCGCCGTCGCGTCCATGGGCCCCCCGGCAGGGCATCCGTGGGGACGGGGTGTACAGAGAGGAGAGAACCATTTTGGGTCGGCCGTTCATGCCGGCCAGCGAGCCGGATGTCGGGATATGTTGTTAGCACAATAGCTACCAAGCTAAGCTATGTTATCTACTAACGTTATAAACACAATATGTGTACAACGACACAATGATTTACATTATTACAAATATGGTAACGTGGTTGTGGCTTTTACAAATAGTGGTTAGCTTTAGAGATGGATGGATGGCTATAATCACGGAGCAATAGTGAGGTGAAACAGATACATTTTCATTCGGCTAGTAGTAGCAAGTCTATATCTATGGTAGCAAGGCTCTCTGCCTGCCACTAGCTGTGTGACTCTCAGCGCCCCCTGGTGAGCCCCCTGGTGCCCTGCACCTGTTGTGACGATCATTTCGATTACACACGCACGTTATGAACCATTGATTAAAATATGCACGTGCGTGGTGATTGTGTTGGGCAGACAAAATGTTTGATAAAAACGCTAAAACTGGGTCAATTTCAATACTTTTTTTTCCCTTCTTCATGAAAGCCACTGTTGGCCTAGTCCACATTGTTTATTGAACAAAAATACAACGTGGAGGTTGACCTTTAAGCGTACCTTAAGCAAACCTTGTGTGTGTGTGTGTGTGTGTGTGTGTGTGTAGAAAGTGTACTGGTGAAATAACTTGCTTACTACCGCAGTGACTGCTGGTTTGATCCCCAGTCGCAGAGTTTCTTTGTCTTTTCCTATGTATATGCAGCACCGTGGTTGGACGGAATTACTATTTAGTGTGTTTTGTAGACCTTGCTTTCTACCCTTTGTTTCCCCCGATTATTGTGATGAATACCTATGTATTGTGAATCATATTTAGCGTGTTTTGGAGACAGAGATTTCTCCCCTTTTGTTTATCACCACCGTGCTTCCTGTACCTGGAAGAGGTAGAGGGCCTGGCGCTGTGGTGTTGGGAGAACAGCCTCTCACTGAACGTCAGCTAAACTAAAGAGATGATTGTGGACTTTAGGAGGTCGGGGGCCAGGGACTACAGCCCCCTCAGCATCGACAGGGCACCGGTCGAGAGAGTGAACAGTTGTACCTCGGAGTCCACATATCCGAGGACTTGACATGGACCACACACATTGACAGTGTAGTGAAGAAGGCACGGCAACGCCTCTACTTCCTTAAGCGCCTAAGGAAGTTCAAAGTGAGTCAGAAGATCCTTAAGTTGGAATGGTCTTATTTATGGGCAGTACTCGGAAGGATGGGGTTAGGAGTAGGATTCATTAATATGATTAAAGTACTATACACAGAGCCATCGGCCATGGTTATAACAGGTAAATTCACCTCCCCTCTCTTTCCTGTCTCGCGCTCGTCCAGACAGGGTTGTCCTCTTAGTCCCAGACTATTTGCTCTATCCTTAGAACCTTTAGCACAGTATATAAGACAATCCCAATCCATAGAGCCGATCTCAATTAGGGGCACACAGCATCATATTCGTTTATATGCGGACAATGTAATATTGTTCATGCAAAACCCTACCACCTCACTGCCTCATCTTCTCAAGCTGATAGATGATTTTGGCAATCTATCGGGATTTAGGATAAACTGGCCAAAATCGGCCTTCCTTCCACTTAATGTCACTGCAAAGGCTACCTTCCTTCCAGAAAATATACAAATGGTAGAACACTTTAGATGTCTTGGAGTTGAAATATTCCCCACTATATGCCAAACAGTGAAGTATAATTATACAGGAATCCAAGATAGGATCACAAATGACTTGGACAGGTGGTCAAAACTTAAAAACTCAGTACAGGCCCGAGTATCAATAGTTAAGATGGATATTTTACCTAGAATCAACTTCTTCAGTTCAATGCTACCGTTACCCCCCCCCCCCCCCCCTGCTGGTTACTGGAAAAAATTACATTCCGCCGCATATACATTTATTTGGAACAACAAACCTCCACGAATAAAAAGATCCACCGCACAGAGAAATAAAGCCAACGGAGGTCTAGCATTTCCAGACTTCTACTACTACTTTAAAGCGTACTCTTTAAGACCACTGATCACCTGGTTTGATTCTCAAGCATCCGTATCCTGGAGAACATCAGAAGAAAACATTGTGGCACCACATAGACTGCAGGATTTAGTATACACCAACCTATCAATTAAGCAATGCAACATGAAATTTGGCCCTATTATTATATGATCCGAATATGGCGTGAAACACAATTTTTTTTTACTAACCAGCATAAATGGCATAGACACTCCCATATTTAATAACAATACACTCCTTATTGCACAACAACCTATCAAATTTCCCAAATGGGAAAAGAATGGCATACATACATTGGGAGATATATTCAACGAACGGGGTTTCTGTAGCTATCAAGATATACATAACAAATTTAACCTCACCAGTTCCACATACTATTTCTACAGACAGTTATTAGCATGTTTGAAGGCTCATGGAGTCCCATTAAAGGTACCACTGGAGCACCACAGATATCACAAATTATTTTATGAAAGGGAGACATCGAGAGGTTTTGTCTCTGACTTTCTTCGTATGAAGTCCTTCCCCTAGACTCAGTTTGGAGGAGGGATATACCAGACTTGGAAGTAGATTTTGATTGGGCTGAAGTCTGGGCAAACTTTCGGCTATCGTCACGTAACCCGGATCATCAACAGATTAATCTTAATTTTATTCATAGGACTTACCTAACTCCTATTCAACTGAACCGTATGGGGCTTAAACAAGACTCTCGATGTTCCTTATGTACAAACGGTGATAGTGGTACATTTATGCATATGTATTGGGAATGCCCGCCTGTTAAGATATTTTGGGAAGAAATGACCACACTATTATCAGGATTTTTGTTTTTGACAATACCTGTAAATTCTGTATTGTTGCTGAATGATGTCTCTCAGTTATCACACTCTGTACTTATAAAAAGGATAATCTTGTCCGGTCTTACGGCTGCCAAAAAGCTAATAGCATCACGCTGGATTCAACCTGATAAAATGTGTCGGAGGGTATGGATTCTTACCTATCTTGATGTGATTTACCTAGAGATATCTACCGCACGAATTCTAGGTGTTAATGAAGCCAGCATAGCAATCTGGTTAGAAGTGGTGGAGAGGATAAAGCATTATATGAACTTTTAATCCTTGGTATCAAGCGGAATAATGGATGTATTCAAGGGGGTCCGTTGGGGGGGGGGGGGGGGGGGGTACGAGCAAGAGCATTTATGTGTTGTATTGTATTGTAATTAATCTGTGTATATCTTTAATCTACATCTATTTTAATTTTAAAAACCGGGCTATCATGATTGTTAGTATTATGTCGGTAATAGCCCTGTGATTTATAGTGGATTTCTACTGTAAATGTTTGTATGTCATGTCAAAAATAAAAATAAAAAAAGAATTCACAAGAAGATCCTTAAGAACTTCTACTCGTGCACAATAGAGAGCATCCTGACTGGTAACATCACCTCCTGGTTTGGGAATAGCACCGCACAAGACTACAGAGAGTGGCCCGTTCAGCCGAACGCACAATTGGAGGTGGGCTTCCCACTCTCCAGGACATTTATAACAAGCGTTGCAGGGCCAAGGCTAAGAGAATAATCCAAAACTCTAGTCAGCCAAACAACTGCTGCGGCCAGGCAAGCGCTACCGGAGTCTCATGGCCAGTACAGAGAGACTCAGAAGGAGCTTCTATCCTCAGGGCACAGGAGTTCAAAACTTTGAATCCCTATATCTGATCGGATCAGATTTGGATTTTGGGTAGTTGAAAACCAAAAAACAGGATTAGGATCACTTTGATATCCGATCAGATCAGGAAATCAAATCCAAGCTTTAATCTGGATCAAATCTTCAAAACGGGTAGTTCAAACTGACAACACAGGATTGGGATCAGTTTGATCCCCAAAAAATGTATTATCTTGATACCATACCACAGAGGGTGGATTTCCAGTGGATTACCAGAGCAAAATGTACTATACAATTTATTTAAAAATATGTTTAAATATAAATAAAATGGCAAAGTTTGTTAACTGAAATAATACAAATGATTTTGCCTTCATGGCAAATACATTTTATTTTAAATGTTTTGGTCACATGGCCTATTTTGTTTTCAACCAAATGTTGATGACATAAATGTTTATGCTCATAAAGGTATCACAACAAAGATTGTCAATCACAAATGTAATTTAGATTAAAGAAAAAATATATTTAACAAAAAAAAAGTCCATCATCTGTCATCACCTTCAGCAAACTGAAACCTCACTTTGAATTCAGCTCCTCAAAGCACACCTGGATGATCAGCTGCCTTTGAATTAATGTTTTTTGTTGTTACCCTAGTGGGAGTATTCTTTTTAATTACAATTCCATTATGATTTTATGGTATTTATGTATTTATCAATACAATTAGACATTATAGATGTATCTGCAATGTGGTCTCTTGTCTTCCTTGTATTCCTTTTCATATCCACTATATGGAGATCGGTAGGATTAAAGCACTGATATTCAGGATCTAGTAATCTTGAAAAGTCTGAATCTGGATCAGGGGGATCCTATCCTGGATTGCTTTGAAATACCGGGACAAAATCTGTCCGAGTTGTCTGAATGGGATTTAAAAATCTGATCGGATCAGATAGGGATTAAACGTTTTTAACTCCTGGGCCCAGGCCATCAGAATGCTCAATAATAATAATAATAATACATCTATTTTATATAGCGCTTTTCCAGGTGCTCAAAGACGCTTTACATGGGTAGAAGACTACTATGGCAAAACAAAAAACAGAACAAAATAATACATGACAAAATAAATAAAACCGACAGAATTAGAGGTCAAAAGCAAGATTGAAAAGGTGGGTTTTGAGGGCTGATTTAAAATATGTCAGGGTCTCATTCTCCAACGGACTTAAGAGAAAAAAGTTGCTCTTAGGGCCATTTAAGACATCTTAGATTTTGGGATTCCCCAACCGTGTTAAATATCTGTTTTATTGATTCATTATATATTTGAAATAATGCAGGTTATAGATATAAAACGACTAATGTCTGTCCCATTGTACCAAACAATGGGATATATTGCATGTTGGCTATAACCTGCATTCTTTTAAATGTATAATTAATAAATAAAACAGATATTTAACACTGTTGGGGAATCCCAACATCTAAGATGTCTTAAATGGCCCTAAGAGCAAACTTTTTGTCTTAAGTCCGTTGGAGAATGAGACCCAATGACACTGTAACAACCCATCATCTACACTCACTGCATACACATCCACATGTACACACTCACTTTAAACAAACACTCATATTACCACTCACTTTAGACACTTTAACACACTTTCTATTTATATATTATTAAAGAGATTTGCACTACATTCATACCTCATTTACACCTTACCCTAAGTTTTGTACCTCATCTCATTTCTGCATTGTACCTCACTGTTACTCATTTTACTCTGTATTGTATATATGTATATTGACTGAATATTCCTTTACTTAATTTTTACTTAGTTCTTAATAACTTTTTTTGTTTACTTACTTTTTTTTACTGTATGTAGCACACACTCAGGGGCTCATATAGAAACACGCATTTCATCATAAAGTATTCTGTATTTTATTATGACAAATAATAAACAAACTTGAAACTTGAACTTCATTCAGCTACTCTAATTAAAGAAGAAGAAGAAATTGCCTTTGAGAACCAATGGTTCTCGAGCCGTAACGGCACATGGGGCAGGAGCCTATCTCCTGTTTCCGTAGCGTGAGGCAGCTTGATGTACAATTATACAACGGCATGCAAATTTCTCGATTCTGATTGGCTGGAACAGTCCATTTACACGTATGTATAGGGACCATTCTACGGTCCTGGTCCCAGGACCCGCCCACAACCGAATCACATCACTCCGCCAGGATCACTCCGTCGGCAAAAACAAGATGTCGGACAATAATCTTTAACAAATGGATATGTTGATAGCGTCATAACGACTAAATATAAAGCGATTCTGTCAAGGCGAATGTCTTAGTCCTTTAAACAATGTTGGATGATGTAATTGATGGGTCATGAGTCATTTTAGAACAAAAGAAAAATCGCGGATTGATTGATTGATTATTTGCAATTTTATTTAAAATTTCTACTTCCTTCTCCCTGACTGCAGCGTTCACTCTCACATTGTCCGACGCTGGCGTACCCACCCACCCACCCACCCCCACACAAACACACACACACACACACACACACACACACACACACACTCCTGTCTGCAGCAGCGCTGTTTTAAGTGAGCATGGTCTATTGAATTGATTGATTGGTTGATTGCTAATTTTATTACTGTACGCCTGGTTTCCAACTGGTTAAGTTTAGGCTAAAAAAATAAATAAAAAAATAGGGCGAAGAAAACTTTTTTTTTCTTATAGGGCAAAGAAAACGTTTTAATTTGTTTTACCTACTTTCTATAGAAGCATCTAAGAATGAAGTTCTATAGAAAGTAGGTCTGCATCCCCTTAACAATTGTGTGTATTGAGCCGTACTGTATTGTACCCATTCTGCATCTGGTAATACAATTTTCAATCAATCAATCAATCATTCCAATAACCACTAACTTCATAATTAAAAACTAAAGAAAAGTTGGATGTGTTAGTTGGTTGGATGTCTTAGTTGAAAGGCAGTTGGATGTGTTAGTTGGTTCGATGTCTTAGTTGAAAGGCAGTTGGATGTGTTAGTTGGTTGGATGCCTTAGTTGAAAGGCAGTTGGATGTGTTAGTTCCAATAACACACAGTTGGATGTGTTAGTTGGTTGGATGCACTTCAAGCTGCTTCCAATAACACACAGTTGGATGTGTTAGTTGGTTGGATGCACTTCCGAATTGCTTCCACATGGAGGCAACTTGTCTTTTTTGTAGTTGTGGGAACAACTTTTTCTGGCGGATGGTTTTTTCAATAAATCTTCGATTAATGTGTGTTTATTGTATAGCAATAAGGTTGGATGAATGTGGCAGTTGTATAAAAGCATTACACCCACTTGCAGTCGTGATTTGTGAACAATAAACCATGCCTAGGGGGGTCTAACGACCACCCCTAGGCATGGTTTATTGTTCACAAACCACTCCTGCGCGTGATGTAATGCTTAAGTACACCCCTTGGACATGACGCTAGTATGTCGCAAGGACTTCCCCCCAACCCAACCCTTGATGCTGAGTGTCAAGCAGGGAGGCTATGGGTACCATTTTTAAATAGTCTTTGGTATGACTCGGCCGGGGCTTGAACTCCCAGCCTCCCGAACTCAGGGCGGACACTCTACCCACGAGGCCACTGAGCCTAATTAAAGAAGTAGTGCTCTATTCGAAAACCAACATCTGTCTCTCATTGTTTCTGTTCTGCACTGCACCTGGGCCCTCATTTATCAAATTGACGTACGCACAGATATGTGCTTAAGCCGTGCGTACGACCATTCCTAAGCAAAGTGTGGGATTTATCTATTTGAACTTGTGCTTGACTTTGTGCGTATATTTAAGCACAGGTCGGACCATGCGTAGGTGGCGCCGGTGGTAGAATATTTTCACAACGCGGAAATAAGCACTGACTGTGCTCTGCGTAACTCAACTCGTTATTATTTTGCGCATATATTGCAGAAATACGGGAACGTTTTGATTATATTTAAAAGGCTTTGCCATTGTTAAACGTAATAAGTGGAACCCCGAAGCTGTAAGCAGAATACAAGTCATATGAACACCCACGATATAAAAACGCATTGCAATTAGAACATACAGAGGTTATTTGTTGAGTGTATGTGTATACAAAACCCTTGCAATAAATGTGTCTTATGAATGAAAAGCATACATGCTCTGGACACAGAGCATATATCGTGTGGGTGATATTACAGAATTTCACTTATTTAGTTTTACAATGTCAAAGCCTAAATCAAAACGTTCCCGTATTTCTGCAATCTATGCGCAAAATAATAACGAGTTGAGTTCTAACAAAGAACGTATTACATGCTGGTAGGCTGATAGAGTAAACTATGATATGAATATGAATATGATATGATCATATAAATACTGGTCCGTCCACGAGGATATCGAGGACTCGGATAGCCATTAAGCCATTTGAGAATATAGGCGGCCTATAGCCTATACATATTATTTAATGTTTTCATAAGCGTAAAGATACAACAGCTAGATTAATTATCAAGTTAGTTTACTGTATGCAGGCTTCGCAGGGCTGTGTGTTATATATGCGCAAGTTACTGTTGCATAATGTAGGCTGGCTGCTATTATATGTAATTCATAGGCTACCTAATACCAACAACAAAATGGATTGTATCATATGCCTCTACACACATTATATTATACACATCATATTATATCTTGGTTCGGCAGCGCCTCTGTGAACAATCTCTCAGAGTTTGCTCCATCAATAAACGCGCATTTTGGCTGATAATGTGCCGGTGGCCGGAGTCTCATTCAGGCCTAATTGTATTTAATTCAATTGTAATGTTATTACTGGGGTATCTAAAACATCACAATGTAGATCAGGGTTATCCACTGAAGCCATAATGACTCTGATCAGAACCACGGGCTCATGACGAGCGCACACAATAGGCATTGTAGAGCGCAGAGTTGGCGTGCTGAAATTGATTTAATTTCAGTCATTACAGTGCTTAATGTCGGGTCATCTCTTGTCATTTATTTCTGTCAATGTGCTGGTTCTGTAGCAGGACTGGGTCAGTCAACATCCTTGGCTCCCGGCGCACCGAAGATTATACGTTCAAGTTTGGTTGGACCTCGGTGATAATAATAATAATTCGCTTGGGTTAGTCCACTTTTCCACATTTCATGGGGGTGTCCATTACCGTATATGGTTAATCGGGGCGGTTCTGGTATGCAAATACGTGAAAGTGTGCACGAGCCTTGGCGTAGGACCAAGGTGATATTTATCATGACAGGTGTGCGTAGGACCTGTGTACGCACGTGTGATGAATCCCGTTTTTTTTGTGCGTGCACACATTCTAAATTCTGTGCTTAAGTATGGAAATAGAACATTTTCTACGTCACGTTGATGAATGAGGGCCCTGGGTCCTACCAAACCGTAACAGACAATGTACAATAGCTGTAATGGACACATGTAGATATACAACAAATGAGAGCTTTGGAGTGGCTGTATCAATGGAAGTCATGCATTACACGCTCCAGAATACTTTAAGACGCTAGATAGATTGAGCCACTCGAAATTAGCACATTTATGATTGGGTAGCAATACTGCACCTTAAAACCATTAAAGGGCATGCAGCGACTGCAACTTTGGATTGTGTGCCATCTTATCTTTTAGTCATGGTAATACATTCAAAGTTTCTCTCTGAGATGGTATTGTATTGCTGCCTGAATGTTTTTCCAACATTTCAAAGCCGAGTTCAGACATTTCTTTGCTCTCTTCAGGACATTGTTGAAGTGGCTTTGGTTTGGATGTGCTGGTATAGACTTCACATTTCTAACTCCAGTCGGTGATACTTGAAATATGGAATATGAAATGTGGAAGCTCCAGACACACTCCACTGGCTAACGGCAGACAATTTGCATACTTTTTAACTGCTGCTGTGACCCACTGTCACCTCCATTCATATGTAAATACTGACCGGAACGTGCAATGTAACTCACTGTGCCTTGTATATATATATTTATCTATTTTTACCTTATTTTCTAGCACTCGCTTGTATTTAAATATGTTTAAGTTAAGTATTGTGTGATTTTGTGTGAAGGGCGGACTAGCAAAGTAAGATTTTCATTGTATGGCAAACTGTCTGTTTAACTGTGCATATGACAATAAACAATCTTGGATCTAATAGTATTGAGATTCCCAACATGCTTTCTTATCTACACATAGACAACTTCTGATGTAAAGGTATTTTAAATAGACATCTCCAACTGAGCCAAACCTTTTATGAGATATACAATAATTATAATAATAATTATAGTAGTGGATAGGACACCAAACAGGCCGACTAAGGTTGAGGGGTGAATGTTAGCAGTGGGTAGGACATCAAACTGGCCGGCTAAGGTTGAGGGGTGGATGTTAGCAGTGGGTAGGGTACCAAACAGAACGGCTAAGGTTGAGGGGTGGATGTTAGCAGTGGGTAGGACACCAAACAGGCCAGCTAATGTTGAGGGGTGGATGTTAGCAGATGTGACGGCTGAGGGTGACTCAAAGACAGACTTCCAAAATAGAGACAGGGCGGGGCAAGTCCAGGACTTGTGGGTGAGATTAGCTGGTCCTATAGGTGACATTCATCACAATTTAGATCAGTGCCAGGATAGATGCAGGCTAGTTTGCTTTTAGACCCATGGACTCTGAGCTACTTTCCATTGCAAGAACCCGTAACAGGCACAAATAGATGACGAGTGGACCTAGATAAAATAGTACTCTGGTAAAAGTAAAAGTACTCCATTCAAAATCCTACCTAAGTAAAAGTAGAGACGTATTTGATATTGAATATACTTAAGTATCAAAAGTTAAAGTATGCGTTCTACATGGTGTTTGTGTATTCCAGTGCTTGGGAGCATTAAAACCTGGAACTATTGACCTATAAAGGTTAAAGTGGCACATGGTCCAGTTATGCTGCTCTGATTAAGTTCAACAACTCTGAAGTTGGCAGGCTTCAAATTTGAAAGTACAGTACATGATCTTCATCAATCCCTGCCATGTGTTCTATGCAAAAAAAATCTTCAAAGTAACTAGCAGCCGATGGGTTCAGATAAATAGAGTAGAAAGTACAATATTTTCTTTGAAATGTATTGGAGTGAAAGAACAAAGTGAATGAAAATGAACATATTTACACAAAGTACAAGTACCTCAACATGATATGTAACTGCAGCTATGGTTAACAGTTGGTTAATATAGTTATATTCGTTTACAATTTTATATGCTTATTTTTTGCATATTAACACATTCCCTGCCACGCTTCTATCCATCAATGTATGATCACTGCCACCAGTCTAAGCCTATGGAGATATTTACCTTCTTTGCAGGGCTATAACTTTTTTAATTGTATTGCTAAATTGACATTACTATGGCCCATTCAACATCGATTATCTATCGTTCAGGATGTAGGAACGTTGTACTTTTTCATTCATAGATTCATACTAAAATACCGTCTAGAATATAAATATGTTTTTATCGTTTTCTGCAGTAATTCCTAGAACGCTAGTTATAGGCCTAAACGCATAATATAGATTATCGATTGCAGTTTATTCGTGATACACGCTATATTAAAAAATCCAACTGAATACGATCCTAAATGTTATGACTCATCATGCGCGGATGAACGGGGGGGAGTCGTTTATAAGTCCGTGATCGTCAGTAAATGCTTTATGTAGTATGGGTTGATTTATTGATCAGTTGGTTTGTAAACAAAGAAATGTACAATGGCCTTGAAAATGACGTCAGCGTCCTCTTACCGTTCGCCGATGAGACTGGATGAAAAAGATCCCACTTATTTGACGGCGATCGACTCGATCCATTTCCGGTTTGTATAATAATAATTGTAACTGAGGGGTACAATTCCCTGACTGTATTGAATAAGTATGGTATCATTAAACCACTACTGCGTTATGTACATTACTACTGGCCATACAGAACACAGGTATATGTGATGAACACTCCCACAATAACACGGCTTCACAAGAAATACTGTTTAGAAGAATATTTATTAGCAGCACGAAGATTATCTTACATTACTTATCAAGATTGAGAGTTGCGCTTGTAAGGCGAAGAATGTGCATGAATAGGTCAAGAGCGTAAGTCCATGAGCATATTACGCAGGAGATAATTAATACCACCTGTATCATAAGAATTATATATGGTACACTAGTAGGTCAGCTGAAGATACTAAGAGGTTCCCTCCGGTTGTAAGCCAGCAGGGGGAGGAATGTTCGAATGCAAAAGTCTGGATCACCGAGGAATCAATAAGCTCCAGCTACGGGAGGCGGTACATTACTCCCTTGATCGGCAGACGAAAGCAGCAGCTATAATCCAAGTATGCGCGACAGCATAGGTGAAAGCCAGCCAGCCTCTCCTAGAGACGGGCTCGAGTGATGCTCCGCACGGGTAAATCCCACACAGTAGTGGGTGTAGACGATTCTCCGCTCCAACAGCCACAGGACCAAAGCAATAATCCAGCCGGAAAAGGCTCTGCATTCACCGGTGTAGATTCTCCGGTGCACGGTACTTCACATTAACTAGGTCGAACTTGACGTTATTACACTAAGCTCTGACACTTTTACTATCCTATTCGCACGCGGTTATAAGTGCTCTATTTAGACGCAAGGTTGCTCACTTCACTTGGTCGTTGACTCGTGATGAAGGCTTTTACGTTTGAGGGTAATGAACGATACGTTTTAGGATAAGACAAGACTACTGCTGTATCCACCTGCGACGTATTTATACGTACAGTGAATAATCTAGTGCCAACCTTATTTCTGTCTCGTATTCCTGCGCAAAACTGGGCATGTTGAGACAAGCCTCGGCGGTGACTTTGAACTAGACATTGGGGGTATGGCCGTGGCGCCTAGGGGATCGCTTCCAATAGGAGAACGAATATTATGGTCTGTCCTGTACCAGGTAAAGGGATATTCCGTGTATATGTACAAAGAATATACAAGGGATATCAAACGATATACAAATATTATACATGGGATCTCAAGCAATAAATATATATATTCGGTTTAATCTGACCCTTTGTAACAGCCGCCTCCTAATTAGTCCGCACCTAATTAGATAAGCAGAGACAGATTAACCGTCTTGTCCACTACTCAATGTCCGTTGTGAGGAGTAGGGCAATTCACAAAGTCAGTGGGTCATGGTCGTCATTAAGCGAGTCGGGGAGCCTTGGCAACTCTATCAGCCTCGCCACGGGTCGGGTGTATGTCCGCCCCTGGACGAGCACTTCTGCCGCTCTGACCTTTCCGTCGGCACCAGTGATCACTTTGCTTACGCGGCCGGCCGGCCACGCAGCTCGGGGTAGTGACTGGTCTATGATCACGACGACTGTGTCCACTTTTAGGTTGTCCCCGTCCTTGACCCGCTTCTGATCAGCTGTGGGATGGGGTAGGTGTACTGGGACAGGCCTATGTCGTGGCTGGTGAAGACGTTGGTAATACTACACTGCTTCTCGGGCTGGTCCACCGCTGCTATCTTGAAGGAGACCTTTTCACCCTTTATGGTCTTCTGGTCCCTTCTGATGGTGCGTATTGTCATGGTACCTTTGGCACCCCGCAGGCCCAACTGGGCTGCAGCGGAAGCGAGGAGGAGAGTCTTTTCAGACCCATCGTCCAGGATGGCGTAAGTGTCCAGGACCTTGTCCTCGTAGCTCAGGAGCACTCTGACCACTTTGATGAGCACTCGGGGGGTCCCGCTATGCTGGTCAATGTGGAGCACTCCTGTTGGTCGGTTGCTTTGGATCGTCTGGGGTGGTGCCGACTCGCGGTCGTCCGAGTAGCACCGTGACTCCCAGTGTCTGCTGTAGCAGTCGGGACACCAGGGGGCGGTCTGGTGGATCTTCGGTACTGGTGCCACCGCCTCGGCCTGGTACATTACCGTGACGGGCCCACTTTGTTGTCCTGGCGGACGCCTGTTGATGTCATGCAGGACCTCCAAGTGGGCGCCGCCGCACCTGCTGCACTTCTTCTTCAAGCGGCACTCAGCTGCCATATGGCTGCGCGCGCAGCGGAAGCAGCGGCGGTGGTCCTTGATCCACTGACTCACCTCGTCCGTGGTCAGCTTCCCAAAAGTGTCGCATTGATACAGCCGATGTTCCCCTTCACAGTACTGGCATTCAATCTTCCACTCCTCTTTCGTCGAGGGGGCGTTGTGGTTCTTGTGCTGCGGTACTGATTCGGCTTGGTGCATAACGGTCACCGACCGGCGGTTATCATTTAATCCCCGAGGTCCTGGTCTTGGGCTTGGTCCACTCCATACGAACGTGTCCAGTCGTAGGCTGCTGACCTCCCTGGTGAGGAACTCAGATAGGTCTAGGAGGGATGCCTCTGGGCCGTTGGGGTCACGGTGGTCTCTCTGCCGCCGAAAACGCTCTTGTCGGGCGGGAGGGAGCTTCTCTAATATCCTTTCTACATTAGAGTTAGCGTACAGTTCGTATATCCCCTTTTCCTTTTGGGACCCCAGCATCCCTACCAGGGACTGTACCTTGATAGAGAGGTCATCTAATGCTCTGTTGTCTCTGGCTGGGGGGAGACGGTCGATGTCTCTTATCTCTTGTATCACGTAGTCCCATATGCGTCCATAACGTTGGTCGAGGGCTACTAGAGCCGCGGTGTATGGGGTACTTGAGTTGGAATATGCCAGCGCTATATTATGCGCTCTGGGCACCTTCAGGTGCTTGAGTAGGATAGCATACTTGTACGTCTCATCGGGGACATCGGACATCATTGTCTCTAAGCACATTCGTAGCTCTGTGTACTGTGCTCTGTTCTCGTGTGTGAAGTCCGGGAACGTCGGTGTGCCAAGGTACGATGCCATGGATGGCTGGCACATCGGTGAGCGTTGGGGGAGAGGCCTCCTGGGCGAGTCTCCCCGTACGTGTCGTCGTGGGCTGGTACTTGGTGGGTACCGAAGCCCGGGTACCCAGGTGCTGTTCCTCGGGGCTGGCGGTGCGTCAAACTCACCCGTGAGTTGAGTCGGGGGTTTGTAGCGCAGTGCCTCGGGGCTGACGTCTGGGCTGTACTGGGCCTCCTGGTCCAGAGTACGTTGCTGCTGGTCGGGGCTGTACTGGGCCTCCTGGTCCAGAGTACGTTGCTGCTGGTCGGCTTGACATTCCTCCTCTTCCTCTTCCTCTTCCTCTGCTAGGTCCTGGAGTCTTCTGTTCAGTCTCTCGGCGTGGTCCGGTTCTTCCCGGTTGCTGGGTCTCGTATGGACCGGCCGGGGAGGGGGTTCGGAGACGTGGACAGGATCCTCCTGTTGGCGGGGTCCCGGGTCGCTTGGTCGGGTAGGGGAATGCGTCCTAGACCCTTGTCGTGATGATCTGCGGGAGCTCCGTGCGGAGAGAGGGGGTGTCGCCATGGCAATCAATTTATCCATCATCTGCGCCTGCAGCCGGTCGCGCTCTGCCTCGCGCTGGGCATGGGCGGCGTCGCGCACTGCTTCGCGCTCGGCATTGGCGGCGGCGCGCTGCGCATTGGCGGCGGCGTGCTGCGCCTCGGCGCGGCTTCTTTCAATGTTCTCTTCCGTCTGAAGGCGTCTGGTCTCCAGTCTTATGCGGTCGTCTTCACTCCTTTGTTGCGCCTGGAAGCGCTCTCGCTCGGTTGCAGAATGTTCGCGTTCACTGAGGGCTTGCGCTTGGAGTTGCGCGTGAAGGCGCTCTCGTTGGTCTGCAGCTTGTTCGTGCTCGCTCGTCTGTTGCGCTTGGAGTCGATCGCGTTCGGTGGAGGCTGCCAGGGTGGCGATGAATGCCTGCGCCAACATCTTGTCCGCTTCGCTGGGGGAAGACACCGGCGGAGGTGACCGGCTTCTGGCAGTGCTCGTTGGAGATCCGTTCTCCTGTCGCGCTCCGAGGAGGTCCATCTCCTGGGTGTGCGTCTCTTCTGGTAGTGGGTCGGGTTCCGTCCCTGGAGCGCTTTCTTTATCCTGGAGCTCTCCGGGGGCTGTCCCGTTGGCGTTGTCTGGGGGTGTAGTCATGTCATGTCCCCTCTGGTCCCCCCCGTGGGCTTGGTCAGTTTCGTTAGAACCCACTGGGGTCTCTACTGGCAGGGTCGTCTGGTCGGTAGGGTTTGACATGCTTTGACTATCCGCTTTATTTATTTTATCCGTATTTAACTTCTGTATAAAGCTAGGTAATAGACTGGCAGCGTAGTCCTCTAGGTAAGAAGGTGGCTGCCGTCTGCGCGTCGGGCGTTCTAGCTTAGGAGAGCCGTTTGTGGAGTGTTCACCGCTGGCCATGTCAATATTAATATTATATTAATATTACGCTAATTACCCTCCGGCTCGAAGGACCAATTTACTATCCTATTCGCACGCGGTTATAAGTGCTCTATTTAGACGCAAGGTTGCTCACTTCACTTGGTCGTTGACTCGTGATGAAGGCTTTTACGTTTGAGGGTAACGAACGATACGTTGAACGAACGTTTTAGGATAAGACAAGACTACTGCTGTATCCACCTGCGACGTATTTATACGTACGGTGAATAATCTAGTGCCAACCTTATTTCTGTCTCGTATTCCTGCGCAAAACTGGGCATGTTGAGACAAGCCTCGGCGGTGACTTTGAACTAGACATTGGGGGTATGGCCGTGGCGCCTAGGGGATCACTTCTAATAGGAGAACGAATATTATGGTCTGTCCTGTACCAGGTAAAGGGATATTCCGTGTATATGTACAAAGAATATACAAGGGATATCAAACAATATACAAATATTATACATGGGATCTCAAGCAATAAATATATATATTCGGTTTAATCTGACCCTTTGTAACAATAATAAACGCCCAAATCATGTCGATTATTGAGTTATGGCAGCGATCCATGCACGCCAGTGTGTGTCTGTAGTCCCGCAACATTATGTGAGTGCCGGACGCATTTCCCAGACGTACCGAGATCATGTGAGATCCATTTCCGGTTGTAACTCGCCGATCATCCACCAGGCGGCAGTATTGAAGCGTTGCAGAGTTGTGCAGGATCCCACTGCATCAGACCAGGCTCCGTGAGGGAATTATGAATAACATGGCAAGAAAATAACATTGTACGCCGTGGAATGGCAGAATTAGCATGAACTTGAATCACGTTGTACGATGTTTTCGGCGCAGGATGTGGTTTGTGAACAATAAACCATGCCTAGGGGTGGTCGTTAGGCCCGAGGCGCAGCCGAGGGTTGTTAGACCCCCCTAGGCATGGTTTATTGTTCACAAATCACGACTGCAAGTGGTGTAAAGCTTTTATACAACTGCCACATTCATCCAACCTTATTTCTATACAATAAACACACATTAATCGAAGATTTATTGAAAAAACCATCCGCCAGAAAAAGTAGTTCCCACAACTACAAAAAAGACAATTTGCCTCCATGTGGAAGCAGATCGGAAGTGCATCCAACCAACTAACACATCCAACTGTGTATTATTGGAATGATTGAGAGAAGTTGCCTCATGTGGAAGCAGCTTGAAATGCATCCAACCAACTAACACATCCAACTGTGTATTATTGGAATGATTGATTGAACATTTTATTACCAGATGCAGAATGGGTACAATACAGTACGGCTCAATACACACAATTGTTAAGGGGATGCAGACCTACTTTCCATAGAACTTCATTCTTAGATGCTTCTATAGAAAGTAGGTAAAACAAATTAAAAAGTTTTCTTTGCCCTATAGGAAAAAAACGTTTTCTTCGCCCTATTCTTTTATTTATTTTTTTAAACCTACTGTAGAGGGCCTAAACTTAACCAGTTGGAAACCAAGCGTACAGTAATAAAATTAGCAATCAATCAATCAATCAACTCAATAGGCCATGCTCACTTAGAACAGCGCAGCACCCAGCTCTCTCTCAGTCTGACTATCCCCCGCGTTGCAGGCAGAGTGTGTGTGTGTGTGTGTGTGTGTGTGTGTGTGTGCGTGTGTGTGTGTGCATGTGTGTGTGTGTGTGCGTGCGTGTGTGTGTGTGTGTGGGGGGGGGGGGGGGGTGTGGCGGTGGGTGGAGACTAGAGCGAGCGCTGACGAGCTGACGAGCGAGCTGAAAGGAAAAAGAAATTGAAAAAAAAATTGAAAATTAATCAATCAATCAATCCGCGATTTTTCTTTTGTTACAGAATGATTCAAGACCCATCAATTACATCATCCAACATTGTTTAAACGACTAAGACATTCGCTGTGACAGAATTGCTTGATATTTAGTCGTTTAGTCGCTATCAACATATCCATTTGTAAAGATTATTGTCCACTGTGGTAGATTTCCACCAAAGCAAACTGTGTATATATTATTATTGTACAACAATCAACGATTACAGAATGGCAAAACAACAAGAGGTAAAATACATCACAAGATCTCTCCCCCGCTCCTCTATCTTTATAACACAAGAAACAAAAGACACATCGCTCATTTGATACCGCAGCTGTCTGTCTCAGACTTCCTCAGAGGAAGAGGAAACAGGCGGGCGCTGATTAAGTGAGAGATAGTGACCGTTTGATCTTCCTGGGAAAATCAACAAATGGGTGATTTTACAACCCACTGCTCTAGAACCATCTGGTCAGAACAGATTGAATACAAAGATACTAAATAAACTGCCTTGTAAGGCGTCAGACAAAGCCCTAAGGGGGGGGCAGCAGTCTCTTTTGAAACAAAGGGACAATTTGATCAAAGAGAGACCGTTTGAATCCACTTTGTGACCTAATCAGTTCAAAAACGTCACTGTAGTGATTTAGCCAATGGAGAGCTAAAAACAAGTGTCTCCAATGAGAAAGCTTGAGGCGAGTTTTGGAAACGCCCGCTTGCCGTAACATTAGAGGCGGAGCCTAAATTTGGATATGGCCAAACTCCTCGCTAGGAGAGAGACACAGAAACCCCACCAGACCAGACCAGGAAGCGACTACAGAATACACACTCTTTTTCTCCACTAGACCCAGCAGCAGCAGAGAGACCGACGCAGCAAAAACATCCTTGAAGAACGAACAACGAGCAGCTACAAGCTTTTTAGATATTGAACGTTTAGACTGAATTCTACTGTCCTTCGGCATAGCGATTGCTTCCGGTAGAATTCATTGCACCATTCTTTCAAATATTTGATTTGTAATCTGATTGAAATCCTTTTTTCATTAAAACGGATTCTCTCCAAACTGCTCGGACTTCGACTTATTCAACTGCCGCGCCGTGGTTCTCTCTCAGGTGTACGAGCAGAAACCAGATTATACATTGGTTATCTGCATTTGGCGAGAGTAGTACTTCCAAGAGCTTTGTAAGGTTTAAATCACAACGCAGAGTAGGAGTTAAAGCTAGGAAGTTACTGCACCACCTTCTTGTGATCCGGCGGATTGATGTGATGTGATTCGGTTGTGGGCGGGTCCTGGGCCAGCAAGCGTGGACTGATCGCAATACATACGTGTAAATGGACTGTTTCAGCCAATCAGAATCGAGAAATTTGCATGCCGTTGTATAATAATAATAATACACACAATTGTATTTCATTGTATTTCTTATGGGTTTATATAAGATATATGAGTGGCGCATGATTTCTATTTGTTTGTGCAATAATTTTAGTTTCACGAGACTTGGTCCACTTGGTATCCGGTGACGTGTTTCCGCCTTCCTTCTCTTGAGTTGCGACATGACTGTGGGTGGATTATTGACTTTCCTGTCAATACTAACAAGCAAAAGACAATCTACCAAGATAAGGATTAAAGACATAACACCATAACGCATCGATGTTCTCTTATACTGGCACGCAGCCAATATGGTATTGATTGTTATGGATGATGATCTGGTATATGTGACAGTTGATGTTCTGACCACGGTTTTAATGGACTTTCAATGTTAATGGTATCTTATGTATGCATTTGTATGTTATACAGATTTTACGGTTTGGATGGAGATTGGACAAAGCTTCATTAAAATCAGTACAAGAAATCTACTTGTGTTAATTGCGTCTTGCCCGGAGGATGTCACATGATACTTACAGTACAGAATTGGAAATACATAGTTGCTTTTCACCACTGTGCATGGGTTACCATAGGCTGGAGCTTGGAACATGTGGAGAGTATAGTACAGCTTTAAAATGGTATCTTTGAGGTCAGGATTCATATTAAGAATGGTGTCAACCAAGGTGGAAGGAGGAATAGTGCAGAAACCGGGGAAGGGTCATGAATAAAGTCCTTGGGCCCTCATTTATCAAGAATTCTTAGAAAGTGTTCTATCTTTGTTCTTAAGCACAGAATTTAGAATGTGTGTATGCACAGAAAAATCGGGATTCATCACACGTGCGTACACGGGTCGTATGCACACTCCGTGTTGATAAATACCATTAAGTTCTACGCTCCACGCTCGTGCACGATTTTAAGTATTTGCATAGAGCACCGCCCGTAATTAACCATATACGGTAATGGAACACCCCCATGAAATGTGGAAAAATGGACTAAGCCGAGCGAAGCGTGTTATGGGAGAAATACGAGACAGGCTGACAGACATGTACACGTACGGTGATGTCGGATATGATATCTATTAACTTAAAGACCATATTAACTAATAAAGACCGTGCTGGAATAAGACTGCCTTTTTCCATTTTGTTCGATTAATACCCAGGGATTAAAGTTCTCCTCAATTTTATTCCAAATCGCGACGGCTTTTCTGTCAATTTTCTAACTGCTGCATATGATTTGTAGAGGCATACAATCTATTTTGATGTCGGTATTGGGTAGCCTATATAAACAATAATACGAGAGCATATACAAGAACAATGAATCTCACTGCCATGTATGATGTTGTAGCCTATATGCCATGTGTAGCCTGCCTATATGTGATCAATACAAACTTGAACTTGAATTCCATCATGTCTGTGTGCGGGTCTGCGGGAGCAATGAAAATAAGAACGTGCACTGAAAAGTTACAGTATGTAGTTGGTTGATTATTTGTCAGTAAACCCTTGCAAAAAGTATCCGTTTTATTTAATGAATTGAAAACATGCAGCCTTTCCTCCCGGCATGCAGCAACGACATGTATCGGGCAAATGCGCATCACTGAGTGGAATCCCTTTCTATTCACATAACTGCATTTGTGATGGAGCTTTGACAGCTACAGTAACAGTCTATTGCTCGATCCATCTCCAATATCACGATGGACTGTGCCATGTAGCCTATGTATAGCCTGCCTATGTGATCAATAAAAACGCGAACTTGAATCCCATCATCATATTTATATGTTGTGTCTGTCCACTATGTTTGTTACTTTGTTATCCCCCCCCCCTATATATGTAAAGCGACCTTAGGTCTCTTGAAAGGCGCTATATAAAATGAAGCTATTATTATTATTGTTATTATTATTATCACGTCTGTGCGCAGAGCTCACAAAAAAGAAAAAGACTGTCTTTTGTTTTAGTCTCAGTGAAGTTTCAACGGAGGTAATCTATTCTAACCAACAAATTGAAGTAGAAAGCATTTAGTTGTGGCCAATCTTATTTGGAAACACACAAAATAATAGTATTTAGCTTTTTATTTGAAACAATATTTAATCGTGTTTGGAGGTGGGTGTTCTGCGTCTGTCCCCCCCCCCCCCCCCCCGTGCCAAACAAGCAGGCCAACCTCTTGTTCGAGCGTGAGCCCGTTATAATTACACTACTGTCGCTATTTTACAATGAACTATAATGAATTACGGGTCATACAGAAGTTGAACACGCCAGTGTTGAAACTAATGCACGGAAGCTTATTTCCGCGTTGCAGACTGCAATATTAAAATTCTACCACCGGGCGCCAGGTACGCATGCCCTGAGCTGTGCGTAGATATACGCACAAAGTCAAGCACACGTTCAAATTGATAAGTCCCACACTTTGCTTAGAAACGATCGTACGCACGGGTTACACACATATCTGTGCGTACGCAACGTTGATAAATGAGGGCCCTGTCACAATCAGGGCTCGAGCTTGCCAGATGAGGAGCAATCAGCGCGGCTGCAAGGGATTACCTAATCAAGAGGCTCCTATATCAACTGGCAGATCCTGTCATCCGGTGTCGCAGTGTTAAACTGCCTTCCCAGGTAAGACGTCTCGACCTGAAGCCCTGCTACCCGCTCTTGTTGTTATTCCCTGTTCTAACCTCCCTCTCTTGTGCCCAAGGACCTCCGTTCCAGCGTGCCCGTCTGGACCCCTGGTGCTGGACTACGGAGTTCCTGTTCTCAACCCCGACACAGCTGGTGTCTACCTTCCTCCCGCACTGCACTAGGAGTGCACCTGCCCAAGAAACATTCTCTCATACTGCACGAGGAGTGCACCTGCTCAAGGACCATTCTCTCGTACTGCACAAGGAGTACCCCTGTGCTACCCCCCCAAGAACATTCATCCCCATCTGTTGTACATTCCTGCATGAGATTCTTGTCTGTTTGGGGGGAAACAATTAAAACACCCTAAACCGCTCCATTCTCTCTACTCCTGTGTTCGCTATTGGGCTCCACAAGAACTCCTATCCTCACAGGCCCTGGATTTGTAAGTATCTGAAGAGGTGGGTGCTAGGTGAATTGAATACACAATAGAGTTAAATCAAAATATGCTAAATATTCCTAAGACAATCCCATGGTCTTCCGAGGATACAAATGCCCGATCATGAATACAGGGAGGAAACAAAGGATTGGAGTGTACCGAGGATAGAAAAGCTATTGCCTAGACTCCAAAGTGGTGTTTGAGTTGAGTCCAGATCTTGAGATGGTTACTGGAGTATTTTGATGATGGTGATGTCAGGGGGAGGCAATAGAGAGGGACATTAGAGAGGAAGAAACCGCACGAGGTGTCTGCAATCTACACCCACGGAGGGGGTTGAGTGTTAATACAAAACCCAATGCAATATAGTTTGGATGTTTCCAGCCCAGCAGGAAAATCAAATAAAAAGACATCCATTTATTTTCTTTTTTTTATAGAATTCCTTTTAGAAAATAACAGAAACTTGTTCCATATAAACCGCTGATATAGAAAGGACTCCGGGCTCACCAGCAGTGAACTCTAATCTGATTACTTTTTTCAGTAAATAGTAATCTAACTTGTTACTTTTTACAAACCAGTAATCTGATTACAGTTACGTTTCCAAGTGACTGTGCGTTACAATTTAGTTACTATCTCATAATGCTAATGATAAGAGAGCCAGGGGTACAGTCAGCTAGACCGGAGATGGGACGTGCGCTCGCGCACACACGCACACAGCCACACACACATGAGAATAACAAACTATAATACCATGTTTTATATTACACAACGGTTTTACAATTTTATTTTTAATTATAATTATATTATATACATTTTTATTTCGTCCTAGAGTGGCTGAGCAGTGGACAGCTGTGACCTTATATGGCCTGATGGCTGATGACGTCTCATGATGACCTGTCTGAGCAGCCAATCATGATTTATGACATTATGCACTTTCAATAAAGCATTATTAAAAGAAAAGAAAAAAACTGTTGTCATTCTTATGTTGTGGCAGCAGCAGGGGGGACGACGGCGACTTCGTAACCTAGTTACTTTCAAAGTAAAGTAAACCAGTAAAGTAACTAGATTACTTTTTAAAGGAGTAATCAGTAATCAGTAATCAGATTATTTTTACAAGTAATCTGTGGCATCACTGCTCACCAGGTGCGAGAGGCCAGCGGTCCAATGTAATGTGAAGAAAGCCTGCACACTGACCATGCTCTCTGGATGCAAAAAGAGATTCCTGTAGTGGAATATCTTGATTTACGTAGTGGAAAAAAGTGAATGAGTGACGACAAACAAGGGGTGAACGTTTCGGTTCTCAGACCGTCGTCAGCACTACCTCCATGTTACTGTAGCACTGAATAGACAACCAGTCTACCATCAGTAGTAGCCAATAGGAACAATGCTGATGGGAGGAGGAGGTATTGTGGCCAAGAGACCAACAGGGAAACACATAGCTAATATTGCAATATACAGTACACAAGTAATACAGGATTTGCAATAAATCCAACATAAGTACATCATCTACTCAGAAGAAACAGTATAATGTCAGACGTCATACAGGACTCACTCCAAAATGCTTGCAAGGGTTTCCCCTCCCAATAAGATAAACACAATGGAAAAACATACAGAACAGATCGCTAATGCTGTCGTGTCCCTGACGAAGACGGACAGGAGAACTTGGATTGCTCCCCAGGCACGGCCCGCGCCGCAACCCCAGTTCTGCTCCCGACTGCCCTTGGGGGGAAGGACGATGGGATGGGTGAAGTGCAGAGAGACATTTCATCGGCGACCCAATGCATGTGTGTGTGTGTGTGTGTTCCTGTGTCGCCCATCTTGCGTGTTAATCTGCATGACAAATAAAGACTTATTAAATACACAGCTACAATGTACATCCAGGCATCTGCCCCAACTTTAGCTTTGAGTGACTCGTTGTCCCCCTGCAAAGATCGAGCTGTTGGAAACGTCGGTCGACTTCAGTAGCATTAGCTTCCAGGGGGATGACGTGCTGCCCGTGGTCTGTATCAGTGGAGTGCATGCTGCTTGAAATCACCCGTTAGCACTGACTTATACAACTCGTGCAAATGGTTTATACTGAAAATTGTGAGGTTTACCCCTTAAAGGGTTAAAGGGTTGAGTACGTGTTTACTCCACACACCTCGTTCTGGATGGGTTTTTTTCACTTCTGGAAAGACGCTGCTAATACAGCAATACACACTGAATCCAGCAGCCGTTGCAACTCCTGGCTGATTGGCAGTCCAGTCCCCCAAAGAGACATGTATTGAAGACCTGTACCTGAAAGTGAGAGGCAGTGGGCAAACGTTACAGTGGCTCCTTGGGAGCGAGGCAGTGGTAGATGTCCTTCAGTGCTGCCGGCTAATTTTGAAGTCCTCCCCCAATCTAGCCTTCAATGTACCTACTTTACTGTGCAGTTTGAATTCGAGCCTCAAGAGTATCCTAACTGACCGAGTGCACTTCACTTTGCCACCGATAGGCCACCTCTTAGTGCTAAATGTGTACATATGTAACGGATGGTATCGTGAAGCGCAGTCAAGAAGGGCTGGGGTGAGTAGCGGTGCTATGGGTTAAACTCACTCCCACATCCTCAAAAGACGCATAGACCCAGTAGTTAGACGTGAATTCACCTCTTGGTATAGCGGTCTGTGTTGCTGCCCGCGGTGTGGGAGACCGGGGTTCGACTCCCACTCGGGGCATAGAAGTTTGAGGTGACGTTGTCACAACCGTTACACATACAACATTTAAAATTACATGTATCTGGTGCAAGTGTTTCAATATAGCAAGCTTACTGTACCGTACAGCGAGACACAACAAGGTCAACCATTAGAGCCACGATGGGTGTTAAAATCGCAAGCACAACTATTTATCGCCGACTGCACCAATGCTTATCTAATAAGACCTGGTTAGAGCAGCAGCCTACTGCTGCAGGAGCGAGCCCTGTGGTGACTTCCCCCTCCTTGCTGCTTGTTGCAGGGCTTCACAGGCGCGCCCTCATTAGGCAATGGGCCGGCACATTTGCTGACACAGCTAGTAGACGGCCGGCAGATGGGTAGCACTCACCAGTCATCATGATCTCACAGGGGGCTGCCTCCATCAGCAAAGCAACCTTAATTAGATCAGTGAGGCCCCAGAAAGAGAAACAAATGAAGGTTAAAATCTGCAGATATTCAGCATAAAAATCATGCAGCATTATACCCCCCCCCCCCCCCCCCACTCTGGGGCTATGTAAAAAGAAAAAACGCATTTAGACACATGGGTATATGAGTCATGTCTGCCGGTGCACAGTGGGATTTGAAAAGCGACAACAGGAAATGTTATTCAATGACATTTCTTTCAGTTTTGATATTCCGGAAACCGTAATTCATACACTTAGATTGAGCTTGCATAAAGGAGCAAAGTGGCTAAGGAGCCATATGAGTCTCAGAATGTCAGCGTGAGGCTCTGTGTGTGGGTGGCAGAAACACCAAGCCTTTACCCGTCAGAGAACCACTCAAACATTTGTTATCAAAAGCGGTGCACTTTGCACTAAAATGTGCTCCTTGATATGACAGCTTCCATTCATAGGAACTTGAATGTAATTTAAAAAAATTAAATAAAATAAAAAACACATTTACTAAGGCTAGTTTATCCTTGACTTCTAAAAGAGGTTGGACGCCAGGATAACGATGAAGCTAATGTCATGACTGAGCCAAGATGGCCATAAAAAAAAGAAAAATACAAGAAAATACAATAAAACGTAATATAACACAAGCTGTACTCAATGTAAATAAACAGAAAAACAAGGTGAATTCAAATACAATTATATAGGATACAGTGTGTTTTGTCTCAGGTGCCATGCCTTCTCCAAAAATCCTGCAAAACCGAAGATGTCCTCCACAAAAAAACAACTCAACATACAGCTATCAGACTGCCAAAACAAATCTGGGTTTACAATTTGAATTTTTTCAAATAAAAAAAATCTACTTCGCAAACAGACCAGTTATAGCTTACGCATTCAGAATATCATCACTTATTCCATCCCCTCAGTCCGTACTGAGCGTGGTAAGAAGGTGTTCTCCTACTCTGCCCCCTCCACCTGGAACACGCTACAGCAGAGTATGAAGCTGGCCCGCTTAGTCCCCCTAGCGAGTTTTAAATTGATGTTGGGTGTCTTGGAGAGAGTTTCTATGCTCTGCTCTTGTTTTTAAGGCTGCATTTCTTTCTCCGCCCCCTCTTTGGCACTTTATGTTTTGTGTTGTTGTTGTAATTTATTGTGTGTTGACTGGTGAGTGTACTGTTGCTGTTTACATGTGTAACTGTTGTCTGAGCTGCTGTCTGAACAGGTCGCACTTGTAAATTGTACCTGTTTAAACAAAACTTGTTGTGAACACCTTAAAAGATTACGTGTGGAAATCAAGTCGAGTGTTCCCTTTGGGAAATGTAATCGTCACAAATGACACAGGATGTGTTGTCCTTAACCCTTTCACTGCCACACTACCAAACAGTTAACCCTTTCACTGCGACAATACACAGAAGGTTAACCCTTTCACTGTCACGGTTACCGTCGGTAGTGTGATAGTAAAGGTTTAACCTTCTGTAGTGTGGCAGTGAAAGGGTTAAATAAACCCATGGGCTGGGTTTCCTAGAGCGTCCTTAGCGCTCTGTGCATCGTAAACTCTACCTTACAACACCAGAAAACAATGCTTTTCACAATGACAGTTGTACTACAACGCGCATATAGTACACAATCTTGTTAAAGAGATTTGGTTAAAAAAAGAATAACGTTTTCATTACGGGTGTTTGCATAAGCTCCCTTATAAGATTATCCGATACGTATCCAGATATATGGACTATGATACGATTCAGGGATGATACATTTTAATACGGAAACATTCTGTGCGATTCGATATACAGAATACAGGTATTAACATTTGTTTAATGTAAAAAAAATATGGAAAAGTTGGATTAACTAGTAAACAACGTGCAGTGTGGTTCAATTCAGTACATACTGTCTGGTTTAGATCATCTTGTACGTGGTTCAACTAAGTCGATCAAGATGTCATTATCCAGCTTCAGTTAACCCGATGTTTGAAGCCGGGATTTTCCTGTTCCAAGAAGGTGGATTCAGTCTCGTTAACTCAAGCCAGACTTGATTCTCAGGATCAGTGCGCGCGCCCGCCTCAGCTGAGAAGACAGCAGGTGTCGATCGCAGAAATCCTGATTCTCTAGCGGCATTGATTGATTAATTGATTTAAAACTTTATTAACATATTGCAGTACGGCTCAATCGCCTCGCCGACAAGTTAAATGCGTTATCTATAGGCTAATTTTAAGTCCCTCATTACCTCAATCAATCAGATTATATTTCTTTAAACTTGCCTGCTGGATTGAATAATCAAATGAGATCTTGCTAGCGAAAATAATTAGTTAACTGTTATACAGAATTACGATACGGCTCTCTTACCCATTGATTGATGTATAGTCAATCTTTAACTTATCTCCAATGTGGTCTAACGGGTTGTTCTTTTGACTTTCACACAGACGACCGGGGTTCGAGACCCTAGTCGTCTCCTTCTTTTTGCAATATAGGAATAATTCAATTTGGTGCACGTTGAGAGCTATATAAAGAATGACATCCTCAATGCATGTAGATTTATAATATTTTAACTTAAAACCAGGCTACTTTGGCGTATAATCATTAATATTATATTCAAAAAAATCATATTGGAAAGACCGGGTTTTGAACCCCGGTTGCTGGCTGGCCCTGGGTTGGCAGGCTTGAGCACTACCGCTGGACCACTGTGCCAGATGGGATAAATTCATTGTTTATACATTAATGAACGAGAGACCCGTGTTTAGAATATCCTTTGTTATGAATGAAGTTTATCTCTTTATCCTCATTCATTAATGTGACGTCAACGGCTCATTCAATTTCTCAAATCCGTCAAACAGCGCATCTCATCAGACATCTTAATCCCAGTTACAATTGAAATAACCACATAATGTGTACATCGCACGAGCGAGCGCCACCGTCGCCACGGTATATATAACGTGCATTATTTAGGACAAAGTGAATTTAGTATCAGCATTTTGGGTCTATTTTACATTTCAAAAGCCCCCTCTGGAAGAATGGAGCACAAGAACGTAATTCAGAATGGTATAATGCAGATCGTAGACTGTGGGAATAGTTTCAGGAAACGGGCCGTCACTTCTTTGCGGGGGCGTGGCGATGGTTCAGGCTAAGTTGAACTTGAACTCTGCTTTCGACCAGGCTCAAACTTTTGGATATGTTGTCATGGTGATTTGGAAAATCCACGTACATGAAACCGGAAAGTCCGGCTAACCCAGTTATCCAGTTAAAGTTATCCGGCTAACTCAGTTATCCAGGTACAAGAAACAGGGCCCAGATGCAGTGTAGAGGAGATGGAGATGTATGTACCGTTTCTCAAAGTCATTGTTAAACGCCTCCTTCATCCTAGTAATGAGTGCTGTGTCTTCATCGGATGCCTCAAAGTGCTTTTGAAGTTTTGCTTTGAGGGGGGAAATCATTGAGATTGTGGGATGCTCGTCCTCACACATGATAGTGCTTTCAACTATAACTCTGTTCTTTGCTTTGATATACATCTCTGGCACGCGTTTGTCTGTGCTTGGTATCTTGTGCTTTGGCTCTAATGTATTTACCATGTCACGAAGGCCATCACTCTCAGTTACACTGAGTACTATAGGGGAGAACGGGGATGGTTGTCACATTCATTATATTTCACTACCAAAAGGCGCTTTCTCCCATATTTTGGTATGGAAATGTCCAGAATTGGGATCAGAGCTCACCTACATTGTAGCAACCCTGGGAGAGTGATGGATGGACTCCTTTACTGGTGTTTCATGAATGTTTATTTCAATTCACAACGTAAGAGCTGAAGTGAAATGACAGAGAAAGACAAAGAAAATATACTCAGATATATATACATTATATACATTAGTGCCACATTCACATTGTTCCATAAGCTAACATAACACTTGACACAAATGGCTTCCAATGACAGTGACATAGCCAATACATTAAATGAATACAAATATAAAGTAAACAGCCCATATCAATAAGTAGGACAAATAGACATCCCAGTACCTTGTCCTCTCTCTCTCCAACAGGGGCTTAACCATAACCCACATGAAGTCTTCTTTTCCAGATCTACAATCAAACAAAACTCTTAAAATGCTGGTACTCTGGACCTTATTAAATGTGTAGACAAGCTAGGAATTTGCAATGACCAAGTTAGCTAGAAAACAACGTATTTTCACAGTAGTAGGAATAACTTTAAGTTGTCAAAACACAAACAAAAGTGAATTCAAAACAACATTAAAACCATAGAAAGTGCACAGCAGTTACCTTGTAGACCATTTCCATATAACAAAAGAATACAGAAGATATTCACGGAGAACTCTATTTCCTTGTAACGTTCATTTGGACCGTAAAGCTGAGCTCATGCTCACGGTATCTGCTTCCGGTTAGCTACTTCCGGTTTGGCGGTGCTTCAAAATAAAGGTTCCCTATCACACACAAACTGAATGACGCTACCTGGAGGGTCGTTTACACTCCCACCAATCAGGAGTGGTTTATATTACACTGTAAATCCGACTGATTCCATAATAAGGAATAACCTAGTTGGCCTGTAACCCCAGGTAGGGAGGCTTAGGGGGTGCTACCACTTGCCCAAAGTGGACCCCCAGACCAGTGGATGGAAAGAGTCATCTTACTTCTCCATTCTAGTTCATTACGGACTAGCCACTGCCGCTAATTCTATATGATCTCTGATTATTCGAGAGGTTAGTGAGTTAGATTTATTCTTGTGGACGCGTCTCTGAATGCGTGCGATAGCTCGAGTAGCGAGTGACCAAGAAGAAAACGTAGACAAGTGATCAACTAATAGTGCTTTGCTCCTTGGTCATTGTGCTAAGTGCAAAGCACTTCTGACTTCCCTCATGTATCCCAAGACTACTTTCGAATCAGTCCAGAAGAACTCCTCAGCACCAGGAGAGCCAAATTCCTCTTTGAGCAGAACCGGTGCCACAAACCCGAGGGGGTCGTACAGGGAGGCTACTGTTGACAGGATGCCGCGGCGTGTAGGAGGCTGTTCTTTAAGGTTGACGTTGAGACAGAAGTTGTCAGACTCTGTGTCCCATTGAATCCCGAGAGCTCTTTCAAGTGGCAGCTCATCAAAGGTGAGGCGCATGCACTTTACGTTGGTTGCTCGTTCAGAGAGCAGGATACTCTCGAGGACATCTCTGTTGTTTGACACAAACTTATGTAGACGGAGGCCACCTGTGGCACAGAGTTTGCGTGCTTCTTTGGCTAACTGAATTGCACTCGTGTTTTCAACACTTGTGACCCCGTCGTCCACGTAAAAGTCTCTCATGACGAATCGTGATCTGTGCGGGTAGGTGTGTGCCTTCTCCTTAGCTAAGTGCTTTAGTTCGTAGTTGGCACACCCTGGCGAGGAGGCCGCACCGAACAGATGCACCTTCATGCGGAACTCCCTGGGCGGTGAGTTCAGGTCTCCTTGCTTCCACCAGAGAAAGCGCAAGTAGTCTCGATCAGCTTCCTGAACGTGACATTTTTCAACGTCGCACATCAGAGCAACTGGGTGCTGGCGAAAGCGGATGAGCACTCCACTCAAGTTGTTCAACATGTCGGGCCCAGAAAGGAGGTGGTCATTGAGGCTTGTTCCTTTGTAACTTGCTGAGCAGTCAAACACAATGTGAAGTTTGTCGGGTTTCTTTGCGTGAACGACGCCGTGATGGGGAATGTACCACCTTTCGCCTTCTCTCCCACCATCTTCGACTGGTTCTGCGCCCCCCTTTCCAATAACCTCTTCCATGAACTTGACGTATTTCTTCTTGTACCCTTCGTCGCGCTGCAGTTTCCTTTTAAGGTGAATCAGGGCTGAGTTCTTATTGTTGGGGAGTCTGTTTTTGAAGGGCAGGGGCATTTCGTAATGGCCTTGTTTGGGTTTCCGTATTCCTTCATCCATCCCTTTCAGAAACGTGATGTCATCTTGAGACACTGGTTTTCCGTCTTCACTGCCGTCCTTAAAGTCTGACTCTAGAATGCGGATAACATCGGCCGGTGTGGCCGGGGGTAGCTCTTTAACTGTGGTTCTGTGGCACATGCGACTGGTGCTCAACGAATCCTGGCTTTGAGCTGAGGGCCCCACGATACTCCACCCTAGATCTGTCCGTACAGCGTATGGTTCCTCATCTGCTCCGAGGATGACTTGCCTTGGAGCCATGGCTCTCGAGCAATTATAACCTATGAGAAGACCCACTTCGCAGTCTTTTAGTGTTTGAATTTCGTCTGCTATTCCTGCTAGATGACTCCATTTCTTAGCCGTCTTACAAGTGGGGATGTGTGCACGGTTTACGGGTATGCAGTCCTTAGTGTAGGCCACTGGAAGATCGACTTGAGTGGCAGAGCTATATCCTCTTACACGAAGGCCGCAGACTCTCTCACTTGTGAGAATTGTGTCCTTTCCGCTCATGGTTGTCAGCTTCAGTTTAACTGGATGCTTGTCTGCATTAAGACCGTCACTCACCTCTTGGTCGATAAATGTAGTATCGCTTTGAGTGTCGAGAAGAGCGTAGACAAGTCTCTCCATAGTTGGGTTACTTTTGGAGGAAACCCATACTGGTAGAATCATTGAAGTGCTGGATGAGCCTCCAACTGCTACACTGAGGGATCTTGCCTCAGGGTCTTGATCTGATTCTGTATCAGGTGCAGGCCTTTCTTCTCTTTGATAGTTGTTATCATGGAGGGCTGTAGGATGTTTTCTCTTGCAGGTGTCACAGGAGTGACGATGGCGACAGTCTTTCGCATTGTGTCCTGGCTTTAGACATCCATAGCATAGTCTCTTCTCCTTTATGAAGTTGCGTCGCTCATCCAGTGACATCTCTGTGAATCTTTCACATGCATGGAGCTGGTGTCCGTCATCTTCACACTGAATGCATGGAGCCATAGTCCTAAACTTCCGGTTCTCATTGTCAGTGTCTGCTTGAGTGGCAAGAACGCTGGCGTGGTTTCGCTTAGAGTCTCTGACATTTCCTTTATCGGCACTAGTGGCTGATGAGTGTAGAGCTTGGAAAGACGTGATTGGATTGCAGGCAATCTCCGCTTCAGTTGACATGAATTTTGTGAAGTCCTCGAAAGTTGGAAATTCTTGACGTTCATTCAAGCGTTTTGTGACTTGACGGTTCCACTGAGTGGCTGCCCAGTCTGGCAGTTTGTAAATAAGCTTTCGGTTCTCCTCACAGTCGTTGAGTATGTCAAGACCCTTGACATGAGGAATGGCATCCCGACAGGCATTGAGAAAATCAGAGAAACTCCTGAGTCCCTCTGCATCCTTAGGCTGAATCCTCGGCCAGTTGGATAGCTTCTCTCTGAATGATCTCTGAATGGCAAATGGCTGGCCAAAGCGATGATTCAGCTTATCCCAGGCGTCTTTGTAGGCTTCCTTGTCGTTACGATAGAACGTGCCATCTAGAGCCTGGCGTGCTGGGCCACCAACATACTTCTTCAAGTAGTAGAGTTTTTCAGCTGGGGTTATTGCTCTTTGGTCGATGAGTGAGGTAAACGTTGTCTTCCATTCGATGAACTGTATAGGATCACCATTGAAAACGAATGGCTCTGGTGCAGGAAGCCTACTCAAGGCTATGCTGTCATGGAAGACCTGTGCGAGAGCAGTGATGTCAGAATGAGAGGTTGGTGCAGCATGAGATGGAAAGAGTGTGGCAGCAGGTGCGTTCCTCATCTCTGCATTGCTTTCATTGATGTGTTCGGCAGCTTCATGTCTGATCTGATCGTCGTAGACCTTTAGTTTGGCTTGGGCTGCGAACACTTCCTTCTTGGCCTGCAGTCGCTCCAACTCACGCCGTTGTACCTCCAGAGCCTTTCGTTGTTGTTCCTCTAGTTCGCGTATAACTTCCCTTTGTTTTTCCTCTACTTGCATCATCTGATAGGTGGCTTCCTTTTCGGCTAGTTCAGCCGCTGCCTCCACACGCTTCGTTGTTATTATAGACGAGCCTTGTACAGACCTGCTGCTCTGAGTTAATGCAGAGACGTCAGAGGCAGCTCCATAGACCGACCTTGCGTAGTCATGGCGACGCAGTTCATGAAGTCGGCTCCTTTCCCGTTGGACATTGAAATCGTCTTCTGTACCTATGGTTCTATCATGAGCGATGTTGACTAATTCCCTGGTTACTGTCTCGCACGTATCCACTCGTCGTCTTATGTCATTGGGGGGCGCGGTGAGACCTCTGATTTCGACATACATCATACAAACGTCCGTCTTAGACATATTTAGTTTGTCGATGAGAGTCCAGAGCTCCTCCTCTGACATGTATGTCTTCATCTCGTGTCTTGCCTTGCAAATGTCGCGCTTCCATTTTTCATACAGGTACAGCAGTCTTTTCTCCCTTTTGCATGCTTCTTCCTCTTGGTGCGCACGCATCCTTTCTGTTGGGCGCGGTGTACGGTGGGAGCGTCGGAGACCTTCAGTTAGGTCATCCTCTTCCTCAGGGATATCAGTGGGACCTTTTTCCTCTTCACTAGCTTCCTTCTGTGGGTTTTCAGACTCTTCCAACCCTAGGCCTACCTCTGTATGGTGCTCTTCTCCTAAGCCTTTGACCTCATCTGGGGAGCTAGTTTCCTTATATAACCCTCCTTTCCCTTCTAAGGATGCCATGATGAGCTAATTATTGCACCTTTCAACGTTAGAATAAAGTGAATGTGGTTGCGCCTTCATACAGAGCAGCATAGACATGGACGGAGAAATAGCACAGCATACACTTTGAATGGTAAATTAGGGCCAATAACCAGCATTGAATGTGTTATCTAGGGCATTTACATCAGTGTTCATGCCAAAGCAATGACTAGAATACACACAATAACAAAGGAAGCTCTACATGAAGTGTGCATTTTTAAAACAAAAAGGGTAATTAATTATCAGGTCTATAGTAAGGTAATGAAACGGTTCCTTCTCTTAACAACTCAAGTGAGGGTGAAGTTCAGTGCAGGGTCCGGGAGACGAATATCCGATGTTCCACTTCACCATAGAGTAAGCTCTTACTGTAGCAACCCTGGGAGAGTGATGGATGGACTCCTTTACTGGTGTTTCATGAATGTTTATTTCAATTCACAACGTAAGAGCTGAAGTGAAATGACAGAGAAAGACAAAGAAAATATACTCAGATATATATACATTATATACATTAGTGCCACATTCACATTGTTCCATAAGCTAACATAACACTTGACACAAATGGCTTCCAATAACAGTGACATAGCCAATACATTAAATGAATACAAATATAAAGTAAACAGCCCATATCAATAAGTAGGACAAATAGACATCCCAGTACCTTGTCCTCTCTCTCTCCAACAGGGGCTTAACCATAACCCACATGAAGTCTTCTTTTCCAGATCTACAATCAAACAAAACTCTTAAAATGCTGGTACTCTGGACCTTATTAAATGTGTAGACAAGCTAGGAATTTGCAATGACCAAGTTAGCTAGAAAACAACGTATTTTCACAGTAGTAGGAATAACTTTAAGTTGTCAAAACACAAACAAAAGTGAATTCAAAACAACATTAAAACCATAGAAAGTGCACAGCAGTTACCTTGTAGACCATTTCCATATAACAAAAGAATACAGAAGATATTCACGGAGAACTCTATTTCCTTGTAACGTTCATTTGGACCGTAAAGCTGAGCTCATGCTCACGGTATCTGCTTCCGGTTAGCTACTTCCGGTTTGGCGGTGCTTCAAAATAAAGGTTCCCTATCACACACAAACTGAATGACGCTACCTGGAGGGTCGTTTACATACATAGTCTTCTTTGGAGTAAGACAGCTGAACTTTAGGTGAGAGGACTTTTTTAGTTTTTCATGTGGAATTGTAAATAATCAGCTCCTCAGTATTTTTCTTCTAGGCTTTTACACAATATTGGTTCATAATGAAACAATTGTTACCCTTAAAAAGTGTGAAGGGAAAGCTATAGTTTAGATTGTTGTTGGCTAACTAACACATTTTTAGATGGTTGTTAGCCTTGATACTAGCAAGACATTCCAGTTGGGGTTGGTCGTCACATTTTCTTTGGGGTTGGTTGTTACATGTGACAACATGGGCCGTTTCTTCACCAACTTGGAGGAGGTGATGGATGAGCTGAGGACAGACCAAGCAGAGCCCAATGCACCCCAGCCCACCTACCAAGCCTAGTACATCCCAGCCTAGACCACCTGCCAAGCCTAGTACATCCCAGTGTACTCCACCCCAGCTGGAGTACACTGTACAGTACTGTTAAACAGAGATCCTAACAGAAAATATATACATACGAGGGGGAGGAATGGGGTGGGAGGGGTTTGGACATACAGGGGCCAGTTTCGAGTTGCAGCCTCCCGTAGGTGCTCTTTGAGAGCTCACTTTGATTGCGCCACCGGTAAAGCTGAAGCCTTTGCTAACCGTCTTCTTAGATGACGCACACTAATGTGTATATTATCTGTAACAGCAAGGCATAAAGCTATTTCAGCCTGTGTCAGGCCTTGATTGAAGAGATATGTGACGCGTCACGCGGTGATCAATATCCTCCTGCTCCATAGCCCCTTCCGTGACTGTGATGCACCGCAACTCAGGAAAATGCACCTTGTTTAGGCATTAGTATGTGTCCGGCCCGCAACATCCTCTGGGTTTTTCCATTTCGGCCCCCTTGGTAATTGAGTTTGACCACTGTCCTAGAGAATTAATGCATGCCTCCATTCATTTGTTATTCGGTGTTGGTGGATATATCCATTTGTTTACGTTTGGATCACTGTTTTCTTTTATTTAATATTAACAGTTTAAAGTGTATCCATGTCAGAAAGGAGCTTTTCCACACAGGAAGCCTGGGAATACTTTCAAAACACTTTGAAGGCAGCTCCCTAACATCATACGAGCAAATAAATATAGCCTTCTCCTTTTTCTTTTCTCTGACTTAAGTGCATGACATCATTTTTGCAGATCAGATCTTGCTCTGGGGGGTTGAAAGTGTACTTTGCTCCCTGTAGCTTGTACCTATAGTGTGTGTGTGTGTGTGTGTGTGTGTGTGTGTGTGTGTGCGTGTGTGTGTGTGTGCATGTGTGTGTGTGTGTGTGTGAGAGTGAAGGATGCCTCAGCCGCCCTGCGTTTGACTTGAGTCTGTCTGATTAAGATTTGGTTGCACAGGAGCAGCCGGTAGTCGGACATCACAGAGATTTCATTAAGATTGCGCAGCAGTCCGGGAGGTTATGAGAGCGCAAACAACTAACATGTCAGCCACCTTAGACGGTATCCACCAGAAAGAAGATAATGGCATTATTGACATTTCGTCCAAGCCTGTGGCAAGTCCCGATGTCACATCTACCTTTTGAAAAATAATGACCAAGAAATAAGCTATAGTGACGAGATGTTCTACGAGACGAGAATTTCTCCCATATACCAGAACGACTGAGGGTAAAAAAAATTATAAAATAAAATAAATATTAGCTGCCAACTGTAAGGTAAGTATGCTGCATATTTTAAAGGAACTTTGAGAAAATGCTAGATTTGCATCACTTGTGAAAGTGTGACTCCCTGCAGCGAGGCTGTGTAAGAGTGGAAATATACCAAGGCACAAGGCACACTGTGGTTAGAGGCCTCACCAATTGTCATTCTCAGCAGACCGCATGCTGTCATACACTGTCTCCATGGCAACTGATTACTCACCCAGTTAGGGCAGGGTATATTCAATGGTTCACAGGGGAGATATGTGTTATAAAGTGTTCAAATACGCCGGCAGGTTTGCCAAACAAACACACACACGGAGGAGAGACAACACAGGCTGTATATTCATGCCCTGACGAAATAGACCCATCACAGTATACAGTAACTAGCTACCCCCAACACAGCCCTAAGGGCCCGCGTCCACCTGGCTCACAAAAACACTGATAGTGCGCCGGCAGCGCTGGCATGAAGCGCATCTTGTAGATGACAGAAAGAAATCTACAGCCATCCTTTTATCGTTTTTTCATGCCGCGGTTTTGCACATATTATAGCATATTTTAATAACTTTATTGTATATTAATTATATATATAGTTATTGCCTGACACTACAGTTCGCCCTTTGCTTTTTATTAGCTTTTTAGTAGTGTATTCGTGTAGTTATTATTATTAGTGTATTTGTGTTTTGTCGCGAATCTCAATGGCCCGTCTACTGTGGGAGACAGCCAAGACAGGCAGGCAGCTCCGGTGTCAGGTTACAAACAGAGTGGTAGATATGAATGGCTGTGATTGGCTGTCTGAAAATGAGCTCAGCGCATCGCTCTGAAAAGTTAAGAAAGTTTCAACATTCGGCCGCACAAAAAAGCTGAAAAAAGAAGCCGACTGCAGCGCACTTTCTATAGACGGCGCATGCGGCCGCATACGCTCTCTCCCCATTTGGGATACATTGAAAAAAGACGCGTGCGGTCATAAATATGAGGCAGGTGGACGCGAGCCCTTAGACGTGTTACGGCTAGACGTACTGAACCCAAAATGCAGAGCACGGACAATGCAGACAAGTTTTGGTAAAACCCAAATAACTGGTGAGTTTATTATTTGGCTATATATTTTATATCTTAGAATGTATATACATACCAGCATGTATATATCCTGGACCATACTTTAATCTCTATTCTTATTTGTGATTTTTGTTTTTGACTACCTAAATGTTTACTGTTTACTGTGAGCGATCTGTAGTGCAGAATTTCCCTCAGGATAAATAAAGGATTTCAATTCTATTATAAGACAGTTTGAGTATGTCTATTCTACTTATTTTATTACTATTTACTATTATTACTAGGGGTGTAACGATGCGACCTCACAACGATTAATTTCGATTACGATTATTCAGGCAACGATTCAATGCATCATGAAATATCTTAATTTGACCACGATTCGATTCGATTCGATACATTTTCTATCAGTTAATTCCCCAAAAAATGATGAATACACAAATTTGGCTGAATTTCACTCAGCATGAATGGACTATAGGTCAATAAAAACAATACACACAAAAAAATAAACATAAGAAAAAGAAAGTTATATATTTTTTAATTTCGATTCATTTAGATTATAATCGATTCTAACATTTTTAAATCGATGCAGTTGAATCGTCACATTAGAATCGATGCATTTCGATTAATCGATGCATCGTTACACCCCTAATTATTACTATTGTATTTTTGCACAATCGTAGCAGGCATGGCCAACCGCATTTCACTGTATGCCCTGGTATGTATGTGATGAATAAACTCTTGAATCTTGTATACAGGCTTTTGTGGCGCAGGGTAGTCAGACAAGTGGGGGGTCGTAGACGGAACCAGGTTCTCAGACAGTCCAGGAAGTACGTGAGGAGAAGAGTAGTCGGGCAGGCGGAGGTCATACACGGAATCTAGGACACGAGGACAAGGACAGGAGCCAGGTAGAGAACTGTGGGAAAGGAGGACAAGACAGGGTTAACCTCTTAACCTTTTTACTTGAACTTGAGGACTGCATACTTTTTTTGGCAAACCAAAATACTATACTTTATACTTATAGTACATGCATGAGCCTCATCTCTTTTGAAAGATGACATTCTGAAGTTTCTGATACAACAAAGAAAATTCACTTTTAGTGCTTTGTCATGATCGTTGGAACAATGTGAACAGTGGCCTTCTGCTGCCCTCTGGTGGGCACCTTCAGATTGTGCACGCTATTATATATTTATGGCTAAATATGATTAATGTTATGTCCTTGTGCATGTTGAACTGTGCTGCACTGTATCCATGTCGCCAACCACTGCACTTTACTGTCTCACTGTTCTGTCCTGTTTTGCACTTATTTATTATTATTATTATTATTATTATTATTATTATTATTATTATTATTATTATTATTATTATTATTATTATTATTATTATTATTATTATTAATATGTTATTCCTATTTGTGAAAAAATGCATGCACTGTAATGTCAAATCACGTTCCATTTGTACCTGTACAAAATGGTGAATAAAGTAATCTGAATCTGAATCTGATGTTGTCTTTGGCTCTCCCTTCCTTTGTTTGATGTCGTCCTCCTGTCTGGTTGTTCGCTTTTGTTTGTCCTTGTAACGTGCTTTTGTGCACCGGCTTGATCAGTAAATACCCTAGGAATACACCAACCTAGACACAAAAGGCATAATCATAATACAACAACCAGACAGGAGGACGACATCAAACAAAGGAAGGGAGAGCCAAAGACAACATGCACAAGAACATAACATTAATCATATTTAGCCATAAATATATAATAGCGTGCACAATCTGAAGGTGCCCGCCAGAGGGCAGCAGAAGGCCACTGTTCACATTGTTCCAACTGTCCCAGACAGCACCCTGTCTGGGATCATGACAGTGCTTATGAAATAGAGTAACATAGGTCTGAACTTGAGTTGTAGAAAAACTTGTTACTCACGTTTTTCTGTAGTAGTTAGTAGTCAAGAAGTAGTATTTCCAAAAAAAAAATACACGGTTAAACAGGAATAATACACAAAGTGCTAGAAACTATGACTCACTGGTAAACACAAAGTTACAATCTGCGCCAGGTCTGTGTAGGCGGTGTAATCATCAAGCAGATGATGATCAGCTGCTCCTCTGGCACTCCTCATCTGACTTTGTGCCTGTAATTAGTGGAGGCAGAGAGTAGACAGGCAGTGATAGAGTGTGACAACACGGTACAGGCTGTGGTTAAAGGGACTTAATAACTCAATTACTCAACTCCCTATTCAGACCATGGACTTTTGTATTAACCCTTTTCACTACCACACTACAGAAGGTTAACCTTTCACTACGACACTACGTAAGGGATAATGTATAGCTACGAGGTCATTGTCACAAAATAATTGACCGACACAGAGTTTAAAATACAGAGCCGCCTCGGCGAGGTGTTTTAAACGTCAGTGAAGGTCAATTATTTTGCGACAATGATCGAGTATAGCTATACATTATCCCGCTAACTTACTAACAATATACCTAATTCATTTTACATCGATCGCAACACTGGTTCTGGCTCCGCTCGTCGCTCCGCCCCCCTGTCATCGCCGGCAGCTTCCCCGGCAGCACTGATGTCAGTGGGCTTGATTGCGAACAGCTGCGCACATCGGTCATTATTGTGGGCTTGATTGCGAACAGCTGCGCACAGCGGTCATTATTGTCCCACAGCGGTCATTATTGTGTAATATCGGACCTCTGACGCGCGCTATTGACCAATCACAAGCAAGCATTTCGGCGAATGTGAAAACGCCATGTAATAAATACAGTTAATGTGAAAGGTTAACCTTCTGTATTGTCGCAGTGAAAGGGTTAACCATTTGGTAGTGTGGTAGATAAAGGGCTAAGTAAATTTTTACGGCGCGATGCAGGCTCCTGAGTTTAGTTTAGTTTAGACTTTATTTTAACAGGGACAACACACATGCATGAACATTACTGTAAATGTGTGAGACAGTGCAAAGTAGGGTTGCACGGTATACCGGTATTGGTATAGTACCGCGGTACTAGAGTGTTTGAAATAATACTATACTGCGTTTGGGGAAAAACTGTACTTAAAAAAAAAATTATTTATTCATTTATGCATGCGAATGCCTTCCTATTGGAGCACAGCGCTGCTGTCAGTGGTGACGTTGCGCTCGTTTACCGGAAGCAACCTTCTGGAATGAAGAACAACTGACTCTAGTTGAGACGGGAGCTGGCATGGCTCGTCCGGCGAGTGTTGGCATCGGTGGCACGACTGCAGTGCTGATGGGGGCTGCTGTGGCGCGCAGCGGTGGTTGTCGTGGCCATCGGCAGTCGCGGTGAGGATCTTTGTTGATTGGCGTTGGCTAGCTGGCTTTGGCTAGAATTGTGGTTCGCTAGCTGTGTGGGCTAACGTTGGCCGAGTTTACTCTGGCAGCGTGTGCTGGCTAGCTGGCGTTGGTCAATAAAGATCCTCACTGCACTTAGTTAGTTATCATAACCATCGGCAGTTGCAGTGGGGATCTTTGTTGATTGGCGTTGGCTGGTTGGCACATTTTGCATAGGGGGAACTCGGCTGACGTTGGCTTGTGTAGCTGGCGAGCTGTAGTTCTAGTTGGGGCTGGCTAGCTGGCGTTGATCAGTGGGGATCCTCGCTGCGATTGCAGATGGTTGTGGTGGCTATGGCGTTGCGTGCTGCGGTGGCTCCTGTCGGTGCTGTGGTCGTGCCGTTGATGCCAACGTTCGTTGGATGGGCTATGCTAGCTCTCGTGACTACAGTTCCTTATACGAGCATTAGAAAATGTCCACAATGCTATTCGCAAGAATAGAAAATAAATTGAAAAGCCCAATAATAAGCTATACATAGCCTAAACTGCCGTGCTGAAAGCTAGTAAACACAGCATCTCTATGGCTTAGTCACAAACATGATTTATACAGAGACATTTGACAATTGCCCATTATTGGTTCATACATACTGTATAAAGACAACGGAAATCTATTTTATTTTTGTTAAACAGCCTACAATATGACATAACCTAGTTCTAGATTATGATAGGCTATAATCAGTCTCACTCATACATTTTTTTTCTAGGTAACTTATTGTATCTCAAACTAATTAGGCCCTCTGCTATGACAAATGTATAATAATAATAATAATAATAATAATAATAATAATAATAATAATAATAATAATAATAATAATAATAATAATAATAATAATAATAATAATAATAATAATAATAATAATAATACCATACTTTTTCTACCCCTTGAATTTCTTTTAACTACAGAAGTCGGCTGCATTTGGCTCACAGAGTGACTCCCCCCACTCAGAAGCAACCTAACCTCCGCTTTTTTTTAGCAGCATATAAAGTACACAAATTAGTCCACAGATGATAAAAGGCTCAACAGGGCAGTCGCAGAATTCATCTGTATGGACCAAGTTCCAATATATATACAGTTGAGAAAGCTGGGTTCAGAAACCTTGTAGGCCTACAGCAACTGTTTTGAGTGAAAAAAAAGTTCTCCAGCATTTTGAATGCCAATGCTTTTAATTTAATTTATTTATTCTTGTCATTGTTCATTGTTGTGTTTTAAAATAAAGAACAATAATGACATCTGAGAGTTTTTCCCTGATTTTGAGGAAAAGTATCGAAAAGTATCGAAATTAATATTGGTATAGTATCGAAACTAAAATGTTGGTATCGTGACAACCCTAGTGCAAAGCAAATTTTCAACTGTTGTTCCTGGGCCTGGTGTTAAAAAGCTGCTAAAAAGAAAGCATAATATATACTGTATATAGCATGCAAAAAGTTAAAAACACATCATGCAAAATATGAGTACAATTTAGCTAAAGAGCACATTGACGACATAATAGACAAGTACAAACATAAGCACAAATACTCTGTATACAGACAAACAGACATGAGAGCTATGTATGGCAGCACATACATTAGCAGACACATAGCACATGCATTGCGTATTATTGCATATTATTTACACATGAAGATCGAAGCTTTGAAGCATAGAAGTCTTAGAAGAATACTGTGTACCATACTCGGGCACAGATAAATGGACAGTGCTTAGGTCCACTTGGAATGGTGGTCTTGAGTTTAGTTCATGTGTACTCAGGTATGGAACAACATTACTAGTGTGAAAGCTGACCGGCATTGGAGTGGAGAGGGGGGGGGGGGGCAATAATACTCATACAAGCCAGCCATCATACCTAACGTGAAAACACCCTCAGAGGTCGAATAGTACTACACACCCAGATGTGAGTATACATGGGAAAAACATTACAATTGTGGATAATTTTAAGGAACTTGTTATAATGTTGGATTCTCAAAGTGAACAATGTTGTTAAAACTGGATTATCCAATTTTAGGTTTGTAAAACCTCGCTCGCTGCAGGCCACCAAATTATAAATGCGTGGGATGATATTTTCTCATTTTAATTACTGCCCGGCCAGCTGGTCTCTAATTGGGGCTACTATCTTAAGACCAGTTAAATCACTTTACAAAAAAACACAGAGAGTCCTGGACAAAAATCCCAATGGACATTATTTCCAAGTATAAGGTATTTACTATGGACAGCATTAAGCAATATACCTGTACAAATACGATATGTGACTTATATTTAACATTCTTAATTCTTACATGCTCCCCCTCGGTCAGATTATACGTCACTAGGGACTCAACATTCATTGTTATGCTGATGATACTCAGCTCTATATCAGCACCTCACCATCCTCCCAGCTCCCCCCACAGTCTGTAGTCAACTGCCTCCACGCCATAAAAACCTGGATGTCAACCAAATTACTGAAACTGAACAGCAAAAAGACAGAGCTCATGGTTGTGGCCCCCAAGGCACTGCTCGGGAAGGTTGGAGATCTCCTCCTCCATGTTGACGGCTGTTCCATCTCTCCGTCTCTCGAAGTCCGTAACCTGGGCGTCACCCTTGACTCCACACTTTCATTTCACTCCCACATCAAATCCGTCACCAAGTCTGCCTTCTACCACCTCAAAAACATCTCCCATCTCTGACCCTCACTCTCAGACTCTGTGGCTGAGACCCTGATCCACTCATTCATCACTTCCCGGTTGGACTACTGTAACGGAGTCCTGTTCGGGGTACCCAGCAAAGCCCTGGACAGGCTCCAGTATGTTCAGAACTCAGCTGCCAGGGTTCTCACTCACACCAAGCCCTGGCAGCATATCACCCCCACCCTCATCCACCTCCACTGGCTCCCAGTCAAGTTCCGCATCACCTTCAAACTCCTGCTCCTCACCTACAAGTCCCTCCAGTCCGATACCTGTCTGATCTCCTCCACCAGCACACTCCATCCCGGAACCTACGATCCTCTGATCTACTGTAGGTCTCCTCTCCATCCCTCGCACCAGGTTACGGACTTTTGGGGACAGAGCCTTCAGCGTGGCGTCCCCTACCCTCTGGAACTCTCTCCCCCCCGAAATCCGCAACGCCCCAACCCTGGACACCTTCAAATCTGCTTTAAAAACACACCTCTTCACCAAGGCTTTTCCCCATCAGTTAGTTTAGATTAGATTAGGTCCATTATCCATTATCCCTTACCTTCCCTCATCCCCTTTTTTCCCCCCTATTTCCCTAGCCCTATTTTTTTTCCTGATTGTGAAGCGACCTTGGGTTCTATGAAAGGTGCTATATAAATTTGATCTATTATTATTATTATTATTATTATTATTTAATGGACTATCTCCTTCTCCCAAGTGTTTATGTTGCAATTAACTCATTCCCCGCCGCCAACGTTTATATACGTTATTGGGTGCCATCCTTTGAACGTCAACCACGTATACGTTATTTGATAGTTTTTCCTTTTTTTCAATATTTTTATTCATTATTCATTTGGGGACCTCTGTGTTACCATAGGGAATGAGTCTGAGATTGCCAAAGTGCAATACCGGCCGCATCCAGCTAGACGGCGGTATTCGAGCACCCTTTGAAGCCTTCTATCTTGGCCTGGCCAAATGTCTCCGGGGGCACTTTTCTTTGTCGGGCGAATAGAGCGGTTATAACGATCAGATTGAGAAGTGTCAAATGCTCCCGATGCATGATGTGTGGTGGATTATGTTGGCGACACGATCCACCAATACTGGGACTTGCGATCAGATAATTGGAATATTCTTTTTGGGGTACATCCTAGTGAAGGTAAGGGCTATATGATATCAATCCTGCGTTGATCCAACCATGTCTTCACTTCGATCGCAACATGTGTGTGTAACGTTACTCCACAACGTATGCCGTTGGTGACGATCAAAGCATAAAAAAACGATAAATGATATATATGTTATTTGGGAATAGTATTGTGTACAGGCAAGAAACGGCAACGTTTATAGTAGAATTGACGTTTAAGGCTATTACTCAGCCTTTAAGGAATTACCCCAGACCACGCTATAACTATACTTATATTCACCACGGTATAACACGGGAACGTATGGATGAAACAAATAATTATTTTTCACATGTTGAACAATAGATAGGTGATGTCAAATGGGCCATAGTATTGTATCCATAGCTATAATATAGAATATAGTTATAGCTCTACAAACAAGGTGACGCACTCCTATCTTTTAAAGCGTGGCAGTGCTAGAACGGGACCCGTCTAATCCCCGGCGGTCAATGAGTTAAGAACAAGGACTCCATTGTAACAAGGTCAGTAACCAGAGGAGACTGTGTTGTTCCATACAGACACAGTGCATTTGGAAACCCTTTTAAAATTAAGATAATATAAGATATTCCTTTATTGATCCCCTTGGGGAAATTCAGGCATCATAGCAGCATGGGGGGGAGGGGGGGGGGGGTACAGGTAGTAAAACAACAACACAGTGTACAGGTAGTAAAAACAACACAGGCAGTGTAAACAATTTGGTCAATATGGACAATATAATTTACTATCTGACTAGCTGAAGAAATATTCACATTATTCACAGTGTCACATAAGGTGCAGTATGCATAAGGTAGTGTTATAATTACTATCTACTGAGTATACATTATTCACAGTATCACGGTATCCACTGAATATACATTATTCACAGTATCACAGTATCCACATAAGGTGCAGTAAGCCTAAGGTAGTGTAGGTTGTCCTCCTTGGGTTCCTATAAGTCCCAGGTCAATGTCTGGTAGCAGTCGCTGTCGCTGCCCCCTGTTGTGGAGCCTGGAGGCTGCTAGTTGCTGCCCACTGTTGTGGAGCCAGATTTAAATTGAAATATTAAATCTGTACACATGAATAAGGTTCCCAAGCGGATAATTTGTGCAGATGTTACATGTTAATATTGCAGTGTAATTTTATGTTTGGAGTAAAGACACTATTAGTATAATGCATTTTTTATTTTTATTTTAATTTTTTTTTACTAGTATGTGATTTATTACATTGAGTTATACTGTTTATTATTACATTTGCTATATTGTGCTTTGTATGAATATTTTTTTTATGTCCCTCTCAATTGTCCTGCTCAGGGACTACATGCGCCAATTAGTTCCTACAGCTAAGCCTGGCACATTTACATTGATTTTACCTTGTGATATCGATGCTGATTTATGTGCACTGTCCCTGATTAAAAATACCTATAAATTAATGAATAGAAATGTGCGGGTGCAAGTGGAGGTCTGTGATTTATGTCGAGCAGTTGAGCGACAAATAAATAAATAATAAAATCCAAATAACCAACCCAAACTAATTTCTTAGCCTTGAGTAGATGACATGTTTTATATCACCAAGTTAACACTTAATCTTCAGAGTCACGTCGAGCCCCGTGCTGCAGAGCTACTGTGTGTAGCTTGGGGAAATGTCTTGCCGCTTTGTGCTGTTGACTTGATAATGTCCTGACCTATGGTCCAGTAGTGACATCAGCCGACCAGCCTGTAAATGAGGTAGTAATTATGTATCATATTCTGCACACAGCGGTCCAGCAGTCAAGCACGTGTAGATTACCAATTACCGCCCAATCTCTCATAGCATTGAAGGAGTACTTCAATCGAAGATTATAATTTGTATATCAATTACTCACCCCGTGCTGGCTTAAATATTTTTTTTTATACATTTAGTCATTAGTCGTCAAGGACAGGTACAGTGGAATACAATACACATTGAATGGCACATTTTGTATTTTCGCCCTCCCCCCCTCCCTCCCCTTTCCTACCCAATCCTACAAATACACAACAGAAAACAGAGAACATACAAACACATACCTCTCTCGTCCTTCCTTCTCATTGTTCTATAGTGTCTTTAGCTTGGCTATGTACTGTAACCAATAAAAGGGCCCCAAACTATTTCAAACTTCACTAGACCCCCTTAGGTTGTATTTCATTTTATCCAGATTTTAAAAGAACATGAGATCTTTGAGCCATAGGAATGCATTGGGCTACCTTGGATTCATGAAGATTAAATTTTTTTTTCTTCTCGCATGTCTCCACTGTGAATGTAGAATAAAAAACAAACGCTGAATTAAATATAGTGGATCTGAAGGCAGCACTTTACCAGAAACATTTTTGTCAGCAAGGTTTTAGCGAAAATGCATGTGTTTGTGAAGTACTGAGCATACGACTGGGTAAGTGACACGTGGACTGTACTGCACAAGTTGTGAGAACGTTTGAAAAAGGATGTTTTGACAGATGGTTTCGCTGTTGTTAAACCAAATCTCCATTAACTTCAATTCATCAAGTATTTCTACAGTTTTTTTTGGGTGGGGGGGGGGTATATGTTCACCTTGGAGACATGAGAAAACCACATGTCAAGAAATATATAGTAAATTACCCTGAAAGCACAATTGAATGAATTACATGAGATCAATAGCTGCCATACCCTCAATAAGGCTAGATCTAAATAGATGCACCTCTATGTTCTAAAATGATGTCCCTAAAAGTTAGAAACAGGAGTCTACAATATCCAACCCTCTGATACATAACAAGCACAACACCATGCAGACCCATGGCGCTACCTGCAAATGCGTCCCTGCCAAACGTCCCTGCCAGAGTGTCCGTGACCGAGTGAGTGGATGAGTGACCACACAATTTGCCGCTCATACTGTAGCCAACGGCAGCAGTCCTGCGTGCCATGGGAACTGCACATTTCAGTCTACAATGTCCAACACTTTCATACTTAAGAGAACCCAGCGCAAATGATAGTGAAGAACCCCCAAAATGATACACATAAGGCCACGGACACCCATTAGATAAGATGTTGCCTCAGGGACTCCCATCTGAGAAGATTTAGTTATTCCATAACTGTCTTTATTCTAAGTGGATCATAGTGGAGTGTGAAAGCTATGATCCGAATAGGCATTCACATGCATTCTCTAATTTGGCTAACTTCTAGTTGATTAAATAATAGTGGAATTAAAATGTTCCTATTTTTCTGGGGGAACCCCTTCAAGGACCCCATTTTGAGAACCACTTGTTGTGTTGTACAGACACATCTCGAATATGCTCCTGGGGAAAAGCCAGTGTCGTTTTATCACCATCGCTGCTACTGATTTGCACACAATACTGATTTGTACACACTGCACTTTTGTATTGTAAATTGATGCTATTCTTTTTTGTCATTGCTATGCTGCTACTTTTAAAATCTTTATACAGTTTTTATTGCTTGTTTTTGTACTACTTTGTGTTGATGTTGTGGATCAAAGAATTCCACTCCTCTATACTGTAAAAGGATAGGGACGTGACAATAAAGTTGATTCTGATTCATGCATCTCTCTCTCTCTCTCCCGCTTTGCCTTCTCCTACAGGGCCTGCTCGAGATGTCACCTCCACCCGCAGTCACCTTCCCTGGGTTATCCTCATCTGACCTTCGACCCCAGCAGTCTAATCATTCCCACCACTAGATTGTCACACTCAGCTGGGTATATTGAACCTGCTGTACTACCAAGAAGAGTGGTCAGAAGCAGTGTTTGCAATGCTGGCTGTTGCACTACACCCTAATTTCTCCCCTGAACGTCAGTATTATTGGGTTAGCCATTAGTTGATGGTCAGCAGCCCTTGTATTCCCCTGTTTTATCCCCTCTCTGGTAGACTGCCTCCCCCGTGTTTGGACCTTTCCTCCCCCTCCCTTTGTTGTGTTAGTATAGGTACATTTCGGCCTGTACGGTCTCCACGGTGCTCCACCAGTGTGAAATAATATCTGTGGCAGCGTGTTCCCCCTCTTCTATCCTAGCAGTCACTGGACAAAATGTTTATTGTGCATGCTAAGTCCAGTAGCATGGCCTTTTAGCATTATATTTATCTCCCTCAAAAGGCTGTGCCTTTTACCAGGTCACCATTGTAAATAAGAATTTGTTCTTAACACATTGACCGCCAATCACGTTGTACGACGGGTTTGCTGGTCATGCGAATTCTGCCAAGCCACGGCGTACAACGTTATTGAGATCATATTTAATTTCATAATTCCACCACCCAGCCTCTGCTGAGACAGTGGGACTCTGCACAACAGTGCAACGCTTCAATACCGCCGCCTGGTGGATGATCGGGCGAGTTACAACCGGAAATGGATCTGGTGATCTCGGTGCATCTGGGAAATCCGTCCGGCAGTCACATATTGTTGCGGGACTCTATACACACATCCGTGTATATGGATCGCTGCCATAACTCAATAATCGATATGATTTGGGCGTTTATTGCGCCATACAAACTGGAAATGGATCTAGTCGATCAACGTCAAATAAGTGGGATATTTTTCCTCCAGTCTCATCGGCGAACGGTAAGAGGACAGTAACATTATTTTCAAGGCGATTGTACATTTCTTTATTTACAAACCATCTGATCAATAAATCAACCCATACTACATAAAGCATTTACTGACGATCACGGAATTATAAACGACCCCCCCCCCCCCTTCATCCGCGCATGATGAGTCATATCGTTTAGGATCATGTACAGTTAACATTTTTAATATAGCGTGTATCGGCAACAAACGGCAGTTGATAATCTATATATGCGTTTATGCCTATAACTCACGTTCTAGGAATTACTGCAGAAAACGATAAAAACATATATTCTAGACGGTATTTTTGGAAGAATCTATGAATGAAAAAGGATAACGTTCCTACATCCTGAACGATAGATAATCGATGTTGAATGGGCCATAGTAATGTCAATTTAGCAATACAATTTAAAAAGTTATAGCCCTGCAAAGAAGGTGAACATCTCCATAGGCTTAGACTGGTGGCAGTGATCATACATTGATGGATAGAAGTGTGGCAGTCAATGTGTTAAGACCTTAAATAAATAAATAAATAAATAAATACAAATTAAATATTCCCTGGATTGCAGCGTTTATGGTGTAACCAGAGTGGCCCCTGTGTTGGTCATGACACATAGGCTTTGGCTTCGGGAAGCCGAAGCCAAAAGGAAAAATTTTCACCCTGTGACTGTGATTTTAGATTCCCTGTTATACCTTCAATCTACTGTGTCTGTATTGCTGTTTGGGAACCTATATACCCAGAGGTAATTGTTATGTCCACCTGTGACGCTAATTGTTCAAGAATGTCAGTCTCCAAACCGTACAAATTCTAAAAGCTATGATATCTAGCTATTCAGCCCTGCTTTAGACATTGCCCTGTGAGAACTCCTCTCGTGTGTTGTTTCTGTCTGCTCCCATCAACACCATTAGTTTCCAGAGGGGGGACATGCTGTGAAAATGAAGTAACTAACGCCTCGGTAGTGTGGGTGTAAGATGTGCCACTGTAGGGATTTGTTCCCTCTGCCAAGAACTCATTCTAGAGATGCTTATCCAAGTACGCTATGTGACCAAAAGCCCTTTGTGGATTCATCCAATGAGCACACCCACTCACGAAATACACCCAGATTAACTTGAGAAGTTCCTTCTCAACAGATCCATTTATATATCCATAGCGTCCAGAGGAGAGCTCAGATTTATGGTTTTTATGGTAATGGTTTATTAAACTTTCACATTTGTGGCGGATAATAATTAAATCATAGACCCATTATGCACAGAATTGGCCTATTTCTGTTTCAACAAAAGATGAAGGCCTTTAACATTCAACGGTTTCAATATATAATAAGCTACTGACATATAATGCAGAATGGGTTAATTCAGTGATGTATATAATGACTATCAGCTTTGTGTGAGGCTGAGACAGAGAAAACAGAGAATAGGTGTTAACCACGAGCGTGGATCTGAGAAAGCTCCAGGGCGGATGCGCTCCACTACCAAAAAACATTCTTAACCAGACTATCAAATTCATATATGGCTTATTTGTGAACTTGCGTTGTTTTCAACCATGTAACCATGTTTAATCGATTTATCACCTTAATCTGATAAACATAATAATGAGTTGATATTATGTGATAATTTCAAAATGATTACATTTAATTTACTAATTGACATTTCTACAGTACATTATATTATGTAATTATTCATTAAGATATAATTATTGATTTAATTGTGGCATATTTGGTTCTCCATAAATACTGTAAACACTGAACAGAAGTGGTCCCAATATTGATCCTTGGGGAACTCCAAAATAATTATAGACAAAGTGAGACTGACTGTTTAATAATAATAATAATAATAATAATAATAATAATAATAATAATAATAATAATAATAATAATAATTCATTTAATTTATATAGCGCTTCTCAATAACCCGAAGTCGCTGACAATAGTCGGGAGCAAGAGTACAGACAAAGAAACAAAAGCAAAGAAACAAAAACAAAGAAACAACAAAGAAACAAAAACAAAAGGAACATGAGACTATAGGGGGAACAGGGAAGACAGCATGATAGCACAAAAAAGACTGGAGACAGACATCAATCAGGTTGGAGGGGGGGGGGGGTTTATGGGTGGGGGGGGGTTGAAGGCAAGGGAGAACAGGGCCCTGTTTCTTGTACCTGGTTCAACTAAGTCGATCAAGATGTCATTATCCAGCTTCAGTTAACCCGATGTTCGAAGCCGGGATTTTCCTGTTCCTCGAAGGTGGATTCAGTCTCGTTAACTCAAGCCAGACTTGCGACTCAGGCTAAATGCGCGCGGCCGCTTCAGGCGAAAAGCCAGCACGTATCGATGGCAGAGATCCTGATTCTCTAACGGCATTGATTGATTAATTGATTTAAAACTTTATTGACAGATTGCAATACGGCTCAATCGCCTCGCCGACAAGTTAAATGCGTTATCTATAGGCTAATTTTAAGTCCCTCATTACCTCAATCAATCAGATTATATTTCTTTAAACTTGCCTGCTGGATTGAATAATCAAATGAGATCTTGCTAGCGAAAATAATTAGTTAAACTTATACAGAATTACGATACGGCTCTCTTACCCATTGATTGATGTATAGTCGATCTTTAACTTATCTCCAATGTGGTCTAACGGGTTGTTGTTTTGACTATCACGCAGACGACCGGGGTTCGAGACCCTAGTCTTTTCCTTCTTTTTGCAATATAGGAATAATTCAATTTGGTGCACGTTGAGAGCTATATAAAGAATGACATCCTCAATGCATGTAGATTTATAATATTTTAACTTAAAACCAGGCTACTTTGGCGTATAATCATTAATATTATATTCAAAAAAATCATATTGGAAACACCGGGTTTTGAACCCCGGTCGCTGGGTTGGCAGGCTTGAGCAATACCCGTGCACCACTGTGCCAGATGGGATAAATTCATTGTTTATACATTAATGAACGAGAGACCCGTGTTTAGAATATCCTTTGTTTTGAATGAAGTTTATCTCTTTATCCTCATTCATTAATGTGACGTCAACGGCTCATTCAATTTCTCAAATCCGTCAAACAGCACATCTCATCAGACATCTTAATCCCAGTTACAATTAAAATAACCACATAATGTGTACATCGCACGAGCGAGCGCCACGGTATATATAACGTGCATTATTTAGGACAAAGTGAATTTAGTATCAGCATTTTGGGTCTATTTTACATTTCAAAAGCCCCCTCTGGAAGAATGGAGCTGTGAGGTTTTGCCCGCTGCTCACTACCTTTTCTCTGTCTTCTTTAAGCCTACTGTTAGGAATTCCCTATTCTCTGTCTTCTTTAAGCCTACTGTTAGGAATTCCCTACTCACTCTCTCTAGCCCCCACCCTCTCGTTCCTTACCCTTAGTGGCCACACCTGTTTGATATTCTATTATCTCTCGCACCTGTGGTGGCAGGCTAATTAGTCCCCCTGTGGGCTTTAAATACCAGGGCGCTTCCCCTCGTTTTGGCGTGGGGTCGTGTTGTATACTTGCCGAGTCATATTCTCTAAACATCTAGACTCTTTCGGGAGATCCTCCGTCTGCCTATGCTGTTCCATTCTCCTGCGTCGAGATGTTTTGCTCCAGCCTTCGCCTGCTGTCGCCGTTGCCTGAGAGTGGGACTGGTCTGCGCTCCCTAGACTTCCACGGGAGGCACCTCAGCGTTCCACTGCAGACCCCAGCGCAGCTGTTCGTCCTGACGCACATCTAGACCAACGCGCATCTCCCGGACCCTCGAGCTTGGCACGCTCCTCCGTTCCAGCGCACTGACGCGCATCTCCCGGACCCTCGAGCTTGGCACGCTCCTCCGTTCCAGCGCACTGACGCGCATCTCCCGGACCCTCGAGCTTGGCACGCTTCTCCGTTCCAGCGCTCTGACGCGCATCTCCCGGACCCTCGAGCTTGGCACGCTCCTCCGTTCCAGCGCACTGACGCGCATCTCCCGGACCCTCGAGCTTGGCACGCTCCTCCGTTCCAGCGCACTGACGCGCATCTCCCGGACCCTCGAGCTTGGCACGCTCCTCCGTTCCAGCGCTCTGACGCGCATCTCCCGGACCCTCGAGCTTGGCACACTCCTCCTCGCAGACGCACCCCGAGGCGTCTCTCGGTTCCGACAGCGGCTACCCGGTGGACGACGCTCTCGCCACCGCCACTGTCCCGATGCGCACACCAAGGTGTGGCGCGCACTCTGTTCCTCGGCTCCGACAGCGGCTACCCGGTGGACGACGCTCTCGCCACCGCCACTGTTCCGACGCGCACACCAAGGTGTGGCGCGCACTCTGTTCCTCGCTCCGACAGTGGCTACCCGGTGGACGACATCCTCGCCACCGCCACTGTTTCCAGCTCCCTGTTCCGACGCGCACACCAAGGTGTGGCGCGCACTCTGTTCCTCGCTCCGACAGTGGCTACCCGGTGGACGACATCCTCGCCACCGCCACTGTTTCCAGCTCCCTGTTCCGACGCGCACACCAAGGTGTGGCGCGCACTCTGTTCCTCGGCTCCGACAGCGGCTACCCGGTGGACGATGCCCTCGTCACAGCCACTGTTTCAGCACTCTGTTCCTCGGCTCCGACAGCGGCTACCCGGTGGACGATGCCCTCGTCACCGCCGCTGTTCCAGCGCTCTGTTCCTCGGCTCGGACAGCCAGCCACCCGGTGGCGATGCCCTCGCCCCGTTGCTGTTCCTGTACCTTTACGCATACGCTGGGTGAGTTTTGATTGTGATGTCACTCACTCAGCGTAGTGCCCTTGCCCCCGTTCCCGTTGCTGTCCCTGTACCTTTACGCATACGCTGGGTGAGTTTTGATTGTGATGTCACTCACTCAGCGTAGTGCCCTTGCCCCCGTTCCCGTTGCTGTCCCTGTACCTTTACGCATACGCTGGGTGAGTTTTGATTGTGATGTCACTCACTCAGCGTAGTGCCCTTGCCCCCGTTCCCGTTGCTGTCCCTGTACCTTTACGCATACGCTGGGTGAGTTTTGATTGTGATGTCACTCTCCCAGCGTATTGCCTCTGTTAGTTAGTTTGGACATTTCATCTCCCAGCGCATTGCCTCTGTTTTTGGTTCTCACTTAGAATAGTATTTTTGGACTTTACATCTCCCCCTGTGTGTTTGTCACACGAAGATATTATTACTTTGTTCACTTTGTTATTTGGACTGTTCAGCACCTGCTCTGTTTTTTCCCTTTTGTGCATTAACTATCTCCTCTGTCCTGCAGAGCGGCCCAGATGATTTCCACCAGTCCTCCCAGTTCCTCCCTGTTTCCCAGCCCGCCTCCGCGGGCCTCAGTCCCCTCGGTTCCACCTAGCTCTGTTCCCTAGTTCTCCCCTCTCTAGTTCCACCTAGTTCCTGTTCCCTAGTTCTCCCCTTCTAGTTCCACCTAGTTCCTGTTTCCCTAGTTCTCCCCTTTCTAGTTCCACCTAGTTCCTGGTCCCAAGTTCTCCCCTTCTAGTTCCACCTAGTTCCTTGTCCCTAGTTCCCCTAGTCCCCGTTTCTCCTGTTCCCTAGCTCTCCTAGTCCCTAGTCCTCTCTCCCTAGTTCTCCTTGTCCCTGGTTTACCTAGTCTCTGTTTCCTCTGTCCCAAGGCGTTCCCTTAACCTTCCCTTAGGCGTTCCCTTACTTTCCCTTAGTGTTCCCTTTACTGCCCGCCTCTTAAAGGCACCTTTCCTTCCCCTCATATTATATTCCTGTATTTGTGATTCTCCCTTAAAGGGACAGTGCCCTTTTCCCTGTATTTCCCTGTTGTTCAATAAATATCTGTTTCTTGGCAAACCATCATACCTGTCTTGTGTTGTGCGATTGGGGTCGGTTACAAACCATAACAGTACGACCCCACCAGGTCTACGACCCCAGCCAGCACAGACTATGTATGTTGAGTTTGCCTTCTTTTTTCTTGTTCCCTCTAGCTCCCCTGTTAGCCCTGTTAGCTTCCCTGTTAGCCCAGTTTAGCTTCCTTGTTAGTCCTGTTTAGCTCCCTTGTTAGCCTGTTACTCCCCTGTTTAGCTTGTTAGTCTCCCCGGTTAGCTCCCCTGTTTGCTTCCCGTTTTGCCCTGTTTGACCCCCCTGTAGCTAGCCATGCCCTGGCAGCTAACCCAGTCCCTCAGCAGAGCCCCTGTCTGCTAGCTTAGCCCCGGCTGCTAGCACAGCCTCTATGTTTATGCAGCCCTTGCTGCTGGCATAGGCCCTGTAGCTAGCCATGCCCTGGCGGCTAACCCAGTTTCCCTCTGCATGGCCCCGGCCTGCTAGCTTGGCCCCGGCTGTTAGCACAGCCTCTATGTTAATGCAGCCTTGCAGCTGGCATAGGCCCTGTAGCTAGCCAGGCCCAAGCAGCTAACCTGGTCCCTCTGCATGGCCTCCACTTTTTTGTGTAGTTTATCTCACACAGCTAGGACTGTCCTTCCAGCTAGCTTGTTCTCTCATGCTGGTCCAGCCCTGTCTGCCAGCCTAGCTCCGGCAGCTAGCGCAGCCTCTATGTTGATGTAGCAGTACAGCTAGCATAGGCCCTGTAGCTATCAGTGCCCTGGCAGCTACCCTTTCCCTCTGCTAGCCTAGCTCCGGCAGCTTGCGCAGCCTCTATGTTGATGTAGCAGTACAGCTAGCATAGGCCCTGTAGCTGTCAGTGCCCTGGCAGCTAACCTTCCCTCTGCTAGCCCTTTTCCCGGTGCTACCATGGTTACCCCTTTTGCTACCCTGCTTGCCCCTCAGTTCTCTAGACCCAGTTCCCCTAGACCAGTTCTCTAGACCAGTTCTCTAAACCAGTTCTCTAGACCAGTTCTCTAGCCCGGTTCTCTAGCCCAGTTCTCTAGACCAGTTCTCTAGACCCAGTTCCTCTAGACCAGTTCCCCCAGTTGCCCCTCTGCTACCCTAGTTACCCCTCGGCGACCCTGTTTCTTTTGCTAGCCCCACTCTTGTGGTGGCTTCCCCTGCTGGCTTGGCCAGTACCGTCTTGTTTTGCCCCTGCCACTCTGTCTGTATTTGTTTTGGGTCGCCGGGTGGCTCCCGTTGGAGGGGGGGATACTGTGAGGTTTTGCCCGCTGCTCACTACCTTTTCTCTGTCTTCTTTAAGCCTACTGTTAGGAATTCCCTATTCTCTGTCTTCTTTAAGCCTACTGTTAGGAATTCCCTACTCACTCTCTCTAGCCCCCACCCTCTCGTTCCTTACCCTTAGTGGCCACACCTGTTTGATATTCTATTATCTCTCGCACCTGTGGTGGCAGGCTAATTAGTCCCCCTGTGGGCTTTAAATACCAGGGCGCTTCCCCTCGTTTTGGCGTGGGGTCGTGTTGTATACTTGCCGAGTCATATTCTCTAAACATCTAGACTCTTTCGGGAGATCCTCCGTCTGCCTATGCTGTTCCATTCTCCTGCGTCGAGATGTTTTGCTCCAGCCTTCGCCTGCTGTCGCCGTTGCCTGAGAGTGGGACTGGTCTGCGCTCCCTAGACTTCCACGGGAGGCACCTCAGCGTTCCACTGCAGACCCCAGCGCAGCTGTTCGTCCTGACGCACATCTAGACCAACGCGCATCTCCCGGACCCTCGAGCTTGGCACGCTCCTCCGTTCCAGCGCACTGACGCGCATCTCCCGGACCCTCGAGCTTGGCACGCTCCTCCGTTCCAGCGCACTGACGCGCATCTCCCGGACCCTCGAGCTTGGCACGCTTCTCCGTTCCAGCGCTCTGACGCGCATCTCCCGGACCCTCGAGCTTGGCACGCTCCTCCGTTCCAGCGCACTGACGCGCATCTCCCGGACCCTCGAGCTTGGCACGCTCCTCCGTTCCAGCGCACTGACGCGCATCTCCCGGACCCTCGAGCTTGGCACGCTCCTCCGTTCCAGCGCTCTGACGCGCATCTCCCGGACCCTCGAGCTTGGCACACTCCTCCTCGCAGACGCACCCCGAGGCGTCTCTCGGTTCCGACAGCGGCTACCCGGTGGACGACGCTCTCGCCACCGCCACTGTCCCGATGCGCACACCAAGGTGTGGCGCGCACTCTGTTCCTCGGCTCCGACAGCGGCTACCCGGTGGACGACGCTCTCGCCACCGCCACTGTTCCGACGCGCACACCAAGGTGTGGCGCGCACTCTGTTCCTCGCTCCGACAGTGGCTACCCGGTGGACGACATCCTCGCCACCGCCACTGTTTCCAGCTCCCTGTTCCGACGCGCACACCAAGGTGTGGCGCGCACTCTGTTCCTCGCTCCGACAGTGGCTACCCGGTGGACGACATCCTCGCCACCGCCACTGTTTCCAGCTCCCTGTTCCGACGCGCACACCAAGGTGTGGCGCGCACTCTGTTCCTCGGCTCCGACAGCGGCTACCCGGTGGACGATGCCCTCGTCACAGCCACTGTTTCAGCACTCTGTTCCTCGGCTCCGACAGCGGCTACCCGGTGGACGATGCCCTCGTCACCGCCGCTGTTCCAGCGCTCTGTTCCTCGGCTCGGACAGCCAGCCACCCGGTGGCGATGCCCTCGCCCCGTTGCTGTTCCTGTACCTTTACGCATACGCTGGGTGAGTTTTGATTGTGATGTCACTCACTCAGCGTAGTGCCCTTGCCCCCGTTCCCGTTGCTGTCCCTGTACCTTTACGCATACGCTGGGTGAGTTTTGATTGTGATGTCACTCACTCAGCGTAGTGCCCTTGCCCCCGTTCCCGTTGCTGTCCCTGTACCTTTACGCATACGCTGGGTGAGTTTTGATTGTGATGTCACTCACTCAGCGTAGTGCCCTTGCCCCCGTTCCCGTTGCTGTCCCTGTACCTTTACGCATACGCTGGGTGAGTTTTGATTGTGATGTCACTCTCCCAGCGTATTGCCTCTGTTAGTTAGTTTGGACATTTCATCTCCCAGCGCATTGCCTCTGTTTTTGGTTCTCACTTAGAATAGTATTTTTGGACTTTACATCTCCCCCTGTGTGTTTGTCACACGAAGATATTATTACTTTGTTCACTTTGTTATTTGGACTGTTCAGCACCTGCTCTGTTTTTTCCCTTTTGTGCATTAACTATCTCCTCTGTCCTGCAGAGCGGCCCAGATGATTTCCACCAGTCCTCCCAGTTCCTCCCTGTTTCCCAGCCCGCCTCCGCGGGCCTCAGTCCCCTCGGTTCCACCTAGCTCTGTTCCCTAGTTCTCCCCTCTCTAGTTCCACCTAGTTCCTGTTCCCTAGTTCTCCCCTTCTAGTTCCACCTAGTTCCTGTTTCCCTAGTTCTCCCCTTTCTAGTTCCACCTAGTTCCTGGTCCCAAGTTCTCCCCTTCTAGTTCCACCTAGTTCCTTGTCCCTAGTTCCCCTAGTCCCCGTTTCTCCTGTTCCCTAGCTCTCCTAGTCCCTAGTCCTCTCTCCCTAGTTCTCCTTGTCCCTGGTTTACCTAGTCTCTGTTTCCTCTGTCCCAAGGCGTTCCCTTAACCTTCCCTTAGGCGTTCCCTTACTTTCCCTTAGTGTTCCCTTTACTGCCCGCCTCTTAAAGGCACCTTTCCTTCCCCTCATATTATATTCCTGTATTTGTGATTCTCCCTTAAAGGGACAGTGCCCTTTTCCCTGTATTTCCCTGTTGTTCAATAAATATCTGTTTCTTGGCAAACCATCATACCTGTCTTGTGTTGTGCGATTGGGGTCGGTTACAAACCATAACAGGAGCACAAAAACGCAATTCAGAATGGTATAATGCAGATCGTAGACTGTGGGAATAGTTTCAGGAAACGGGCTGTCACTTCTTTGCGGGGGCGTGGCGATGGTTCAGGCTAACTTGAACTTAAACTCTGCTTTCGACCAGGCTCAAACTTTTGGATCTGTTGTCATGGTGATTTGGAAAATCCACGTACGGGGAACCGGAAAGTCCGGCTAACTCAGTTATCCAGTTAAAGTTATCCGGCTAACTCAGTTATCCAGGTACAAGGAACGGGGCCCAGGTGGGTTTTGAGGCGAGCTTTGAAGGTGGAGAGTGTAGGGGAGTCTCTGATGGACTGGGGGAGGGAGTTCCAGAGTCGGGTGCAGTACGAGAGAAGGCCCGATCTCCAAAGTGTTTAAGCTTGGAGCTTGTTTGGTCTAATTAGTTATTAATTGCTTCACTAGACACATTATATGTGACGTGCGCTAGCTAAATTAGTCAGATGTCTCAACGGCGCAATTCTAGATAAACGTTATGTCAACATATTGGTTTTTAGTCATTTTGGGGTTTTGTTTGCAAAATCTTGGCTTTCAAAATATAAAATATATTCTGATATATATATATAGATTCAGATGATAAATACAATTTTGAAGCTTGTAAAGGCATGATGACAAGCTAGCAGCTAACACGTGTTAGCTCTGGTCCTACTCAGTCTCGCTGAGATTATGAATGAAAGGTTTAGCGTTGTACAAGGTAGGGATGGGTTTTCATCTGATTTAAAATAAACAAAAACTATTTAGATCTTATCATCACCAAATTCAGATGATGAATAAAATATTGACGCTTGTAAATGCATGATGACAAGCGGAGAACAGTGTCATTTTACAACCGCAGCACTGGACTGTTTCTCCCCTCCTCCCCTCTCCTTTACTACAGGTGTCCCTGAAACAAAGCCACGGATGTAACACAGCAGGGTCATTACAATAGACTGAAAATGTTTTTCCTGTTCGCCCAATAATGTTAACTGCGGGAAACACACACACACCAATGTTCTTCTGTGACTTTCCCTCACAGCTGATCCAAGAAAATCCTCGGCCTCTACCTTAGTTAGCCTAATCCAGCGGTTCTCAAACTATGGTTGCGACCCAAAGTGGGGTCACGGGTAGGTGACAGTGGGGTCACGCATTGACAAAAAAAAATCGATCGAGTTTTCCACCCGGCAGCTGTGTGTATTTGCCATGTCTCACCCCTTCATCAATGGAGGCCGACACACATTCCAATACACATCTCACTACATCCTGCGCATGTATAATCATGGGAGGGGGCCGGGGGTGTGGTCTTTTGTGTGTAACCTGGACTCGCAATGGATAGGTTTGTTGTCAGAAGCGGTGCCGGTTGGTCGCGATGAAATGGGCTCTGCACATAACCAGCTGCTATACCACACTGAAGCGCAGATTTTCCTTGCAGACAAAAACAACCGATTGGCAGAGAAATGTGCTGATAATGAGCTGGATTACGAAACTCCGTTAGTGACACTCCAGATTAATCAGCAGAGATTTTTGGGGTAATTCATCTTTCGTGTGACGAGCTACTGAAAAGTCAAGTTCACTGGACAACAGGCCCTGGCAATGTTCTGGATATCAGTCCGGAACGAGTACCCAGTGTTGTGTAATGCTGCGCTGAGAAAGCGTGTCCCCTTCTCATCAACATACCTCTGTGAGGCCGGATTTTCAGAGTAGCAGCGGATCTCCGCCAAAGCACACGTGAGCACATTTTCTTTTAATGTTCTGGCAACATATTTTGGCTAAATATGCCTCGTTTTATAAATGTGTATACAGAAACAATTCCGTCACTTTTGTTGATAATATGAATTAATTTCATTGATAACATAGTGCTGTAATTTCATTTTCTAATAAATATGTATGATCAAGTTCAACAACGTGTGCTTTTATTTTGATATTCCTTATTTCCACGTTGAAATTATGGGATACATTAAGTGTGGGGTCGCCAAAAAATATCCTAAATCAAATGGGGTCGTGGTATAAAAAAGTTTGAGAACCCCTGGTAATCAATACTATCAATGGACAAGAAATAGTAAGACTGTTGAACACCAATATTATGAGAGGGGTAGCCCTGATGAGCAATGGATTCAACTGATCAGCCAATAATCTGACTCCTTCAAACTTAGACTTAGAACGCTCAATTTTGTTTCGAAAGGGGCTTATCTAACGGTTTTGTGTCCTCTCATAAACAAGTAATGAAATTCATTTTTTGCTAATTATTCATTCGGCTATAGTATTGCATTGCTGCAAGGGACAGGAACAAAATGCATGAGCAACAGTCTAGCAACAATTTCAGACCCATGGCTATGGCTCAATAGTTACGGTGTGCTGATTTGAAATTTAAATTATTAGTCACAACAGCCTTGGTTGTTTTGAATTATCTAAACATTCATAGAGACATGCAGCTAAAATATGCCTCTCTCATGTCAGAGCAGTTTACTGTGGAATCTAGGAGCAGTTTACTGTGGAGTGTCTGCCAGCCTGTGGGTAGATTATCTGCCAGACTAGCCTGTATTTATATATACCCTATAACCCTATAACCCTGTTTATACTTGGGGGGGGGGGGGGGGGGAAGCTTGTGTTGAACATAATACCAGGCAATGTGTGTGGGGTGGGTCTGTGTGTTTAGTTACATGTGTTAAAATAACAGGCCAACATTTTGGGAAATTAGCTTACCGAGAGATAAGATAGATACCAGTTTCCTCTCTGTGTGTTCAGTAGAAAGCTATCTGGCTGCATGTTAGCCTATAGCTTAGCACAATGAATGGAAGCGGACATGTACGGGTAGCCTTCGGGAGAGGTGTTAGTTGGACAATGCGTAGGCTACCCGTACATGTCTTGTATCTATCTTCTTATCTCTCTCTGGAGAACACGATAAGCTAATTTCCCAAAATGTTGGTGTGTTCTTTTAAGTATTTATTTATGCCAACTCTTATGTTAACTTAAAACATGAACCTGCTGCTGATGAGCATGTGTGTGAGTGTGGACTTGCATGTGGACATGTATATGCATGCGTGTGTGCACATAATGAGCGTGTACATGGGCATGCACATGTACAGTAAACAAGTGCCTTTGTTTCATGGATTGATGTGTGCAAGTGACAAAAAAGAATTCTATTTAAGGCTGTGAGCCGAAGGTGAAAAAAAAACACTAAAACAGTTTTGTTCTTCCCCTCCAGTAGGAATCTTGTTTATCTCTGCCTTTGGGTTGTGCATCTCACACCTTCCACACCAAAACAAGGCATCTTCATCTCAAAAATAAAATACATATCATAATGAGTTTCAGCATAACCGTCTTCACAGCCTGCTTTTAACAACTCTGGCCACCGTTTCACTACTGTAATGTTTAGGGTCCTTAGTGGAACACCCAATCAACATTACTCACAACTACAATTGCACATTTACCAAGTAACAAAGAAATTGGTACAACATTCTTAAGCATCCACATTTCAAAATACTCGCAAAGATCAACAAATAATGTGTGTTTCACTACAAACCTAGAGCCCATCCCATTAATGTTTCCATCCCTCACTATGTACCCCTATATAACTACCACACACCGGCCTAGGAGATGGCTCCTGACAGGGTCTCCTAACACCCCGACCAGCATCTGGTGTGCCTACCGGGCGAAGGAAGGGTCCATAAAAAATAGCCCAGCTGCCCTCGCTGGTTGGAAACACTCCGTATTGGAGACTACCTTTTTAGCAAGAAGGGTCTAAAACATGGGCTACACACACAACATTGTCAACCATATTTAAAAATGTGGATTACGCTTAGTTGTAAGTACCAAATAGGTCAAATTTGTTTGGCACGAGCCCCCATATTACGTTACCATTGACTACTCTAAAGTACTCGTTGTCTTGTCAATGAAACATAATATGAAACGGTAGCCAAAGTAACAAAAAGAGGTTTAATTATAATTACCATGGGTTTCAAACGTGAAGGGATAACATCAAAAGTATAGCAAACAAAGGACAGGACTGCACAGACAGGATCAGCCACAAACACAGGGGAGAACAGAGCACATATGCACAAGGGGATGACGAGACAAGAAACACCTGGGCTGATTACAAATGGATACACCTGGGAGGGAAACGACAAAGAACTACAAGACCAGGACAGGGGACTACAAATCAAATCAAATTTATTTATAGGGCCCGACAACACACGTTAATGTCCCCATGGGCCGTACAGGTCTTCTTTAAACAAGTCAAGAAGAAAACATAACAATAAGTCAAGAACAGAACAAGAACACCATAAGGTCCAAACATTTTTAGATGGATGCAAATAAATGAAAGAATGCAAGCACTCCCAGACATACCCCACGCGAAGGTAAGGAAAAACTCACTAAAACCTAACAATAGGGAAAAAAGCTCCACAGGCAGTGTGGAGGAGAGAAACCTTAGAAGGGCCATTCAAGGGGGGATCTCCCTTCTTAGATGTTGGTGATAGTAGTGTTGCAGACGGACAGTTGGTAAGCATGCACTCATGTGTGTGGTGAAACACAGATGAGTGCATGCAATAGCAACTGTACATTTTGAAAGATTAAAGATAGAGCTAATAGCGATAGCAACTGAACATTTTGAAAGATTAAAGATAGAGTTGATAGCGGATCTATTTGAGGCACAGGGGCAGCGCAAAGAGGGTCACGTCCTCCCCGTCTTAGTCACGGGACATTCAACACTCCGGTCGTTGCTCAGGGACAGCCGGAGACAGGGAGATAGGGGGTGGCGCAGAGAGGGTCGCGAACTCCCCGACATCATCGCGGGACATCCGGAACTCCGGTCACCACTACGAGACCTCAACCAGACATTACACATCACACTGGGGAACACCTGATCAGGGTACAAACACACCCGCACATAACAACGGGCTTCATCATGTGCCGCTGAACCAGAACTAGTGCTGGTCAAAACTTTAAAAAATTAAGGGAAAACATATAATTTGAAAATAGCGGAATTAATGTGTTTTTGGGAGGCCAGAAAATAACTACTAACCTTTGTACTGTCTTTTACTAGTATGCACTCTGCTACTAAGGGATCTACTATGCTAATATGCACTCAAGCACTGTAGCAACAAGTTCGACTCTGTTTGACAAACAATGTTACTTATGTTACAGAGTTGTACCCTTCCTGCTGACTTGTTGTACAAAAGCTTTGGTTAATAATAATAAATTATATATAAAATAAAATAATAATAATAAACTAAACGTAAAACTATAGCATACTTTGGCCATTTGGGGGTTTGAGTGCTGCAGCTCCCCCAGAACACTACTTCATCCAGGGTGGTCAGCTGGAGAGGTGAGCTTGACACCCATGTCTGGCTGCCTTTTTCTTTGCATTGTCAGTGTGGATATATTTTTTAGGCTAAAGGTTTTCATTGTGCTTAGAGACCTCCGACACAAGACCCTCCATTCGTTAACAAAAAGGGTATCTGCGTTTTGTCCCATGTGTCTCTTTTTTCACGTGTGTCATGATGAGAGTGATTACCAGCTGCTTATATCTGATTGCCGGCAGAATGGGAGTGAATGTTAATTAGATAAGTTGCTATCATTTTATTAAGATATTACATATTCATTTCACCTATATTCTACCTCAGTTATGAGCGTCAAACGGTGTTCCATGAAGAATGGACCATAGTTCATTAATGATCAAATCCATTGCGCAAAGGTTTTAAACATTCAAAACACGCACACACACGGATGAAAGATTAGCCTATTGTTATCTTGATGCATCTGCTCTGCCTCTATTATGACATCTGTCAACTGTAAGAAATAATTCAAAGGCTAGACATATCCATTGAAAGAAAGAAGAACATTTTATTGTCAAAGTACACAAGGCAATTTAAATGTTGCACATGATGCACACATACAGCATGCATTTCATCAGAGAGGTCAGAGCGCAGGGTCCCCCGCAGTGCAGCGCCCCTGGAACAGTTTTGGGGTTCAGTGCCTTGCTCAGGGGTACTAAGGCAGGATGGTGGGCACAGTAGATGTAATACCAGCCACCCTTCAGTCAACAGCTCACAGCTGGAATACACCCTGCTGTGAGCCGGAGATCGAACCAGCCACCTTTTATACTGGCCGGTCTCTTTGCCTCTAGGCCATCGTGCCTCCCTGCTATGGCCCAACACTTTCCCTAGAAACAAACCTGGCAACCAATGGGTGGGGGCTAGAAGACAAGCTATTTAAATATGTCTGGTGTGCTGCCCAACGTCAGAGATAAGCACCCACTTAGCAAAAGTTTGAATATGAACATCTTCTCCCACTTATCTTTTCTATTATGTCTGAGGACTTACACGTGGCCGTGCTTAACTTCTCTACTCTGAATTGGGCCCAATGGGAATACAAATAGCCGTTTTAGTTGAGTGGTTATTTCTGAATCCAAACGGCATCTGATAGAACATGTTGTCAGCAACTTTAGAAATAGCCAGAAGAACACTTATGGGCCGATAATTATCAACATCTTTTGGATCTCCAGATTTGAAGTAACCCTATAAACTTGTTTAACCCACTTTTAAATGATACATTCAGAAAGAGAGCAATTGGAACAATCAAAAACACATTCAACCAAAAATTTATTGAATATTTTTCAGAAATGTATTATCCTTAAGGAATCTTATAGTTTTTGCTGATCAGTTGGATTATATTGAAAACACTAATTTCACCAGACAGGTACTAAGGGGTGACCTAGTATTTCCTCGACCTGTAGGACTAACACTTTTAAATCCACAGTGCGTATTCAACTGGAACAAGCTACCAGTATCCACAAGGCAAGTAAATAATAAATATAGTTAACTAAATATTAAAAAGTGAACTGACATGAATCAGACTGATGCATAAGAGATCAGAACAGTCAATATTTTTGTTAAAGTTACTTTGTTCAAGCCAATTCAGAAAGCATTTTGGCTTACAAAGTCTCTCTCCAGTCTCCTATTGTAGCAAATTATGTGTTTGTCCCTTCCTGTGATGCCCCGGTGTTTCATATGTGGCATAATAAGGGTATTAAATCCATTGGAGATCTTTATTCAGACAATGTTTTTGTATCATTTGCGCAACTATCAGAAAAATGTGGCGTCCCGAAAACAGTTCAAAACAGTTCTCCACAGTTCCCCAATCACCCCCCTTCATACATCCTTGATGATGTAAGATATTTATAAGCTGAGATCTTTGTATGATTTGTACGAGGCGGCTGAACAGAGATTGAGACAGGAGTCAAGGGTGGAATTCAAGTTGGTAAATAGCCAACAATGGTTTACTTCTGAAGCACACAAGAGACAAGAGCCCGAGTGGAGCCTCACACACAAGCGCACCACCACGGACTAAGGTGGCCATCAACAGAAACAGACTGTTGATGGCCAGGTTATATATGTTTGAGAATCCAGATGTGGACTGGTTGATAAATTGAAGGCCGACAGGCTGGTCTTAAATGGTCATGTGGGATTGCATGCTTTTGGGGTTATCTGTGAAATATTAATGAAATATGAAATAAACTATCAATGACTTCCTCAAATTAAACCCAACTAAAAAGGGGGTTGTGTCAGAGAGATATTAAGATTACGATTCAGATTAAACTGGACTTTGAAGAAGTCTTTATTCATTGCACATGACAATGTCATCATGCAGTGACACACACATGTGATGGGCGGCACGCACAGATACACACACATGCAATTTAAAAAAAAATCTGGGTCGCTGATGAAATGTTCCTCTCTGCGTTTGACCCATCCCGTCGTCCTTCCCCCCAAGGGCAGCCGGGAGCAGACATGGGCTGTCTGTGGCATGAGGCCGTGCCCCGGGGACCAATCCAAGTGCTCCTGTCCGTCTTCGTCAGGGACACGACAGCGTTAGCGATCTGTTCTGCATGTTTTCCATTGCGTTTATCTTATCGGGAGGGGAAACCCTTGCAAGCATGGGGAGAACATGCAAATTCCACACAGAAAGGACAAGGTGATACCCCACCTGGGTAACTGGCAACGCGGCAACCTGGTCCCCAAGCGGGAATCGAACCCTGGACCTTCTAGCTGTGAGGCGACACTACACCACAGAATGACAGAATAATCAACATTAATATCTCATCATGGCTACTCTTCCTATAGGAACAAGATCTGGAAGGGGACCTTTCAGATGAGCAGTGGGAGGCAATATTACACCTTGTTCATTCCTCATTGATGTTAGGCATTTAAAATGTTTACATCACACACACACTACACAAATTGTATTTCATTTTTTATTTAATTACACATTTAAGAGGCAAACATTTCCCTGCTATTAGTCCTGCCTGTAATGTAAGCAGACCCCTGCAGATTTGATACACATGTACTGGTCCTGTCCGGCTATCACCAGCTACTAGATATTTTTTATACATTCAAAGAAAGATTTGATAGAAGCTGACTCAGATCCTCTTACAACTGTCTTTGGGCTTCTGCCTGAAATGGGAACACCCAGGGAGATTCGAACTGTAGTTGCCTTCTCCTTGCTTTTAGCTAGACTTTTAATATTGCTGAAGTGGAAGCACCTACACACAACAGGATTAAGGGGGTCCTACAGGCTCTAAAACTAGAAAAAAGAAGGTTCTCATTGAAAGGATCTCTAGTCAAATTTTAGAAAACGTTATCACCCACGCACAGGCCCTGGTACATGCAGAGGAGTGATGTGGGCCTAAGCATACAGCTACCCACCTCCCCTTCCTTTTTTAAAAGAAAATCTTTTTATTTAATTGTTTATTTTCTTATTTTTGTTTGCTTTGTTTGTTTGTACTGTAGTCTCATTTGTTAACATTAGTTTCATGCTCAATATAATTTAGTATGTGTCTTGTGGGATGTGGGTGGGGAGGGCAGTTGAGGGGGGGGGGGGGGGTGTTGTGGGTGTTTATGTTTAATTTTCTATTTATTTGTTTTATAAAGTTTGTACATTGAAAATGTGAATAAACTGATTGATTCGTCCGTTTTCGAACCACCAACATAGCCTACTGTAGCAAAACCCACTGAATCACGAGACCGAGTTGCCCCCTACCTGTGTTGAGCTGCTGTGATGAAAAAGTACAATGGGGCTCTATGGAGAAACCATGGCACTCCCCTGACTAAAAGTTGTTTCAAACAAAAATGGTGGATGTCATTTAGCTAAATCAGCATGGTTGTGAGTGTGATTCTTTCACCTTTTATATACTGTATCTATTGATGATTGTTTAAATCACTAGCATAAATATATTGTTCCTTTTAGGCTCCTTTACAGTATGTGTGCACGCACTGAGACTGACATGGACGCCGGGAAACCCATCTATTGTATATGGGATATATGGGTTACTGGTCCTTGTACACAGTAAATAGTAAATTTTACTCAAATTGAGTAAAGTTTACTCAGTTTTACTGTGTATCATCTGGCATCCATCTCTTTACGTTTTTTTTCTACATGCTTCAGCTTCCCAAATGTATGTCGAAATCCCCCATTAATATGATTTATCTTTTATGGTCACATTCATTGAGAATGGCATAGATGCTCATTAAACATTATGTCAGATGATGGTGGACGATACAGGCCAATAATAGTTGCAGACAAAGTCAGGGACAGAGAGACATTCAAACCCAGGCATTCGAGATTATTAGGCTTCATTGAATTACATTTAATATGGTCCGTCAAATAAATCATCAGCCCCCCCCACCTCTTCCCTCCTCTCAATCCTTCCCGAACAGTTTGTGCCCTTGGATATTAAGGGCAGTAGGTGGGACTGATGTTTTTAACCATGTCTCAGTAAAACATATGAAATCCTGATTAGAGTCAATCATTAAATGCACAATTATTGATTGCTGCATTATTTATAGCTGACGCAAACAGTCACTGGCAGCTGTGTAAACATGACACTAAACTATCCGTATAGGCTCTAGATATGTGGAATTTCTACTGTACATTGACCAGACATATAATAACTAGTGCTGTCAGGCAATTAAAAAAATGTATCTAATTAATTACAGGATTTGTAATTAATTAATCTAATTAATCGCATTTTAATCGCATAACCATTTTAGGCCTGATATTCTATATTCTATAATCATATTTCAAATAGCATGTGTCCGGATGGCAGAATTCAGTACTGTAACTACAAAACCTTCTGTTTAATCATCTTCCATTTATTTATTTGCTTAGATTTTTCAGGTCTGGTCAATTTTAGCATGGTGTTTATTCACAGTCAAAGATAAACAATTTTTGTATTGATATTCTCATTTGGTTCATTACAATTTACTCAAGCCTAGTAACAGACACAGTATTTCTGACACTGGGAATACATTCCCTGATATCCATAGATGTCCCTAGAATCAGATACTGTACCAAGAACATGCAAATGGGCCATATTAAAAAAAAGTCTGTAAATGTGTATTATACGTTCTTATGGAATAAATGAGATAAAAAAAGAAAAAAATACATTTTAACCACTGTGTATATATATATATTATATACCAAAAAAATCACTTCCTGTCCATATAGTTCTATGAATAAAATTTTCACACTCCCAGCGGACAGTGCCGGTTAGCCTTCAGGGGGAGGTGTTAGTTGGACAATGCCTAGGCTAACCAGCACTGTCCTCTTCCATTAATTGTGCTAAGCTAGGCTAACGTGCAGCCAGATAGCTTTCTACTGAACGCACAGAGAGGAAACCGGTATCTATCTTCTTGTCTCTCTCTGGAGAAGAAGGTAAGCGAATTTCCCAAAATGTTGCCGTGTTCCTTTAACTCCTGGTATGATCCATTTTCCTTGACACCAGCATTTGAATCACTGGGGTGATGTTCTAGTTTGAGTTTCCAGCAACCATCTTCAGTGTTCAGTCCACACAATATGCATGTAAAATATCCACATGTTCTTTGATACGTTTACTAACGATATTGCACTAGAGGCATTTCACCTTTACTTGTAGGATGTTCTGTCAGCTGAAATGTCATTGGACGGTTAATGCACAATTAAGATATTTACTGGATTATGCCGCGCTCCTGCACTTCTGCTCCTCTTCACATCAACGCTGCGACATCAAAGCTCATTCTCTAATTGAGCCGCTAATTCTCGCCTGATCACTTCAAACGGAATAACGCGGCTCCCCACAGCACAGGGAAATCAATACAAATGAAATACATGCATCCATTTGCCGAGGTGCTGCTGATACCAACCAATTTAGCTTTAGCCCAAACTAATCTCAGCTCCCCCCCCCCCCCCATAGAAGAGATAGCTGCAAATAATGCAAAATCTCTATTCATAAGACCCCATGCGATTAATCAGGGACAACGTCAAAAGAGGATCACTACCGATAGCATCCTGAGACATGTGCACATGGTCATTTGAGGGGGAATCATAGGAAAACCCAGGTTTAGCAACACCCAAGGGGTCCGGATTACCAACACTTGAACTCTCTATGACTCGCAGTGGTAAGAAGATTAAGTTATTTGAAGCACAGCTACTACATATGAGCTAAACTCTTATCCGCACCACTTTAAACATGATGATGTAAACCTACATTCAAGCTATGATGATTACAAGGACGGAACTGATCCAGGTTCTTAACATTTGTTAAACATGTGGATATTGTGTGTATTGGGAATTATTGCTCGACGTACTTAAACACAGGAATGTGAGAATATGTACAGTGAATATATATATATATAATATGTAAAGTTCAATTCCCCAGAATATTGAGTAAGCCTGCAGTGGCACAGTGGTTAGCACTGCTGTGTCACAGCGAGAAGGTCCTGCTTTTGTACCCTGGTGATTGTTACAATAGGATCTTTTAGTTCAGTAAAAGAAAAGGGATGTTACAATAGGTTTGTATTAAACTAAGGTTTTGTTTCCGCACGGACGGAGTTGAGTGTGACACAGCTAGGTGGAGAGCTGGATGAAGTATGTCAACATGAGATTATAATAAAAGTGGAAGCAACTTGGAGAATGCTTCAATCGTCAATTCTGTAGTTCAGGGTACAGTATAAACCAAGGCAGAATTTACAGTGATCAGCCTCTCTTTGTTAGCATGTTCTCCCCATTTTCACATGGATTTCCTTCCACACCAGAGAAGGCAAGCATGTTTATGTTTATATTTTATTAGGATCCCCATTAGCTATAACATTATTGACCGCTAGTCTTCCTGGGGTCCTCACAAGAAGATAATACAACAGAATACAATACAGAATGTAATTAGTAAACATTTATAAACAGAAAGCATAAAGGAAATCAAAAACAACATTGAAGATACAATGAATGGTTGTATTCATTCATTCATTCATTCATTCATTTGACATTTGACATTGACATCATTTCACTTTTCTTCATATTTTTAAAACAATATGTATTCCTTACTTGTCCTTGTGGATACTGGTAGCTTGTTCCAGTTGAATATGCGAGCGTGCAGGTACATACTCCTGTCATTGTCCTTGACCAGGGCACTGGCATTGTAAGCTAGGGTTGGTCCCCAGGCACTGTAGCTGCTGAATGCTCCTAAAATAGTTAGGATGGGTTAAATGCAGAGAATACATTTTTGGTACTGTATGGCAAAAAGACTTTCCTTCCCAGTTCTGGGTCAGGACAGGCAGAATGAAAACTGCAATCAGGAGATGACTACTTCAGCGTTCCTTGAGTTAGACCTACTAGCTGAGAATAGTTGAGGAAACTATTGCGGCCGAGCTCTCGAGACACAGAACATGTTGGTAAGTTCCATGTCCCATTATCACATGTCCTCCTCACACAGAAAGATAAGGAGTAAGGTTGAAAATGTGGCCTTAATTCACATTAAAAATGAAAAAGTAATGCATCAATATTTCACCATTTACATAATATATGACAACACAAGTATTGATCTACATAAAGCTTGCCTCCATTCTGAGAGATCGATAACATCAATGACACCGACGAGGTCTTACCTTAAACAAGCTAGACGTAACTAAACACACAACCTCTGCAATGGCATGTCAGGGTAGAGCTGGTCAATAAACCCATATTTACCGCTTATTGTCTGTTGGTGTTGCAATCATAGGGATGAGAAAATAGTGTGTGTGGGGGGGCAGTGGCTCCTTGGACCCTTGATGCACATACTGTAGTAGATGATCCAACATGTGATAATGCATTATGTGACACTGTGAGTCTATATCTTTATTGAAATAAATACTTCTGAATATGGTGATATTATTATGTGTCGTTCAGCAAGAGGAGAGATCAGTGCGGTGCAACTTGGCCTCCGTCTCCTCCTCTAGCTCCTGGCAAAATACACATCAGACAGAACCCAATGTAATTAACAAATATTTATATCTGGATAATTATGCCAAAACATTTTTAAATCATTGACACAACTTGGATATATCATGAAAGTATTGTTCAAATAACATGACCGGCATTAATTAATGACCAGTCTGTCAAAAGAAAATCTGGTAGGAATTGTAACACGGAATGTAATATGCTCTAAAATTTTGTCAATATCACCCATTAAATTGAACGACTATGGTCAGTCCATCTTGTGTTCTTTAAGTATATTCCTATGTGATGAATAAGAGCCGATTTCACACAAAGTACCACACGTTTGGTTTCAACACTCCAGACCAACATAGAGAGAGAGAGAGAGAGAGAGAGAGAGAGAGAGAGAGAGAGAGAGAGAGAGAGAGAGAGAGAGAGAGAGAGAGAGAGAGAGAGAGAGAGAGAGGGAGAATCATTACAACTACACTGGCCTCCATCCATCTTTAACTCTTGCCCTCTTTAAACCTAAATATAAAATAAGATAATGTTCAATCTGTTAACTTATTTACTCCTTAGAGAAGAGATGACTATTTAGAGAGGTGTTGCTTTTTAGTCAGATTTCTCACATTCACATTAATGGCATTGGAGCATCAGGGAGAGAAATAAGTGGCATAAGTACACAGGCCTTCACAAGCTACCCTCTGTGGACAATATCTTTTCAGTCTCTCTCTCTCTCTCTCTCTCTCTCTCTCTCTCTCTCTCTCTCTCTCTCTCTCTCTCTGGGTTCTCTGTGCTCTGTTACCACCTCTGCCTCCATTTTTCTTGTTTTATGCTTTGAGTCCTTTCAAAATTGTAGAAATGATGGTGACCCGTGGTGTCCACTGTGTTAACATCTTAAACGCATCGGACGGCCCGACGGCGTCTATTTCATTAGCACTCAAAGTTATTTTTCTTTTTTGTGTAAGAAACTTCAGAATGTTACCTTTCAAAAGAGACCAGCCTCATGCATGTGCTATAAGTATAAAGTATAATAAATCGCAAATTGCTTTGGGTATGCAATCGTCAAAACCAAAAAAGAAAATGTTTGCCCAATGAGTCAAGAGTTTTTATTTGTCACGGCATACAAGCATACAGTGCAATGCGGGGGGTCTTGCAATGCTTAAGAGGTTAATGAAATAGAGGCTAATGAAATAGAGTAACAGAGGTTTGAACACACTGGTTAGTGGTTGCCAGATGCCTGTTTGTAAGTTCCAGCTGAGAGGTAGGAGCTGTAAAACATAACTGTTCCATAGCCTGAAATATTATGTAGTACAGGTCCAAAGTTTATAAAAATCCCACAGAAAAGGTTTTTGTAATGTGTGTACCGGTAATAATTGTGTGCCGTCCACTTCCATTCATTAAAACGTGCGAGTCAAAACAAAGAGCTTGTTCTCTTCTTTTTTTATTATTATTATTTTTTAGCATTTTTACAGCTTTTATTGGCCACGCAGGACCGACAGAGGAGAGGGCGAACGGGAGGAGAGGTGGGGAGGACATGCGACAAATAACGACGGGAGCTGGGATCGAACCCGGGTCGGCCGCGTAGGTGCGCGAGGCACTATGGTATGCGCCACGAGGGCGCCCCGAGCTTGTTCTCTTCTTCTGCCCATTTCTCCTTGCAATCGGCGCTAGTCTGGGATCGCTTTCGGAGCAGACGCTCCTTGGCTAACGGTCGTCAATCATTTTTGCCATCAGCGGTGACTGGTCAGTTCAGGACCGTTTACAACTGGACATGGTCACTCATCGGAACGGCTTGTCAAATGACGCTTGCCGGATATTTCGTCTTGTAACTCGAGACCCGAAGCATGCAATAGGTTGAGTGTGGTGACTATCGAAAGGCAGCAAATTCAACTTTCAATCAATGTATAATGTATTGGTTGATCGGTGAAAAATGCAGCCCGGAGCCGGCAGTGTGTGCCGTGACGTGCGCGCAAGGCTGTAAGACTAGTCTTGCTCAAGGCCAGTATAGATGGCGCCATAACCAGGTTTTGAAGAGCATAGCAGCAGGAATTGAAAGTAGAAGAGTACAGGTGAATTCAGGATGTAATCGGATGGAGGGTATACAGCCATTCAATTTGTCTGTGAGGGAGGAAAATGTAGAGAAGGTATGTAGGCTATTTGGGCAGGCATGAGTCAGGCCACCTAAATGGAGCTACTGATTGGGAGATGTGGGTAGATTTGGGAGGCAAACCTATTTTATAGAATTGACCGTGCCTTCAATTCAAGCATAAAGGAAATCTAAGCCCGCCACCTCCCCCCCCCCCGCTTTATTCCATAATGCCTAGTTACCTCTGCCACTTGTCCTACAGCATCTCTCCATCCCTAATCTAACAATATGTCATTTGGGGCTGGTGTGACACACATAATTGTGACATGGTGCGAAGCAATTAGATTAGATTAGATTGCAATTAGATTTTTGCTGCCTTATCTGCATGGTAATGGTAACGATGGTGTGTTCGTAATGTAAACGTAGCCTAACGGATGCACTGGCACCACTTGAAGACGATGCACGTGGGATGTCGAGACTAGCTAATTATGCCGATTTAGATTCCCAAGAGCAATTTTCTTGACCACTGTTGGGTTCATGGCAACCAGTACGTTCCAGAGAGAACTAGTCGACAGGTCGGGGATCTTTCAACCATCCCTCAGCTCCACCATGCTGGTTGTCTTGGATGGCATAATTGACCTGACAAGTCAGTACATTAGGTTTCCTTACACTGTGGGTGAACAGGTTAACATCAAAAGGCAATTTGCAGAAAAGTCCAGTTTCCCAAACTTAATTGGCACAATTAACACTTTGGTTGCCTAAGGTTAAATTAATGATATACCATAGATTGCCAGCGCTATTTGTCTATGGAGAAAGTCCCCTTCTTTGCAGGGCTATAACTTTTTAAATTCTATTGCTACATTGCCATTATTAGGGCCCATTCAAAGTCCTATATGTATTGTTCATTGTGTAGCAACGTTAAACTTTTTCATTCACATATTCATAGTAAAGTATGGTCTAATGTATAAGTATGTTTTCATCTCTTTCTGCAGCTTTCTCCAGAACGTGATATATAGCCCCAAATGCATTATATTGATGATGAAATACAGTTTGATGGCAATCAGCGCGATATAAAAAATTCCAACTAGACGTACTTCTAGAAGTTACTACACGTCATCTGATGTTGACCGGATGGGCGAGGGGGCGTTTATAATTCCGTGGGCAGCGTTATACCAATCATCTAATGTGGGTCAAATGTTGATAATATCAGTTATTATCGAAGACGGTAACGTTACACGCTGAAACTCACCCCAGTCTCCGCGCGCCGTTGGGCGATCATCGTCGAGTAGAAATTTTATCATTATGGGATATATTATTACCCGGTCCATCTCCAGCTTGTATAATGGTATATACGTCCAAATCATGTTGTTTATCGAGTTATTGGCAATCGATCGCTATGTAGTGTGACGAGCTAGAGTGCCGGAAGCTATACCGAGTGCCTGGAAGTAATAGGGCCGACCAGCAAAACCTCTACAGCGCTTCCTGTTAAGCAGTTGCGCCGATCGGCCACCAGATGGCGCTCCTGAACCGCCAGAGAGCTCAGTGGGTCCTGCTGGTGGATATCAGGCCAGCGGAGGGGGATTATGAATCCGATCGCAGATTTTTGAAATATTGATATAAGGACGCTGTACAGCGTCCCCCGGCAACTTTAGCATGGCCAGCAAAGACGTGAGAAGACGTCTCATGGCAGTCAAAGTGTTAATTAATAACTATGTTTTATTCTATTATTATTATTAGTATTCTTGCGCAATCAAGGCGGGCATGGCCACCTTCATTTCACTACGTGTCTTGTGTATGTATGTGACAAATAAATCTCTTGAATCTTGAATCTTGTAAATGGTACAGTAAATGGTGCATTTACATGTATATAGTGCTTTTATCTAAAACGCTTTACAATTTGTCACATTTTACCCATTCACTCACACACCGACAGCGGAGACAAACATGCAAGGTGCCAACCTGCTCATCGGGAGCAGTTAGGGGTTAAGTGTCTTGCTCAAGGACACTTTGACATGCTACCCGGGAGGAGCTGGAATCAAACCAGGAACCTCAGATTACCAGACGACTGCTCTACCTCCAGAGCCACTGTGGTGTATACTTCATACTTCATTGTGTCATGATTTGACATAGGGAACATATTTTTTTTTTTTTTATATTATCTTTCCCCCCCTCCTTTTTCCTCCGATTTTCTCCCATCCCAATGTTAGTCGTTATGCCAATTCCCAATCCCCTTCGTGGTCGCTGCGCACTTACCCCCCACAGTCGGTCTGGGAGAGTGGAGGCTATCACGTGCTTCCTCCGACACACGTCTAGCCAATCAACCGCTTCTTTTCACCTGGCAGCGCGGACTCTCACTGAGAGGGTGTAACGTGTGGAAGGATCACACTACCCCCCTTAGATCCTATCCGCGCTGAGCAGGCGCCCCGACCGAACTGTAGGAGTCGCTGTTTACAACGACCCGGACCCACCCCGCCAGCTTTCCCACCCTCTAATACAGCCTCTGAACGGCCAGCCAAGCTGGTGACAACGCCGGAGCTGTGAGCTGGATTCGAACAGGCGAATCCAGCGTATCCGGTGTTGGTGACAAACGCAATCTCCCCTACGCCACCTGACCGCCCCTGACATAGGGAACATCTTGATGTTTCCAACCATGAGCTCTATGAACCCTTTCAACACCACAGCACCGAGACTGCCCTCACCAAGGTCACCAACGACCTCCTCATTGCCACCGATTCCGGTCACATCAGCCTCCTCATCCTCCTGGATTTATCAGCGGCCTTTGACACGGTCTCCCACTACATTCTCATCAACGCCTCTCTGACCATCTGGGTGTTACTGGGACTGCTCTCACCTGGTTCCAGTCCTACCTCACTGACCGAAAACAGTCTATCTCACATGGTCTCAATTTCCACTCCTACGCTGATGACACTCAGCTCTACATCAGCACCTCACCCTCCACTCCTCTCCCCCACAGCACCTCGTCAACTGCCTCCTTGACATCAAGGCCTGGATGTCATCCAATTTCCTGAAGCTAAATAGCAAGAAGACTGAGCTCATGGTTGTGGCCAAGCAGTCACTGCTCCGAAAGGTTGGAGATCTCCTCCTTGAAGTGGATGGCTGCTTAATCCACCCTTCCCCAGAAGTCCGCAACCTGGGTGTCATACTGGACTCCACCATCTACTTTCATTCCCATATAAAATCAATAACTAAATCAGCTTTTTTCCATCTCAGGAACATTTCCAGACTCCGGCCATCTCTCCCCAACTCTGTAGGTGAGACTCTCATTCTCGCTTTCGTCACCTCCCGCCTCGACTACGCAGACTCTGTCCTCGTAGGGCTACCCAGCTATGCCCTGAACAGGCTACAATACGTCCAAAATTCTGCTGCTAGGGTTCTCACCCGCACAAGTCCTGGCACCACATCACCCCCACCCTCATCCACCTCCACTGGCTTCCAGTCAAGTCCTGCATCAATTTCAAGATCCTCCTCATCACCTACAAAGCCCTTCACTCCCTTGCCCCCCGGTACCTAGCTGACCTCCTCCATCCCTACATCCCACCCCGAAGGCTGCGGTCCTCTGACTCTAGTCTCCTCTCCATCCCCACCACCAACCTGCGGACTGTTGGTCCCAGAGCCTTCTCTGTTGCTGCACCCACCCTCTGGAACTCACTCCCTCCAAACATCCGTAGTGCTACATCCCTGCACTCTTTCAAATCCCAACTCAAAACCCACCTCTTCACCAAATTTGTAAATTACTCTGCCTGATTTCCCTCTTTCTTTTTTTCCTTTCTTTTCTTTTCTTTTCTTTTAACTTTTTGTTACGTTGTTCCCTGATCCCCTTCCCCTAGCTGCCCCTCCTGTTAAGCGCCTTGGGTCTCCTGAAAGGCGCTATATAAATCTAAGATATTATTATTATTATTATTATTATTATTATTATTATTATTATTATTATTATTATTATTATTATTATTATTATTATTTTATCTGTCCTAAATGAAACTATATAAACCTGAATAAAAGAGTGATTATGTTTCGGACCTGTTTCCTTATAATCATCCAAGCCTTGCATGTGTGAAAATATGGGCATTACTGTAATTAAAGCATATTTGTATCCATGTGTAATGACTGCTTTAGCGTTGGACAGTATGCCTATTTTGATGAGGAAGTGGAATTGAGACACTTTTCTGCTTATTGAACATTTTAATAATAATAACCAGTCATGCCACAGATTACTTGTAAACATAATCTGATTACGGATTACTCCTTTAAAAAGTAATCTAGTTACTTTACTGATTACTTGATTATCAAAGGTAACTACAGTAGGTTACGAAGTCGTCCCCCCTGCTGCTGCCACAACATAAGAATGACAACAGTTTTTTTGTATGTCATGAATCCTGATTGGCTGCTCAGACTGATCATCATGAGACGTCATCAGCCATCAGGCCATATAAGGTCACATCTGTCCACTGCTCAGGCACTCTAGGACAGTGGTTCCCAAACGAAATAAAATAGAAAATGTATATAATATAATTTTAATTAAAAATAAAATTGTAAAACCGTTGTGTAATATAAAACATGGTATTATAGTTTGTTATTCTTATGTGTGTGTGGCTGTGTGTGTGCATGCGTGAGCACACGTCCCATCTCCGGTCTAGCTGACTGTACCCCTGGCTCTCTTATCATCAGCATTATGAGATAGTAACTAAATAGTAACGCACAGCCACTTGGAAAAGTAACTGTAATCAGATTACTGGCTTGTAAAAAGTAACAAGTTAGATTACTATTTACTGAAAAAAGTTATCAGATTAGAGTAACTAGTTACTTAGTAACTAGTTACTGGCATCACTGATAATAACAAGGTGGGACTTGGGGCTTGTTCAGGTGTCAGATTTATAAAGAGTATTTGCGTATAGGTGTGCGCATGGTTTCATACATCTAGGTTTCCTCATACCTACTGTAACTGAGGGGTACAATTCCCTGACTGTATTGAGAGTATGGTATTATTAAACCACTACTTAGTTATGTACTTTAATTACTGGCCATACAGTACACGGTATATATGGTGAACACCCACACAAGAATACAACAATGACACCTAAAGTTCTAGTGAGAGGGATTTATTATTATAGCAACGATAGGTTACAGAATGAGAATTATGAATGTGCTTATATGGCGAAGAACACTTAAGTAAGTCAAGAGCGTAAGTCCATGAGCATATTACGATGGGTATAATTAATACCACCTGTAGCATAAGAATTATATAAGGCACACTCGTAGTCAGCTGGAGATACTAAGGGGGTTCCCTCCGGTTGTAAGCCAGCAGGGGGAGAGGAATGTTCGGAAGCAAAAGTCTGGATCAACGGGGAATCAATAAGCTCTAGCTACGGGAGGCGGTACATATACTCCCCTCGATCGGCAGACAAAAGCAGCAGCTATAATCCAAGTATGCGCGACAGCATGGATGAAAGCCAGCCAGCCTCTTCCTAGAGACGGGCTCGAGTGATGCTCCTCACGGGTAGATCCCACACAGCAGTGGGGTAGACGGTTCTCTGCTCCAGCAGCCACAGTACCAAAAGCAATATAATCCAGCCGGAAAAGGCTCTGCATTCGCCGGTGTAGATTCTCCTGTGCACTATACTTCACATTAAACTATGTTGAACTTGACGTTATTTCACTAAGCTCTGACACTTTTACTATCCTATTCGCACGCGGTTATAAGTGCTCTATTTAGACGCAAGGTTGCTCACTTCACTTGGTCGTTGACTCGTGGTGAAGGCTTTAACGTTAAGAACTCAACTAGACGTTACTTTGAACGAATGATGAACTGAACGAACTGAACGAACTGAACGAAGTGGACTAAGTGAACGAAGTGCTGCTGTTTCCACCTGCGCCGTATTTATACGTAAGGTGAATAATCTAGTGCCAACCTCAGTTCTGTCTCGTATTACTGCGCAAACCTGGACATGTTGAGACAAGCCTTGGCGGTGGCTTTGAACTCGACATTGGGGGTATGGTCGCTGGCGCCTAGGGGTCGCTGTCCAATAGGAGAACGAATATTATGGTCTGGCCTGTACCTAGGTAAAGGGATATTCCGTGTATATATACAAAGAATATACAAGGGATATCAAACGATATACAAATATTATACAATGTATCTCAAGCAATAAATATATATATTCGGTTTAATCTGACCCTTTGTAACACCTACAGTACGTACTGTACACAAACATTTAGTGTGGATTCTCTGTATCTGTATTACAAATCAGACTGGTCTGTCCAACGTATGCTTATGCTCAACCGCATAGTATGAGGTTGACAGGAAATACCATAGGTGAAAAATCTAATGATTGCCTGACTGACTGTGGAAAAGTTGGTTTGATATTGGATATTACCATATTCAATTTCGATCTTCAATCCCTCTGTCCCTTTGCATGTGGGGAAGTTCTATTTTCATACTCAGGGTATAGGGTGGATAACAATCGGCAACCTTCCACCAGGCGGAAGTGTGGGAGAGATCATTAATTGGTCCAGTGTGTGTGTGTGTGTGTGTGTCTCTGTCCACAGCAAATCTCACAAACTGCAGGGCCGATTTGGACATGTCATACATAGTGACAGCAGGCCAAGGACCTGCATTGTGGAATATCCTTCAAATCGGTCAATGACAAGTATTATATTTGAATACATTTTCATCATTGTCCATTGACATAGATATTCAGTATACAGTTTTTGAACACAAGAGGGCGATACTACACAGGTTCGCTGCTCAGAGCCTCAGGTAAATAGCTCTCTGGCTACTGTTTACAACATGGAAATGCCACAGTGAACCTATTGTCATTGATATACCTCTGCATTAAAAACATTTATGAATGAATGAATATATGGGAAGTGTCAATGAACTCAGTACAGACTACTACTTTAATTTGTCTAGGTTAACCACACCCCCATGCTTAAGGGTGTAATAGTACGTAATAGTGTGATAGTGTAATAGTGTGCAATTGTGTAATAGTGTGCAATACTTTAATACTGTGTCAGTGAAATAGGGTAATCGTTTGTAATGGTATGCAATAGTGTAATACTGAGTCAATGAAATAGTGTGCAATAGTGTAATACTGTGTCAGTGTAATAGTTTATAATAGTGTAATACTGTGTCAGTGTAATAGTGTGTGATAGTTTGTAATAGTGTGACAGTGTAATAGTGTGTTATTCTGTAATAGTGTAATAGGTAAAAGATGGTGTATATTGTTAGACGTAAACAAAACATTTTTGATAATGCCTGGGGACCATTTGTGTACTTCTTAAAGCATAATACGAATGTTGGGAACTTGCTTCAACAAGAACGGGATTAGGGGGAGTACTGTGGGACAACTCTTATTATTGTGTAAAAACGACAAGAAACACCCTTTACTTAATGTGTAAAACATTTTGGTTGTATTATTATTTATTTATGTTTATTTTTTATTTAAATCTGTATCCTTCCTATGTGAACCTGTTTTTGAAGTTAATTATTATTTTGTGTGGGGTGGGGTTAGGGGAGGGAGAACGGGGTGAAAATGTTTGCTGAATACTGCTCTGCTGATATACATGTTGTAATTTGCAAACTAAAACCCAATAAATATATTGTTAAAAAAAAATAGTGTAATAGGAATCGTGTGGGGATATTGGTCTGCTTGCATTGGTCTATGTTTGCCCCACCGCCTACACTTAAGCCCTGCCTAACGTGTAGGCTTCTGTCTGTCAGCTGTCCAACTTTTCTTCTTTACCGCAGACAGTGTATGATCTCCGTGTATGTTGTGAGTGTGCTTGAATAGCGGTAATTATGATTAATGGTAATAAGTGGTCTGGTCTCTGCATTTGTTAAATAATGTAGGCTTGTTTGTTTGGTCTATGACAGAGAATGTGTTGCTGCCGCCTGGTGGAGATTTGCGATCTACTGAGCGCACTGTTTAGCATGTTATAGCATATAAGCATGGCCAGGCTCAGCACAGAGGGAGGCCACGCACTTTCCTATTTGATAACTTTTTGGGGGGTATAAAAACATGAATAGCATCAAATTGTAATGATCAAGAGATCTAAATAATCTACATTTTTATTTTGATCCATGCATTCCCCTCCTAAAATGTTTTCATTGCGTATTCAAATACTGTAGATTAGAACTTCCCCACATGTAAAGGGACAGCTGTATTGAAAATATAAATACAATATGTGAGTATCCAAAATCAAACCAACTTTACTGTAGTGCCAAACAGACACTACTCAGTGTAAATACTTGAAAATTACTCTGTTGGCTTTGTCATTTACAAATACTTGGGGCTAGTTCCACAAAGAATGGATTGCACAGAGCAAGTTGCACCCTTACTTACAATTCATTATGAATTGAAAATGGGGGACCCTGATGTAAACAAGACGAAAGTCTTTCTCTGGTCTGCATCCCCTTAACAATTGCGTGTATTGAGCCGTACTGTATTGTACCCATTCTGCAATCTATTAATAACATTTTCATTCAATCAATCACTATAAGGGGATGCAGACCAGAGAAAGACTTTTGTCTTGTTTACATCAGGGTCCCCCATTTTCAATTCATAATGAATTGTAAGTAAGGGTGCAACTTGCTCCGTGCAATCCATTCTTTGTGGATCTAGCCCTTGGTTGTGCCAATCTCCACTCTCCCTAAACGGGCATCTGCTTGAGTGCTGGGACACTCTACCCACCATGGACTTATCATGCATGTTGGCTCTGCAGCCCCTGAGGTGTACAGCACAGAGGCTAACCTGCTACTTTCACTTTCATTACCTGTGGGGTAGATGGAGAGGAAAGTGCTTGGCCTCCATCTGAGCTGAGCCCCGGCCATGCTTTATAACATCCTCCCTCTGAGCTAAGCTCCGTTCATGCTTTATAAGTCAAGTCAAGTCAAGTCAAGTCAAGAGTTTTATTTGTCACGGCATACAAGCATACAGTGAAATGCGGGGGGTCATGCCTGCAGCGATTGTGCAATAATACAAGTAATAAGAATAGGATGAGAATAAGACATTTGTGCAATAATACAAGTAATAAGAATAAGACATAACAGGTATAATGTATATACGTTTACAAAAAGCATGGTAAGACATGCTAAGGTCCTGTGATAGTGCAATACACTGTTAGCTACGGATGAGGCACTGGGTCTTATGTACACTACTATAGAATGCTATACTATACAATCTACAGTTGTACTATGTGTCCTTATGCTAGCTTGCTATATCCATCTGTTTGCTATACAAGAACCACTCCCATTCTTTTTTTTAAAGTGACCTTTTCATTGTGTAAAGTGACCGTTGAGTGTGAGCGTGTGCAGCATGTGTGTGTGTGTGTGTTCATGCTAAATTGACTGCTAGTGTGTGAGCATATACAGTGTGTGTGTTGTGTGTGTGCTCATGTGTGCTTGTGTGTGGAGAGTTCAGTGTTCAAGACTCTGATGGCCTGGGGGAAGAAGCTGAGCCGAAGTCTCTCTGTCCTAGTTGCTGGTGTTCGCAGGCGTTTGCCTGACCGCAGCAGCTTGAACAGGCTGTTGTTGGGGTGGTGAGGATCTTTCATTATTCTGCAGGCTCTGGATTTGCACCTCTTGTTATATAAGACCTGCAGGGCAATACCCGTAGTACGCTCAGCTGAGCGCACCACTCTCTGTAGGGCCTTCTTGTCCTGTGCCGTGCTGTTTCCATACCAGGCAGTGATGTTTCCAGTCAAGATGCTCTCTACAGCTCCGGAGTAGAAGGACTGGAGTATCTTCCCCGATACTCTGAACTTCCTTAACTGTCTCAGGTGGTAGAGGCGCTGCTTCGCCTTCTTTACGACTGAGTCTATGTGTGTTGTCCATGTCAGGTCCTCTGAGATGTGGACCCCCAGGTACTTGAAGCTGCTCACCCTGTCCACGGTAGCCCTGTTTATCCTCAGTGGTGTGTGTGTCCCGTGCTGTGTTCTCCTAAAATCCACGATCAGCTCCTTGGTTTTACCAATGTTCAGGAGCAGGCTGTTGTCCTCACACCAGCGTTCCAGTACATCAACCTCCTCCCGGTAGGCCTTCTCGTCATTGTCAGAGATCAGCCCCACCACCACTGTGTCGTCCGCAAACTTCACTATGGAGTTGGAGCTGAACTTGGCCACACAGTCATGTGTGTATAGTAGGGATGCTCGATATTAGCTTTTTTACCGATACCGATATACCGATATTGTCCAACTCCGATACCGATATCAACCGATACCGATATATGCAGGGTTTCCCCCCCAAAAAACTGAATAATTTCAGGTAATTAACATTACATATCTCTTGTTGTGGAATTAACACAACATTATGCATACTTTTGACAATAAATAAAATCAGAATTTGTTCTTACTTGCTTGCCTGGGTAAATAAAGGTTCTAAAAATGTAAAAAAAAAAAAAAAAAAAAAAACTATATTATGGATGTGCAGTGCAAGTTCAATGCTATTATTTATGCTATAACAAACATGACCTGGAAAATGACTTTGATTGGCAAGGAGCCTGGGCAAATGTCCGACTTACATCAAGGAACCCGGATCATCAACAAATCAATCTTAACTATATTCACAGGACATACTTGACTCCTATAAGACTGTGCCGAATGGGGCTCAAACAAGATTCCAAATGCACCCAATGTACAAATGGGGACGAAGGGACATTTATGCACATGTATTGGGACTGCTCACCAGTTAAGGCATTCTGGGAAGATGTGACCCAACAAATATCAAAACTCGTATCTTGGAATATACCTGTACACCCCTCGGTATTGCTGTTGAATGATGTTTTTGAGTTTGCAGTGAATCCACAGCTAAAGAGATTGGTTTTATCGGGTATCACAGTAGCCAAAAAGCTGATCGCATCACGCTGGTTTCAACCGGAAAAAATGTGCCGTAAAGTTTGGTTTCTTACATATCTCGATGTAATTTACCATGAAATATCTACAGCAAGAATTCTGGGTCTCAATGAATCCAAAATGTCAATGTGGTTAGAAGTGGTGGAGAGAATAAAAGCTAGCTTATAATGGTAGTGTCTGGTTAGGTGCGAGGGATAGTGGAGGTACTTCTCAAGGTGGGGTCCGGGAGGGGGGGTTTCGAGCTGAGCATATGTATGTAGGTTTTTTTTTTTAGATAACAGGTATTATGGGTATATCTTATATAAAACAACTAACCAAAATGTGATCTCATTGGATGTGCCCTGACAATTAATGCTTGTATATCTTATCGTGTGTTGTCATGTTTGTTTATGTTTGTTTTAAAAAAGAATAAAAAAATAAAATACAAAAAAAAAAAGAAAACATGACACACACCATCTCCACTCATCCCTCTCAACTACCACTGCGGGAGCGCTGCAGCTTGTGCCCAGTCAGGTGCTAGCTTGTTGTCACATGGCTCTCCACTGGCCAACTGAGGTGAGGTTAGGGTTTGTTGAGGCTGCTGGTCTTCATGACCTGGATCTGGGTTAATGCAGCATCTTATCATCGATGAAATCGAAGTCTGGGAGTGCCGAAGGCTTCTGGTTCCGGCTGAGAAGTAGGAGCTGGAAAACATAACGGTTCCATAGCCTGAAGTGTTATAGTCATACAGGTCCAAGATTTATAAAAATCCCACGGAAAATGTGGGTTTTACAAAGGTTTTTGTAATGTGTGTACCACAATAATTCAAAAAGTTTGAAATTTGACGCCTTTCGATCGTCACCACACTCAACCTATTGCGTGCTTCCAGTCTCGGGTTACAAGGGTAACATCCAACGAGCGTCATTTGACAAGCCATTCGGACAAGTGACCATGTCCGGTTTGGCCGGGTCCTGAACGGACCAGTCACCTCTGATGGCGAAAATTATTGACCACCTTTGTAGCCAATGAAATTCTGGAGCCAATTAAGGGTATCCCACACGAGGGGTGATTGCAACGAGAAAGACAAAGAAGAAGCCGGACAAGTTTCCCTTCAAAAGAGACCAGACTCATTCATGTATGTGCTCAGGGCCGCCTCAGGGGGTGTGCGAGCAGTGCGGTCGCACAGGGCCTCGCGGGAAGGGGGGCCTAGCAAAAAATAAATAAATAAAATTATTTTTTTGCGAGGCCCCCCTTCCCGCAAGGCCCTTTTTCATCACAGACCTAAAATCTAGTTTTGCTTACATGCTTATATATTTCACATTAGACAAGTTTGTAGAATAGTGTTCCGGGCTCTGCGGCTCTGCAGATATACTATTGGTTTCATTCAATTACTTTTGTGCAAAACATCGTTGGAGGACTAACACTAGGGGGAGCCGAGCTGGTTGGCGTCAGTCTGGTAGTCGGTAGAGAGATGTGAAGAAGACCGGATCCACGAGGGGAGGGGGTACAGCCAGGTACAGGGTCTATTCAGTGCTATCCACAGGAGCTAGTGGATGTCTTTTGAAAAGCAGCATCAGAGCAGAAGAAATAACACTGTGTGCCATAAGCTTGTTATCAATACCAAGTATGATTAGGTTATGCCAAGACGAAGAGGTCGTTTGGCAGATGGACTGAAGATGAAAGTTGTTGCGTGTTAGAACCTTCAGTCAGGCTATAGCTATGTCGGCTAGTAGCTTAGCTGCTAGCTACGTTATCGAGTGCTAACGTGTGGCAGATAAACTAGGACTCCCAAGTTCATCAAAACGGTGGGACAATATCATGGATGCGACTGGTGAACTTTTTCATCTCCACGGTAGGAAAATGCGTCGACGTCGTCTCCTTCCTCTTGGACCTCAACTTTGCCATTGATTGTGCGTTAGGGTGAGTTTTTCATGCAATCTATTCTGTTCCCGCTGTGGTCTCTCTCTCTCTCTCTCTCTCTCTCTCTCTCTCTCTCTCTATCTCTCTCTCTCTCTCTCTCTTCTGTTGTGCTGCACCCGCTGTGGTGTGTGTCTCTCTCTCTCTCTCCATCTCTCTCTCTCTCTGTTCTGTTGTGCTGCACCCGACGTGGTGTGTCTCTCTCTCTCTCTTCTGTTGTGCTGCACCCGCCGTGGTGTGTATCTCTCTCTCTCTCTCTCCATCTCTCTCTCTCTCTGTTCTGTTGTGCTGCACCCGCCGTGGTCTCTCTCTCTCTCTCTCTCTCTCTCTCTCTCTCTCTCTCTCTCTCTCTCTCTCTCTCTCTCTCTTGCTATATGTTGACAGTTGACTGTATCATGCCCAGCCTCAGGCAGCGCTATTATTTAAGAATATGCTGACTGTTTAACTATCCCATTCACAGCTGTTACGCTACTCCTGAACGATATAACGACACTACCCCGCGTCCGTACAACTGAAAAGGGTTGTCCTAGCGGGTGTCACAGCAGCGAGAGAAGCTTATAGCAATGAGATGGAAGGAGCCTGAGAAGCTGACAATGATCAACTGGTCCCTAACTCTATTGGATGTGATTTATCTTGAGATATCCACGGCTCGGGTGATTGGGGTGGGGCAGGCTGGCATTGACCTGTGGTTCGCAGCAGCTGAGAAGGTAAAGACCGCCGTGTGCGGCTGAGCGGGGTTGGGGCGCTTGATCGGGGGGGTCCGGCGGTCTCTGGGGAGGGGGAGGAGGAAATGTCTTGTCTGTCTTGGTTTTTGTCTTGTCCTTCTTAACTTTGGCTGGGGGGATTTTAGGGGGGGTTGGTATTTAGCTATTCTGCGCTATATGTCAATTCACATGCCATCTCCCCAAGGGACTAATATTGGCAGACTGATTGACCTGTCAACCAACTTGGAAGAGGAATTTCTTTCTTCTTACACTTTACCGTCTGCGAGTTTGGCAGTCTTGAACATGTGTAAGGGACCTAGGCTATCTACAGTAAATCTGCGACAACACTCTCATAAACAATCTTTTAAGTCACTCCACTTTGTAAAGGTGGGGAAAGGTTGCCATGTCTTGAAGACCCCTTTTTGTTATTGAAGTAGCCACCTATATTTGATAGGTTGGACGCTGTTTCTTTTTCTTTTTGTCTTATAATTTATTATTCTGTATTATTATTGTTTGTTATTCTCCTGTGAAGTTATGTTTTTTGTTACTGTGGTTATTGTGTTGTCCTGTTTCATGTAATTAATAATAAAAAAAATTTGATCAAAAAAAAAGAATATGCTGACTGTATGCCCCGCCTCGGGCAGCGCTATTATTTAAGAATATGTTGACTGTATAAAAAAAAAAATATAAATAAATATAAAAAATATATATATATATATAAAGAAATTATTATTATATTAAATTTTTTTTTTTTTTTTACCTTTAGGGGGGGGCCTCACGTTTAAATCTCGCACAGGGCCTCACATTTCTCCCAGACGGCACTGTATGTGCTATAAGTATAAAGTATAATAAATCGCAAATTACTCTGGGTATGCAATCGTCAGGCGTGTTATGCAAAACTAGCCAAATTTTTTGCCTGATGAGGTTAAGGACCAGCCAGTCACTAGGGTAGCCAATCATCCAGAGCGGAACCCATCTAGACACATACAGTGATGGAAAACTAAGTTGAAAGTCGAAGTGCATTTTTGAAGGAAGGGAGTGAATTGGGAGTTCCTGATGTGGGCGGGCAGGTGGAGCAGAGGAAAGGCCCTCTGGCCTCAGGTTTGGTGTTGTGGTCCATGTTGTGGGAGTGAGGCTCCAAGGCTGTGTGTTGTTGGAGGAGTGATGAGGGGAAGGAGGAGGCCATGTTGTGTAGATGATGTGCTTTGGGCAACCGCTTAGATGATGTGGATTTTTTGGCGATGTATCATATTCACACAAAATATACAAACACAACTATACAAATACAACAACAATTTGTTGAATTTGGATAGCTGCCGATACCGAACCTATACTAGAGCTCCTTTTTCTTGAATAACTATTAATGACTATTTTAATTGAGCACTTCCTATTAAAAGTATATCCAATAAAAATATAAACAAAAAATATAACATTTAGCCTTTTTCTCGGTATCGCCTACAAATTAGTCTCAATTGCCCCGATCATTGTAATTTTGGGACTACCGTCTGTGGCACAGAAGGACCTGATATTTAAAGGAACAATATGTTTTAATGCCACTAAAAGTGAGACGAGGGCACATACTGGAGAGAGAGAGAGAGAGATACACACACACACACACTGGAAAAAGAGAGGACACACACACTTGGAGAAAGAGAGACCACACACACTGGAGAAAGAGAGAGACAAACACACACACTGGAGAAAGAGAGATATACACACACACACTGGATAAAGAGAGACACACACACATTCCACAAAACGAGACCACACACACACTGGAGAAAGAGAGACACACACACACTGGAGAAAGAAAGAGAGATACACACACACTTGTTGGATAATCGGGTTCTCAGCCAGTAATCTCTCTCTGTAGTTCCGTGAAGTCTGCGTTGTGTTGTTATCTCTTACTCATCGTACTGGCTGATACACTCTATCTCCCCGGTAATGCATCCGACTCAGAAGAAAACGACACACTGTAAACATGATACCTTTCCTTCAAACGTTATGTTTATTCCATAAACATATCTTCAAGATGGAAATAGTTCTGAAAGTCTTTGAAAAGTCCATTGCATTCATTATTTCTACCGGTCTCTCCTGCTATCAGTTCGATGATGGTTGAGGCCTAGTGGTTAGCCAAAAGCCTTCCCTGTTAGCCGAAGCTAGCTACCTTGTGGGTCAGGAGGGTGAAGGAGGAGCCTCCCCTCCACCACCCTCCAGCTATTGCAGTCTCTATGTCAACCTCCCTACGTGTCAGCTTTGTGTCCTAGTCTGACTCAACCCGGAAGAACCCCCACCTATAAAAGTGTATTTCCCTAGCAACAGCCGTTAGCCATAGCAACGGCTCTCTCTCTCTCTACCCTGCCCCCATCACTTATAAGTGATGCCCAGACTGCCACAGCGCTGCTGTGGATGATGACCTTAGCTGCTCTGCTCTGGTCTGTTTCTGGAGAGTCTAACACTATGCTCTCTGTCTGCTCCCCAGCTTAAATGCCCTGTCGGTGTTAATTATAAAGCCTGAGTGTCAAGAGTAGATGTCTGCTTAGAGCTGCCGCGATTACCGCATTACCGCGGTATCGCTGTTACATCACGGCCACCGCAGAGTAGGCTGAATACCGCATCACCGCTGTTTTTTATAATAATAATAATGAAGTACCCTCCTCTCGTTGGGCTTTCGGCTCTGCAGATATACCCTACTCCTCTATCGAGGTTCCAAGCGACCCTATTGGGTACCAGAAAAGTCACGTGAAACATTGCAGACCACTGATTGGTCAGAAGAGAGACGCGTCACACGTTGGGAGCGTCCTGCAGTTTTTTACATCCTGAATGTCAGCCATTGATCAGAGCTCATCACAATACGGCTAATAACGTTAGCTTTAGCTCCCCGCCGGAGTGGACTACCATCGCTCATCAGGAGTACTAAACGATACATAATGATTTTACTGTCTGCAACGAATGTTATAATAAAAGCCCTTCGTTCTATACACTTGTCTGATTGAAAACTTTATTAACAGACCGCAGAATGGGACAACTCAGCACGCTCTGAGCAAAGAAAGGAACTGAGATGGTCCGGTAAATACGCTGATGTTATTGAACGTATAACTATATAATGGTAATGCCACAAAACGAATGCCTTTATTATAAAGTAGTAACTTTATAGTAATAATAATAAGAAAGGGTCGGGGGGGTAACCACCCCTGCCCGCGACACCGAGTGAACGGCGCACGACCAGAGGGGAAACTTCGAATCCGTGTTTCACTTTCAATAACTAATGCGTGCTTGCCGAATCCCAAACAATATTCATGCTGCAAAGTCATCCTCTAAAGATCGACATTTAGACTAGAGGCAGGCTATATGCTATAAAAAGTAGACTACTACTAAAAAAAAAAATGCATTCAATTTTTTTTTTTTTTTTTTTGTGCGTGCGGTAATAACCGCGGCGGTAGGAAGTATTTTGCAAATCCGTGCGGTAAGGAAAACATCAATACCGCGGCAGCTCTATGTCTGCTGTCTACAGATATTTACATTATATACATAAATGAAAAACAAGTGCTTCTATCACACTGGAGAAAGAGACACACACACACACACTGGAGAAAGAGAGATAAAGACACACACTGGAGAGAGATAGACACACACACTGGAGAAAGAGACACACACACTGGAGAAAGAGAGATATACACACACACACACTGGATAAAGAGAGAGACACACACACATTCCGCAAAACGAGACCACAGACACACACACACACTGGAGAAAGAGAGAGAGACACACACACTGGAGAAAGAGAGAAACACAAACACTGGAGAAAGAGTGTAGGAGCCGCATTTAAGTTTATTTCGTTTTTATTTATTTTGAACCTTTACTAATACATGTTTCACATTCTACATTTCAGTGAGTCGGGCGCTTTGCACAGGTGAAGGGGGCGGGGCTAATGCTAGAAGTTGGAGGTGCGGTGTGTGACGTGGGGGCAGCAGCAATACTGTCATTGACCCGCAGACGCAGCCTTACGTTCAAGACAGATTATTAGGATCTCCTGTTTATTTCTACGTTTACTATTGTTTTCATATTTTGTTTTTGCTGGACAATAAACAAGTAAAAGAGCAACCAAAACGTACAGTGTTTTTTTGTACTGCGAGTGATACTGCTTCCCAGCCCCAAGCTCTACATGTGGTCAATAAAAGGAACCTTCAAATTATAGTTGATTTTGGCCACTACAAAATCACACACACACTGGAGAAAGATAGAGAGACACACACACATTCCGGAAAACAAGACCACACACACACTGGAGAAAGAGAGAGACACACACACACACACTGGAGAAAGAGACACACACACACACTGGAGAAAGAGACACACACACGTTCCGCAAAACGAGACCACGCACACACACACACCACTCTCTCCAGAACAAGAAGTCATGTGATATACAGCATGATAAAACACTGAGGTATACAGTAATCGCACTACTAGTTATAATTTTTTGTAGCACTAGAAGACATGGTCACAATCTGGAGCCCTGCTATGGAATCGGGTACGTGGATCGGTTGAAGTCAGGCCAACATCCGATATGTGAATTACCGATCTTGGATCACTTCTGTCTCTAGTTAAAAAAAATAATTTAAGTTGACTTATATCTATCAAAACAAGACACTTTGAGGAACACGTGTGCCCTGGTTGACCAGTTGACATAATCTGAAGGAAAACAGACACAAGCAAGGAAATAACCGGCAACGTCCAAAGGAAGGTTTAGTGGACGGTATTTAGACATGATGTGTGACATTCTCCATCTCCGGGCAGCTTAGTTCAATTTGGCAGCGTGTGGAAAGACGGGGAGCTTTCCAGTCGTCTGTCCGACTGACCGACCTTTATTCTCCATCCCCTATCAGAGTTTTATCGTCGGGAGCCAAGCACCGGACTAAACAAAACATCCAGAGATAAAGCGGGCGGTGGCGCGAGAAGCTGCCAAGGACTCCTGGGATGTCCGCATTTCATTTTAGCAACACATGCGAGAGTCCTGGAGGAGAGATAAGACGACCGAGATATAGAGGAAAGGCAAATTTAGGTGTAAATCAAACAAAAGAAGATGCAAACACTGACCTTGGTGGTTGAAATGGAAGTGCGATACTGGCACATAAATACTTTTATATTGCAAATAAAAACCTGGGCGGTAGGAGTTATTTAGAGAATGCTGAAGTTCAGGCAACAACCGCAACCTTTATAAGATGTGAAAAGAGATTGGATCACATTGAATACAGGCCTTCTGGTCTCGTTGTGCCTTTAAACAAGGCAGGAACTTTTAACCCCTTATTAAGCGTAATAATGCGTCATGAAACCACGTAATAATGCATCATGAAACCGTTGTAATAATAATAATAACTTCATTTTATATAGCGCCTTTCAGAAGACCCAAGGTCGCTTTACATAGGGGGGGGGGAAATAACCAAAATTGCAAACATAGTGGACAGACACAACATACAAAGCTGTAGTCCTAATAGAGAGAGGAGACCTAGGGCTTTCAATGGACATAGAACTTTGAGGTTATTTTCGTGATTATATCGCACAGGTCGAACAAACCTGAACGTTATTGCCATAAAATACAATGTAGATTGTTTCTTTAACTTTCTGTGAATGTCTAGAAAATTTGCATAGATTTTTTGTACACTTGATCACAAGAAGGTGCTGAATTTTGTCTGGTCAATGTTAGCATGGTTATTCACCGTCAAAGATATATAAAAAAAAGAAAAGTATAATAATAATTGATATTCTCCTTTGGTTCATTACAATTGGTTCATACATTCCCTGAGGTCCATAGATGTCCAAGAACATGCAAATTAACCTTGTAGAAGTGGAGCAATCTTCCATTTACTTATGGTAGCCTATGTACTTTTAGGCAAATTTTCTGAAAATATGGCTAGGGCTTAAGAGGTTAAGATAAGCAATATGCATACATAGCACAGTCTAACGGGCAGTGGTTGGAATTGGAATCGGAGGCCGTATAAAGCCACGCCGCTTCGCTAAGTGGAGAGAGGGACGCGAGTGACTAGTCTAGAGAGGGAGGCAATGGAAAAGGCCTTTGACAACGGTGCGTTTTATATGGATATAAATGTTTTGTATGTCCTACATTAAAAAAATATATTTTGATATGCACCCCCCCCCCCCCCCCCCCTTCTCTGGGCTTTTTTCCCATAAATGGCACCCTGATATAGCAACTCTAATGTCGTCTGAACAGTTGGAGGAGGAAGGTAATAGCGCTCTTTTATCAATATGCCTACACTATAGATAAAATAACCTTGGCTGGAACTTGATATTCAAGGGCAGAGCTCTGCCTGACGACGCTCAGGAACCTAAAGGCGCTCTGCTCCGGCTGGCACCGGTCCAATGTCCACAGATACATGCGCGGCTGGTAGGAAGTGTTTTATTCTCCTTGCGGCCTGAGCGTGTGTGAGTGAGTGTGTACTTGTACTAGCAATAAGAAGGACCAGTATACACTTGGGCAAAGATCTGTGCCACTCGGATGGAACCAGCAACCGATGTGCCAGAGTCAGGGCGGAAGTTGGTGCCACCGCCATCTTCCTCATTGTCATGTGAGTGTGGGAGAACAGGCAGCTCCACAATGGTGTTATGGATCTCCTGATGCACAAAGTGGCGCTTCATCCTGTGGTCCCGATTGCACAGCGGCTGTAGTTGTCCACATCCAAAGCTCTTCTGGAGTCGGATTCTCCCTGATTTTTTAGCTCTTCCTGGCGAGCAGAAATCAATGCCATATTCTCCTCTAGGTGTGCATGGAGCTAGGCTGGTAAAGCTATGCCTCCTAAAGTGTGCAAACGGAAGTACAGGAAGTACCGGCTACAGGCTAAAGGCTTTCCGGTTCCGGTCAGCCCAGATCTGTTTAAACTTTATAGTCTGACATTTTCAACAAAACAATTATAGAAACGTGTGAAGTGCGCAATATTTCCTTGTTTAAGCCACTGCAACGGCTTTGCCTGAAGAATTTGCTACATGACCGGGACGTTCTCGCTTGTCATGTCTGAATCTTACAGGATTATTAAATGAAAATGAAATAATTATTCAAGTTAATTAACGTTCACTTTCAACGAGTGTGTCTAAAGGGACAGTCTCTTAAATCTCCCAGCCTTTTGTACATGTATCGTGATGCTGGACGAGGCGGCGATAACGAGGTTGTTTCTGGGGGAATGCATTTTCATGAACACCGTATCGTGATTGGTCCGTTCGGAGGCAGCTTCCAGGCACACTTTCAGCCGTAGTGCTTTACCAGTCTTTATCTCACAGAGGAGATAAAACTCGGAACGAGGTTAGCGTGGAGCTGGCTCTTTTCCTGTCTCAACCCCTCCTCTAATCTCCTAACGCTGGTTTCTCTCCTCTGCACCAGCCCTCCTCTAATCTCCTGAAGCTGGTTTCTCTCCTCTGCACCAGGAGACGGTCTCTCTCAGCTTGTACTCTCCTCAGTCAAACTCTTTCTTCTCTGTAATCAGACCTTTGAGATCTGCCTCTCTATGGCTTTCAGGCAGTAGTGAGATTTCTCTCCTAGCCTTGCCCTCCAGTACGTCTGTAACACAACCCAACTCTGGTTGGGGATTTAAGCCATGGTCTTAGCCATTGAAAAAATATCTTGTTTCCACCAATCTTGGGCAGCCAAGGCTCACCCAAAGACCATGGTTTCAACATGGTATTCCTTACATGTTTGTATTTTCAGCACTACGTTTGTTTACCAATTAGTGAAATATGAGTTTATAGAAATCTCAGCGCATCGAGTCAGAAAAAGGCGCATATTGACGCGAGGACTTGACACAACCTAACTTGAGTGTAGTCTTTTGAGAGAAGAGACCCAGGGCTTTCAAATTTCATAAAACTACACTTCCCAGCTCACACCAGCCACTGTCAATAATCTGACTTCCAACGTGAAGCTTTTTTTCTCTCTCGTTCTTTTCGGGATCATATCTCACAAACCTGAGTGGAACAAACCTGAACGTTATTGCCATAAAATAACGTCTAGCAAAAAAATTCATTGCAATCTGATGAAAAATGGCAGAGAAATTTACATTATAAAAAAGTAACTGTACTTACAGTAGATTTCATTCACAGGTTTCACTGCCCTGTCAGGGGTGCCTGGTGGTACTAGATCCAGATTGAACTCTGCCATTGGAAAGAGAAGATTTGGCCCAATCCATAGATGTGTGATTTGACCATAATAAGGTAATTTATAGGCCTGATATTCTATATTCATATTTTCAATTGCATGTGTCCGGATGGCAAAATTCAGTACTGTATCTACAAAACCTCCTGTAAATCATCTGCCCTTTATTCATTTGCTTAGATTCTTTGTACACATGATCTCAAGAAGGTGCTGAATGAGCTCTTTCTGTAAGGGTTCTTAGTTTCCTGGCCAGGCTTCGCCTGCTGCTCCCTCCTCTCCACCTCCCCATGGACTCCCTCCACTCATGAACAATATTCCTCCACCTGCTTGACAATTCTCAACATTTGCACCTTGTACATTTACGTCTGCTCAAACTGTCTGTCTGAGTGTTCTCACTATCCTGCTGTCTATCCCTGTGTACCTCTTGCCCCTTGTTTTCTCTTGTCTGGTATAGCTTGATTATTGTCTTTAGTGTTTTGTCCCCAGTGTGTTTTGTGATGTTATTCAGTATTTTACCCCATGGTGTTCAGTCTTTGTTGTAATCACGGCGAGAGCCTTCCTCACCCCTCCTCCTTCCTCACCATCACCATCACGGCGGAAGCCTCCCTCACCCCTTATCCTCTCACACCCTTATATGGGCAGCATCTGTTCCCCGATTTCCCACGCTGCCAGCCCATCAATCAACACGGCTGTTACGGATTCCCTCATCAGCGCGAGGATACTTCAGCCCGCAGATCCTGTTCTACCCTCGTCGGAGTGTTAATCCTTACTTCCTAGGTACGACGACTAGCTCTAGCCTTGCTACTCAAACCTTGTTGAATTGCCTTGTCGCTAATCCTGTTCTCTCTGTGCCCCAGGACCACCGCCCGGTACTCCGCTCACCTGGACGCCCCGTGCGACACATGGAACGCACCATTCCTCATCCCAAGAACATTCCTGTTGTGGAACTGTCTGCTTGGGGAACCATAATTAAAACCCACCTAAACCGCTCCATTCTCTCTCCTCCTGTGTTCTGCAATTGGGCTCCGCCAAACCCCTATCCTAACAGTCTTTTCTTGTGTGTTTCCATCCTGGTTGTCTCACCCCATGTGCGTCTCGTTCTGCTAATTGCCCTGCTGTCTCTCTAGTGTTAATTGTTCCCCCTATATCTGGTGTGTGTTCCCTACTCTTGTTGTCGGTTCATTGTTTCGGTTCCTGTTGGTGTTTCATGTTTCCTGATTATCCTGTCCTTGCTGTTACCCTCATCCTTGCTCTGTCATTCGTTCCTTGTCTCCCTATTTCAGTAAGTCTAGTTTTTCAGTTTGTGTTATCATCTTTGTTTTTCGAGTTTTCAGTTCGGTTTTGGTCAGTGTTTGTTTGTAGATTTAGTTTGTGCCTTCTCTTGCCAGCTCTGCTGAGGTTTTGTTTCATGCTTTTTGTACTCTGCTCGCTGCCAGCTTTGCTGTGCCTTTTTTGTTGTGAATATCTTTGTTGCTGCCCTCTTTTTGAAGTTAAGAAATTTTTTAGATAATTCACCCTTGGCTCCATGTCTCGTATTGCCTATTGCCTCCTCTCCTCATCCTGCATTTGGGTCCTCCGACAACACTAATCCGTAACAGAATGAACCGACCAGAACTGGACCCAGCGAACAGGATGGGGGAGGCCTTGCACACCCTTTTAAGGTGATTTTTCGGCCTCCACCCTTGCTGAGAGGATGTCCATCATGGAGCTAATCCGCTCCATCGCGGGTTGGCGTCCTGACCTGACTCAGCAGATGAACGTTTTGTCCCTCAGGACCGAGGACTTAATGGTCCGTTTTCCCTGTGCTACAGCCTCCACTGCTAGTGTAGCTGCTGCGGCTAGCCAGCCCTCCACAGCTAGCACAGACTCAACTGATAGCTTAGCCTCTGCAGCTAACCAGGCTTCCACAGCTAGTCCAGCCCTATCTGCTAGCTTAGCCCATGCAGCTAACCAGGCCTCAACAGCTAGTACAGTCCCATCTGATAGCTTAGCCTCTGCAGCTAAGTTTTCAGTTCGGTTTTGGTCAGTGTTTGTTTGTAGATTTAGTTTGTACCTTCTCTTGCCAGCTCTGCTGAGGTTTTGTTTCATGCTTTTTGTACTCTGCTCGCTGCCAGCTTTGCTGTGCCTTTTTTGTTGTGAATATCTTTGTTGCTGCCCTCTTTTTGAAGTAAAGACATTTTTGAGATAATTCACCCCTGGCTCCATGTCTCGTATTGCCTATTGCCTCCTCTCCTCATCCTGCATTTGGGTCCTCCGACAACACTAATCCGTAACAGAATGAACCGACCAGAACTGGACCCAGCGAACAGGATGGGGGAGGCCTTGCACACCCTTTTAAGGTGATTTTTCGGCCTCCACCCTTGCTGAGAGGATGTCCATCATGGAGCTAATCCGCTCCATCGCGGGTTGGCGTCCTGACCTGACTCAGCAGATGAACGTTTTGTCCCTCAGGACCGAGGACTTAATGGTCCGTTTTCCCTGTGCTACAGCCTCCACTGCTAGTGTAGCTGCTGCGGCTAGCCAGCCCTCCACAGCTAGCACAGACTCAACTGATAGCTTAGCCTCTGCAGCTAACCAGGTTTCCACAGCTAGTCCAGCCCTATCTGCTAGCTTAGCCCATGCAGCTAACCAGGCCTCAACAGCTAGTACAGTCCCATCTGATAGCTTAGCCTCTGCAGCTAACCAGGCTTCCACAGCTAGTCAAGCCCTATCTGCTAGCTTAGCCCCTGCAGCTAACCAGGCCTCAACAGCTAGTACAGCCCCGTCTGATAACTTAGCCTCTGCAGCTAACGAGGCCTCAACAGCTAGGACTGCCCCGTCAGCTAGCTCGTTCCCTATGGCCCCTGTTTCTCTGGTCTTGGTTCCTTGGACTGGTCCTCCAGCCAGTATTGACTATCCTGCTAGGACTGCCCCTTCAGCTTTCAGGATAGGTTATGTCCGTGTTACTCCGACTACTAACACTTTAGCCCTGTCTGTTGGCAGTGCTCCTGCAGCTAGCAGATCTAAGAGAGCTTGCAAGGCTCTGAAGACTAGCTTAGCCCCTGTAGCTAGCCAGGCCTCCACAGCTAACCCTGCCTCTACTGCCAGCCTAGCCCCTGCTAGTGTAGCCCCAGCTGCTATGCCCGGTCTGGCTTCTACACCCGGCCCAGCCTCCAAGCCTGGTCCGGCTCCCACGCCTGACCCAGCCGCTACGCCCGGTCCGGCTTCTATGCCCGGCCCGGCCTCCACGCCCGGTCTGGCTCCCATGCCTGACCCAGCCACTACACCCGGTCCGGCTTCTACGCCCGGCCCGGCCTCCACGCCCGGTCCAGCTTCCACGCCTGGCCCGGCCTCTACGCCCGGTCTGGCTTCTACGCCCGGGCCTTCCTCCTCGTCTGGTCCCAGCTCCTTGTCTGGTCCCGGCTCCTCGTCTGGCCCTGGCTCCTCGTCTGGTCCCGGCTCCTCGTCTGACCCCGGCTCCTCGACCGGCCCCGACTCCTCGACTGGTTCCGGCTCCTCGTCTGGTCCAGGCTCCTCGTCTGGTCCAGCCCTTCGCCCTGGTCTTCGCCGTGGTCTTCGCCGTGGTCTTTCTCTGCAGAAACCCCCGTCCGGGGTTCTGCGCCCGGTCCCGAGGTCTGCACCTGGGGTGGTCCCCGTCTGGGGTCCTGCTCCGAGGTTGTCACCTTCGCACCTCTGCTCCGGCTCTTCTGGTCCGGTCCCGAGTCCTGCGCCTGGAGGGTCCCCCGTGCGGGGTCCTGCTCCGGGCCTGTCACCCTCGCCCCTTTGCTCCAGACCCCCTCATCGGCCCTCTGTCCCTGCTTCCAGTCCTCATCGGCCCTCTGTCCCCGTTTCAAGCCACCCTCACCGAGCCCCTGTTCCCGTCTCTAGCCCCCCTCTCCGGCCCTCTGTCCTTGTTTCGAGCCCCCCTCACCGAGCCTCTGTTCCCGTCTCTAACCCCCCTCTCCGGGCCTCTGTCCCCGTTTCCAGCCCTCCTCTCCGGGCCTCTGTCCCTGTCTCCAGTCTTCCTGATCCCGTGCCCCGTTCTCCCTTCTCCGGCCCCTTTCCTCAGCCCCCCTTCTCCTATGCCCCTCCTGGTTTTCTGTCGCTGCCACAGTGCCCGTCATCCTAGCCCCATCCATCCTGACCTTTACCCCCGGACTCTCCCAGTGTTCACCTTCCCTGGATCCCGGCCCCCTGTCTTGCCCGTTCCCAGACGGTCCTTTTTGCCGTCTGGAAGCCGTCCCTGGAGGGGGGAGTACTGTAAGGGTTCTTCGTTTCCTGGCCAGGCTTCGCCTGCTGCTCCCTCCTCCCCACCTCCCCATGGACTCCCTCCACTCATGAACAATATTCCTCCACCTGCTGGACAATTCTCAACATTGCACCTTGTACATTTATGTCTGCTCAAACTGTCTGTCTTTCTGAGTGTTCTCACCATCCTGCTGTCTATCCCTGTGTACCTCTTGCCCCTTGTTTTCTCTTGTCTGGTATAGCTTGATTATTGTTTTTAGTGTTTTGTGATGTTATTCAGTATTTTACCCCAAGGTGTTCAGTCTTTTCTTGTGTGTTTCCTTCCTGGTTGTCTCACCCCATGTGCGTCTCGTTTAGCTAATTGCCCTGCTGTCTCTCTAGTGTTAATTGGTCCACCTATATCTGGTGTGTGTTCCCTACTCATAGGCGGCGCGTATATAAGGCTAGGGGGGGCTATGCCTACCCAGAATATTATGCTCGGAATCTTGAAATGTATATAATATGTATATGTATATGTATGTGTCTTGTGCTGCAGTCGGCTGGCCGAGGTGTCAACGACGAAGGTGTCAATCGGTGGCAGCGTTTAACATTCCAGGTACAGGCAGTAACCAATCACGCATAGGCTCAGGTTAAATAATGTAGCCATCACATCATTCACATGATCATCCTGATCCCGCAGGCAGAGTAAAAAAGCAAACATCTGTGTTCTGAATTTCAGCCCGCCGATCGCTTTGTAGCGAACACCAGCTATATACGGTATTTTTCCAAGGCATAAACAAAGTAATTTAGAAGCTGCACCGGGCTGGCCCTGGGCATAACTACTGATCACCTGAGGCTGTATGTTGTTTTATCTTGGCAAACAAGGGCTTGCTCTAAGAGGACATGATGAGAGTCCGAGTTCATCAAATCGTGGAAACTTTTTAGAGCTACTGTATGTACATTGTTTTCAAAGCATGATGAGATCTAAATTACGAAAAACTTTCACTTCATTGCAACTTGTGATTCAAGTTGTGAAGGGTCTTTCTCACCAAGATGAAACGTCGCATTTATCTGCATTAAGGTAAGACAATGGTTAATATATTATTGGATGCCTTCATTTGAACACTTAATTTGCACTATATATAAATGAGTGGGGCTCGCTGTAGTATAGCCTAGTAGTGTGTGTGTGTATATGAAATCAGAACCTGGACAGTTTGCGTGCAACCAAAAATAAAAGGTCAAATTTTTCACGCTGCGCGCGGGGGGCGTTCCCATTACAGCCTACCCTCACCTAACGCGCACGCGCCGCCTATGTCCCTACTCTTGTTGTCAGTTCATTGTTTCGGTTCCTGATGGTGTTTCATGTTTCCTGATTATCCTGTCCTTGCTGTTACCCTCGTCCTTGCTCTGTCATTCGTTCCTTGTCTCCCTATTTCAGTAAGTCTAGTTTTTCAGTTTGTGTTATCATCTTTGTTTTTCGAGTTTTCAGTTCGGTTTTGGTCAGTGTTTGTTTGTAGATTTAGTTTGTGCCTTCTCTTGCCAGCTCTGCTGAGGTTTTGTTTCATGCTTTTTGTACTCTGCTCGTTGCCAGCTTTGCTGTGCCTTTTTTGTTGTGAATATCTTTGTTGCTGCACTCTTTTTGAAGTAAAGACATTTTTGAGATAATTCACCCCTGGCTCCACGTCTCGTATTGCCTATTGCCTCTTCTCCTCATCCTGTTTGCATTTGGGTCCTCCGACAACACTAATCCGTAACACTTTTCTCACTGTTAAAGATAAAAATTAAAATTAAAAAAAAACTGAATTGATATTCTCCGTTGGTTCATTACAATTTACTCAAGCATAGTAACAGACAGGGAATGTTTTCATGCACATGGACCTTGTAGAAGTGGAGCAATCTTCCATTTACTTATTTTTAGGCAGATTTTCTGAAAATATGGCTAGGGTTTAAGAGATTAATCAGACATATACAGTAGCACAAAACTTGGGGAAATGTCCCTTTTCTCAACTGGTGGGAGGGAAGCCAATGGTTCCATTATAAAGCCAGCTGGGCAGGTCTTGCCAATTTGTCTGAAGTTGCCTACTTCACATATGCACAAATAATTGTTCATGTTCAGCTTAGCCTAGCCTAGCCGAACACACACAGTAGGTCTCCATGCCGAGACTGCTGTGGGCACCTAAAGAAGATTGCACTGCTAGAAACGAGGATACACTTCCAGAGTTCTGACTCGACAATCCAATGGACTCCGGTTGTGAAACTACCAGCGAAGGACAACAAATGCCCTCTGGAATAGGCATGGGGCAAAGCTGAAAAATAAATCTATCCCTGGCAGAATTACGATGACTGAAACGGCAAATATCAAGCACCCACAAATAAACTCAGCAACTGGCTGGCCCTCTTTATCAACAAACCAACCAGCTAAAATGGCTAATGTAGCTAATGTTAATGCAAAAATTGTGGAAAGGGACCCAGGCCTTGAACTGCGCCCTAAGAGAGTGAACCTCTCCCTGAGAGAGGGAGGTTTGGAACCTATCCCTGAGAGAGGGAGGTTTGCCCTGAGAGAGGGAGGTTCGAAGGGTCAAAGTGACCTACCACTACTGCATGAACCAGGATTATCATCGGAGGACCTGACCCCCCGGCCATCAACCCCATGCCGCTCGGGAAGAACGAGGTGCCGTGGAACAGTGGACAAGCCACCACAGCTACTGGCTAATAATAAAGACACCGAAGCTAATGAACAACAAGCTAATGGTAGGAAACGCCCTGGCCCTGAGGAAAATAACAGGCTGCAGCACACTGACGAACAGGAAAACATTGTACCAACAACGCTGATAATAGGTGATTCTGCTGTAGGCTATATCAACAAAAAGAGAAATACAAAGATATACTGCTACTCTGATGGAACTGTTTGTGAAATAACAAAGCACATTCCAAAGATTCTATCGGAAAACACAACAGCCAGGAAATTAATCATCCACGTAGGAGCAAATGACATCTCAAATCGACAGTCTGAAAATCTGAAATGTGATTTTATTGAATTGCTGAAAATGCTGGATTCCACAAACATTGAATCGCACATCAGTGGCCCCTTGCCAACAGTCTCTAAATTGATTGAAAGATTCAGCAGACTTCTCCAGCTAAACAAATGGCTCTCAACTGCTTGTGTGCTACACAATGTCAATTACATTGCAAACTTCGACATGTTCTGGACACGTGAACAGTTGTTCCAAAGGAATGGATTTTCTCTGAACAGCTATGGAGGAAAAATGTTCACTTCCCACATTTTCTACTCCATCGACAACGGCCTTGCAACAAGCTCTAAGACGGACAGTACAATAACACAACCTAACTCTGATGACGTCAAGATGATAGAATCGCTATCGGAGGACATACAGAGCAAGCTGATTGCTGAGGGGTCGGAATGACTGGATCGGATCATGGAGGACATCCACAGGATTACAGCAGAACTAACAGCGCTCCCCCCAGCTCCCCCCGCATCGACGTCAAGGCAGTATATCGGTGTTCACCGTCGCCCCTCTCCCCCAGCCTTTCCCCCCCTGTGTCACTCTCCTCATCCCCCCTCCCTCTTGATCGGGGATCCCCCTCCCCATCAACAACCCTAAAACACAGGGGATCCTCCCTTGTGTCATTCTCCTCCTCGCCCCTCCCTCTTGCCATGTCATCACCAAATTACCAGGCATCCTTTCCCCCCTCTCCCTCCTCATCCCTGCCCCCCCCTCCCCCCTTCTACCCTCCCCCTCATCTCCACCCCACCTGCCTTTCATGCCCAAAATGGTCGAACTGGTAAATGCTGGTCGGATTTACAGCCAGGCATCTCCAAAACATCACAAAATAACTATTCCGCCATCTTTCCTCGAGAGCCCGCAACTGCAACCTCCGAAACGTGCACCACGCCCCCCACCTCACACCCAAACTACTGCTATCAATTTGTTCCAATAACAAACCATGCTGTTCCTGTTCTCACTACTATCAGACTCAAGAAGAAATGCCTGACTCGTACTGTAACACTTAGCAACCTCAGACCCATCATCGGCCAGCCACACCCCCCATCACAAAATCACTGACAATGGCCCTTCTGAATGTTAGATCGTTGAGCAACAAATCTTTCTTAACACATTGAGTGCCAACGACGAGATTAGTCGTATTAACTCGCCATGCGTTGAGTGCCAATGAAGCGTTTTCTAGTTTTTTTCTCGTTTTTTCTTTTATTAGCAATATCCATTAATTTTTCATCCATCCAGCCTGACGTTATCATTGGGAATGGCTCTGAGCTCGAAAAGGGCAAATACCGCCGCCTATCGTCTCCCGGATGGTATTGCACATCATTGGATTGGATTGGCTGAAAAAGTGCATTGAAAAATTACTTCTGGGGCATGCATCTGGATACTATTGCATTGACTGAGGTGTCATGAGGCACCTAAAATTAAATGAGGGCAAAACTTAAATCCTACTAGTCGGTCCTATAACAAAAAGATAAATGTTACAGAGCAATATGGGGCAACTTACTCCTTGGATCAAACCCAAAGTTACAAGTCTTAGTGTTATAATAGACTCAGACCTAAGCTTTAAATCACACATCAACAAGGTGACAAAAACATCATTTTCCCACCTTAGAAACATAGAAACAAGCTACGGCCGTTTATAAATAAAAAATATGCTGAAAAACTGATCCATACCTTTATCTCAAGCCGACTTGACTACTGTAATGCACTCCTCACTGGCCTCCCAAAAAAACACAGAGCGACTCCAACTCATTCAAAACTCGGCCGCTAGGCTACTAACTAGAACCAAGAGGAGAGACCACATCAGTCCTGTATTAGCTAACCTACACTGGCTTCCGGTAACATTTAGAATTTATTTCAAGGTCCTCCTCCTACAAAGCACTAAATGGAACAGGACCAAGCTACATTGCAAATTATCTAGTCAACTATGTGCTTCCTAGAACATTGCAATCATCTACTACTGGTCTATTCAAGTTCAAGTTTCAAGTTTATTTTATTGCCACATGGCCAGGCCGGTGGAATTTGAGCACGGTGCAGGTGGTAGCTGCGACAATACACCACATGGAACACAACATAACATCAACATCAACATAACATAACATAACATACATAACATAACAGCAGGGGGTGAAATTAGGATGAGTTGGAGTTGAGTAATTGTATGGCCTTGGGGAAGAAACTGTTGTTGAACCTAACCGTGCGACTACCTAGTGACCTAAACCTTCTACCAGAGGGGAGGAGTTGGAAGAGGTGATGAGCTGGGTGCAGGGGGTCACTGATGATTTTGTGTGCGCGTGTGATGGTGTGATGTTTGTGTATGGAGTCCAGGGTGGGGAGTGTGCAGTTAATGATTTTGGATGCCCTAATGATGATCCTGTCTAGTCTGTGTAGTGTGTGTTTGGGTGTGTTGCCGTACCAAACAGTGATGGAGAGTGAAATGATGTTTTGTATGATGGCTGTGTAAAATTGAATCATTAACGTCTTCCTAACCTTGTACTTCCTGAGTTGTCTTAAGTGAAATAATCTTTGGTTGGCTGTTTTAAGTAAATGAGTGGTGTGATGATCCCAGTTGAGTTTGTTGCTGATGTGTGTTCCTAAGTATTTAAATGTGTCTGTGGCTGAAATGGGTTGGTTATTGATGAGCATGGGTGTTTTGGTGGGTGTGATTTTGCGAAAGTCAATAATGAGTTCCACAGTCTTGCTTTCATTGAGTATCAGGTTATGTTCTTTGCACCATGTGAGTGTCCGCTCCACCTCCAGCCGGTAGTCATCCTCCTTGTTGTTGGAGATCAGCCCTAGGATGGTGGTGTCGTCCGCGTATTTAAGCGTTTTGACTGAGGAGTATGCTGAACGGAGGTTGTTAGTGTAGAGGGAAAAAAGCCACGGGGAGAGAACACACCCCTGTGATACCCCAATGTTGGTGGTCAGAGGGAGAGAGGTGAGGTTGTTGTAGCGGACTACCTGTTTGCGGCCCTTCAGTGTGTCCAGCAACCAGAAACAAAGGGAGGGGGCAATGTTCATGTTGGTCAGGGTTTGGAACAGTATGAGGGGGTCGATGGTGTTGAAGGCACTGCTGAAGTCAATAAAGAGTATCCGGGCGTAACTGTTTTTGGTCTCCAGATGCTGGAGGGTGTAGTGCAGTGCCAGGTTGACTGCATCATCAGTAGACCGGTTTGTGCGATAGGCGAATTGTAGAGGGTCCATCAGGGGGGATGTGAGTGTTTTTAAAACTGACAGGACTATGCGTTCCAGCACCTTCATGGCTACTGCCGTCAAGGCCACGGGTCTATAGTCATTAAGGCTAGATATTTTTCCTTTCTTGGGTATGGGGATGATGATGGATTGTTTGAAGAGGGCTGGGATCTGCATTTGCTGGAGTGAGGTGGTGAAAATGCCAGTGTAGACTGGTGCTAGCTGGTCAGAACAATAGCTGAGGCAGGCAGGTGAGATGTTATCCGGGCCTGCTGCCTTGCCCTTATCCAGCCTCCGGAAGAGGTTCCTCACTGTATCTATATCAATGGTGAGTGGGGTGGATAGGTGAAGGGGTGGGGTGGGCCAGCTGTCTTTAAGAGGCTTCTCAAACCTGGCAAAGAAGGTGTTCAGCTTGTCTGGGAGGTGGGGGTCTGCGTCGGGGGGGGGGGGGGGGGGTTCTTTTTGTAATTGGTTAGTTCATTGAGAGTTTTCCAGACTGCCCTAGTGTTGTTTGAATCAAATTTATCCTCCAGTATAGTGGCATAGGATGTTTTTGCCTTCCTGATGGCAGCTCTAAGTTCATATTTAGCTGCTTTGTAAGTCTCAGTGTCCCCCTCCCTGAACGCAGTGTTTTTCTTTCTCCGCAACTCAATGAGATCGCGTGAGAACCATGGTTTATTGTTACCATAGGTTTTAACAGATTTAGTGGGGATATGGAGATTAACACAAAAATCTATATAGGATGACACTGTGTCTGTGTAGGAGTCTAGATTGTTACAGGCCTCACTAAAAATAGACCAGTCAGTATATTCAAAGCAAGTGTTTCAATGGCATCATCTGACCAGATTTTAACTTTCCTAGAATGAGGTTTGACAGACCTGACTTTCTGAGTGTAGGTAGGAACCAAGTGAATCATAGCGTGATCAGAGTTTCCGAGGGGAGCTGTTACCTGCGCACTATAGGCGGATGTTATGGTGTTGTAACAGTGGTCGAGTATCTGCTGTTCTCTCGTGGGACGGTCGATTAGTTGTTTATAATGTGGGAGTTCTTTAGATAAATTGGTGCGATTGAAGTCTCCCAGCACCGTGATGTTACAGTCGGCGTGCTTGCGTTCCAGGTCGGATATATGGCGCGACAGCTCGTTGATAGCCCTGTCGCTCACTTCAGTCGACTGAGTGGGTGGAATATATACTTGAAGGTTCCAAGCCACAGTCTAAGGGAAATCGTGGGATGCAGCCTTTGCAAACTATGCACCAAAGTTATGGAACACACTACCTATGGACATTAGGGAAGCTAGATCTCTTAATATTTTCAAAAATAAGCTAAAAACTTACCTCTTCACCATAGCCTTCTAATACACCTGCTGTTGATTGTACTGTAGCACTATTTTACTCCATTGTCCATTCTATTGCATAATTTTACTATCTATTCTACTATTCTATTATTGCACTGTATTATTTTATATTTTTAAATCTATTCTATTTTACAATGTTATTGCACTGCACTATTTTACTGTCTATTTTATCTTACTCTTTTTATTATTCTCTATTTAAAACTGAATCAAACCATAAACAAGGTGGCCTGTTGGGATGTTAGATCCTAATGTAAAAAACTGTGATTTTATATGTTTATATATATGTGTGCCTGCAAACTGGCAGGAAGGAGAGTGACACCACCCAGAAGCTACTAGTTAGCTCACAATGGAGATGGAAAAGCACTCCAATGTACTAAATGCATAAAGCGTATACGATTATAGATTTAGGATGGGATTGTACAACTGCTGTTGAGGGTTGGTGGAAGATTCCATTATACCGAATTAATATTTACCTGGTCCAAATAATTTTCCTCTTGACTGTTTACAATTTAAACTGCCTATTCGGTATTGCAACAAGTGCTAACATTGTCTCATCTCTTTCCTTAGAATGAGAAATTATTTACAAGGCTGTGGAGCCCTCAGTAAACAGTAAACAGACATTTCAGCATTGATGGCTGAGACAGACATTTAATTGCTGTTGACTCAAGGATGCCTGTCTGCGGATCGAGTGCAGGCATGTTATTCTCACTTCTATAAGGCCAATGTTTGTATAAAGTCCCTGTAAGATTCAGCAACCTTTCACTATTGACAACAGTAAGCATCTACAGTATAGTGCATTTTTGTTTTGCCTCCAGATGAGTGAAACAAGATATTACACAACATTGTGTGATATTCATGAATAATTGCAGTGCTTCCATGCAAATGGTGTTTTCCGGACTGAATAAGCCAGCATTTCTGATGAAAAATTAATCGGGTACACAACACAATACATGATATTATTTGCCCTGCATAATTACATTTTAGGGACTTTTGAGGACACGCTGCGTCCGTTTCATTTGCCAACACAAACGCGGGTATGAAATGTGAGCTGTCTGACGCAGGGAGCCAGTTTGGTTGCTCCTCTTGTAGCTAACAGGGGAAATAAATAAAAGTTCCTCTCTGCAGTGAGAGTTCAAATTCCAGTCCGGAATAGCAACAAAAGTGCAGTTGACTAGAAAGCAATTTTACTGCATCAGCTGGCTTTAGCTGTTAGCCCAATTAAACGACCATAATGAGTCCCAGCGGCCGCTTCGCGTTGGCCTGGGACTCACTCCAGGCGAGAACACGGGGCTCTCGGAGGGCCTGACAGAGTGGTTCAGCAGCAGGAAAGATTATGATCTGATCCCGGTCTTGTGGGGCTCGACTGAAGCAGAAGCCCCAGTATACATGTTTAATTGAATCACAGGCAATGACTGGAATGAAGGCAAACAGGCTGCTAATGAAGAGTGATGCCTGTCTGCTCGCACCACAGGTAGCCCGAGTTGACGGATTACATTTTGGTCCGATCAAAACCCCTCGCGATGTACAAATCAGAAGGAGAGAGTTGTCCAAACTCAGACGAACAGAGAATGATAGTGGGCAGCTGTGTTTTTGCACTTTGTGATTACATTTTTCTACTGTTTGAAACATTATGTCCAGGAGAGATACAGTAGCACTCTGCTGGGCCCAATGTTTCTAACAATAATGGTTGATTTATACAGCAGTGGTAGTATATAGTTGGGAGTATATCACTAATCCGGGTTGGGATGGTTACTTTATAAATGTATTAGGTTACAATTACAAATTACTGGTTAAAACATTTATTCAGTAACTTACTTTTAGTAGCATAATAATGCAATCTGGTTACTTTCAGTTACTTTTGGATTACCTCAATGTCAAAAAAAAAAAAAAAAGACATAAAACATAGTAAACACTACTTTTACTTAAGTGGATTTTGTAAGACAATAAAACAATGTAACCTTAGAAATGACCACAGGGACACCAAGCTGTTAAGCATCATGTAGCAAAAAGGTTTTAGTTTAGTACTACAGTGGTCCCCAAACTGTGGTGCGCACACCCCTTGTGGTGCGTGAGCGCCCTCTAGGTGGTGTGTGACATGAAAAGGCTAATAATGGTGGTAAATATTTTTTTTTTATAAAATTACAATAACATTTCATAAAAATCTTAGTCAAACCTTTAGTATTATGGATATTAAACATGCTGGCAGAGTACATGCATCCATGTTGTTGTGAACATTTTAATTAAATAAAGAAATTCCCTATCCATAGTCGCCGTGGGAAGAGATAAAATAAAAAATGTAATCTGTGCACGGAGACCAGCAACAATTTTTTCTAACAGAAACCCATTGGGGGGTGCGTCAGCTAGGTCGGGAGGTGACAGGGGGTGCACGGCCAAAAAAGTTTGGGAAACGCTGGTTTAGTACATAGATTAAAGGCACCCACACACATTTCTTAAATTAGGTATGGAGTTCTTCGATGCTTTTGAACAGACAGACATATATTACACTGGACTGTGATGGTCTAACTACCACAACAATTGACCTGCAACACTTATGAGGCGGGGAAAATAGGAAAGGGACAAACATGGGAAGACTGTCTATGAAGTGGGGAAAAGGGAAAATCCACAAAATGAATAAAAAGGCTGTATGCTGTTGCCCTGTGGTTTGAAGCCAACATAATACGCTGGGCAGAACACAGACAATTGTGGTGCATTCGTGCATTCTACCAGTGGCTTGCTGTTTCCATCCAACCACACACAGTGAGTTAACAAACAGCAATTAACTGGCGCGTTGAAGAGCCCCCAGATGAGTAGACCTTCTCCTTTTCTGATTTAAACACAAAGTTGTGTCGCAATTTCCACCCAGTGAAGGCACATTTTTCACCTGAAGCCATTGTGCTGCCCTCCGGTAGTGAGAGGTCTCGACTACGATGCCACGGGGCTCATGCCAGCCAGCAGGTGAATGTGCACGGTAACCATGACTATGGAGAGAACATTATGCGTAGGTGGTGCAACCTTGTGCTGGACACAACAGCATTGCATAGTCTGGCACGGCGACCACATAACCACACACACACAGACACACAATGTGTCAGAGACAACAACAGCAGCAGCATTAGTCATACAAGTGAATGGGTAGAACACTGACACCAATAATGCTCAGTAAAAAACCCATGATACCTGAACATAGCCTGGCAGTGGCCACACACACATACAGCTGGCAGACGCAGCATACAAATGCAGTAGCAACAAACCCCAACAAAAACGATGTTACCCAATAAAAAACTATATTGAAATAGGCAATACTACAGTCAGAAATTGTAAATTAATTTACTTTTGATGGTTAGAGATGGAGCTTTGAACACTTCAATTAATTCATTATAGTCCAGCGGTTCAGTCAGTTCTCTACAAGAGAGCATATTGTATTATGTGCCAGTGTCTCGTGCACCTAAGTTTATCCAGACATGCTGCAGACATGCTGCGTCTCATTAACTACTTGCCATTGCTGAGAAGAAACTTGTGCAGGAGCAGGTGACTGGGTTGATAATGGTGGCTGAACCTCTCTTCCTCTTGCTCCATGGTGTCTTTTTGTGACAAACCTACGCAAACTGCTTTGTTTCATGTTTTAACCTCAACCTCCACTAAAATCAGCTAGCTCACTCATTGCACACTTTTTTAAAATTTATTTTAAATATGAATATAATAGAAAATAAACTTTGTTTTATATTATTAAAAAGATTTAACCCTGAAAAATAATCCTCTTTAATTTTTTGTATCAGTAATTTGATTATGTATTTTTTTCTGTAACTGTATTGGAATACAGCAACAACAAAAAAGGATCCTGTATCGCCCTTTACTGTATTTTGTTACTTCTGTCCATTGTTCCTGAATTTCCCCAAGGGGATCAATAAAGTATCTATCTATCTATGTGTACAGCATGAATGCAAACAGCTTCAAATAAATAAAAATTTTACTTATTTCAGACCCACAGGTTATCATGCCCTTACGTCAACAGTGGAATGATATTTATATGTAGCGGGGTGGATAACCTCCGCTTAGTGAGGGTGAGATTATACGAACACCGGATAGCAGGGACACGGAGGAGCTAAGTCCCACCGAACCCCCAACTGTAGTGGCCGCGTTGCTAGACGTAAGGGGTAGGAATGCAGTAAGCAGGGCCTTAGGATTTATGAACCTAGGAACAGGTAGTAGTCATGCAGAATTTTATAATGACAAATACTCATCCGTAACCTGTAAACCCCCCTTTACCACTGCGTCCCGTCTAATAAGCGGCATACCCCCTCACACCCGGTGAAAGTAGTGATCAAAACAGTCTTCCCCAAATATTACCTTCTTGCTCCGCTGTTGAGAAATCGCGTTAATGCAGAACCCCTTTACATGTGCTGGTCAATTTATCACAAGTATTTCACTGAAGTAAGTACTTATCTTAGTTGAAGTAAATACACACAACACCGTGGATCCAATTATCAGTCTCTCCATTTACTGTTGGAATTGCATGTTGACATGGCAATAGAACAGCACATCACAAGTCCACCTTAATGTGAACGTTCCATTTAAAGGCAACACAGCAGTAGCCAAACGCATACACAGCTTACGTTAATGGTAAGCCTTCACAATAATATTTTAGTGCACAACTGTGCTACTGTACTGTACTCACAGCGCACACCTCCCAGCCTGCAAACACTGGTAACACAATACACTAAAAATAAACCAAACCTAAGTAGGGCCCACACTTTAGAAAGAATAGTCCCTAGAGCTAAGCCGGCATTACCAAAATAATAAACCCCGTTGGAGCGCCCTGTTGTGGCTCGGGAACGTACAGTAGTGGCCCAAAACGTGACAGCCCCGTCACTCAGTCCGAGCATGCTACAAAATAAATATAATACTCTGCAGCGCTGTAGGTGCGAAATGTACCTTTACTCGACTCGCCCTTGAATGAGAGTCTATAGTCTGAGTGCTGGTTAGCCCTGCATCAAAAATGTCTGAGTATTCCGGCCGTAAAAGGTCCAGAGAAACCGTCACCTGGGATACTTAGAGGTAGAGCTGGTCTGGCAGTCGGTCGATAGCCTGTAGCGATGCTGTAGACGTCCAGTAGAACCTCTCAGGGCTGAGTCCTTCCGTTGTCGTATATCGGCGACGCGAGGAGCTAAGCTAAAATGCTAGTGCACTACACGTTAGCTAAGCTAATAGCCAAGTTGGCTAACCTGACTCTCCGTCTCCGGCTATACGTGTTATTTCTTCTGCTCCAAGGTGCATTTTGTATTTCACGTTTTTCAAAGGAAGCACGACCACATGCTCTTGTGGATAGCGTCGAAGAGACCCCGTACCTGTACCCCCTCGCGGATACCGGTATCTTCACATCTCTCTACCGACTACCAGACCGACGCCAACCAGCTCCCCCTAGTGTTAGTCGTCCCACGATGCTTTGCAGGCACAAAAGTAAACGGTCCATTGGAACAGTTATGATGAACCAGTCAGACACATTCACGTGTCTACATATACAACAGGTGAACCTGTATATATTCTAGATTGGGTCTTTTAAAAAACAAACACAATGGTCTTCAAACGAGAGCACAGAATTTAATAAATTGCTCAGAAATCAGCTAATCCGGCAGCCCTTGTATGAAGCGACGCTGGAACAGGTTTGTTTTGTTGCACTGCCTGTAAATATTGAGAGGGAAACAGAACTGTTTGGAAGGGATAGGATGGCAAAAAAATGCTGTCCATATTCTGTACGAGTCAGACACTTCAAGAATGTATGTGCATAAGCAGAATTGATATACTGGCAGGCAGATTTGTCAGTGAAAAGGGTACAGTGAATACAATATGGGATAGAACAGAACATATTCATTGGAAAGCATCCAATTGAATAGATCCTGCAAATCAATAACAGATGGCATTGTATAAAGACAATTATCACTTGTGATCTGACTCGTTTTCCCCCAGATGTTTTTATGGCATATTCTGCTTTTAGATACAGTGTCAGTGGCGGCCGGTGGGTACTTCGCCACTAGGGGCGCTATACCAAAAATTTTGCAAAATGCAAACATGTACAGTACAGTACCACGCAACACTCATGGCAAGACGTGAGCGATTCGACTCACGCTCACGGCAATGAATCGGCTCTTATGAACGAGTCGCTCAGCTGTTACTACAACAACACACAACCAGTCAAATAAAGTATAGTCTAGACTCTAATTCACAACTTGAAACACAATATATAAATAGAAAAGTTAGAAACAAAACTCGCCCGTCTACAAACACAGGCAGATCTCTCCCTCTCTCCTTCTCTCTCTCACACACAGCGCGACGTGGAATCGATTCGTTACACAATCAGACCTATTATATACCAAGAATAACTTCAGTATGAGTACAGGGCTGTACACATATTTTGCATATTGTTAAACGAGCCAAGGCTAGCTATTAAACTATCGATATGAATCGAAAATCTGGGACCCTGATGTAAACAAGACAAACGTATTTCTCTGGTCTGCATCCCCTTAACAATTGTGTGTATTGAGCCGTACTGTATTGTACCCATTCTGCAATCTGTTAATAAAGTTCTCATTCATTCATTCATTCAAACATAGACGATATTGAACAAGCCATAATCCACGTATTTTCAATCCGAGAGAGCTGCAGTAGTTAAATCAATGAGCCATCGATAAATAAACAATCAGCAATGTCTCGCTTCATGAATGGCCAGCAGTAGTACTGCTCCTAAAAAAACTATTTACAAACGTTAACGTTAAGCAGAGAGAGAGAGAGAGAGAGAGAGAGAGAGAGAGAGAGAGAGAGAGAGAGATTTCTTCAACCTCGAACCTAAATTCCTTAGCAACCCGTGTTACCAAGTAAACAAATCACGGAACGATAGCCTAGTACAACTAACGTTAGCTCCCAGAACGATAGCCAGTTAGCCCGCACCAGTCTAGTACTACTAACGTTAGCTGCCAGAACGATAGCCAGTTAGCCCGCACCAGCCTAGTAGTACTACTAACGTTAGCTCCCAGAACGATAGCCAGTTAGCCGGCACCAGCCTAGTAGTACTACTAACGTTAGCTCCCAGAACGATAGCCAGTTAGCCCGCACCAGCCTAGTAGTACTACTAACGTTAGCTCCCAGAACGATAGCCAGTTAGCCCGCACCAGCCTAGTAGTACTACTAACGTTAGCTCCCAGAACGATATCCAGTTAGCCCGCACCAGCCTAGTAGTACTACTAACGTTAGCTCCCAGAACGATAGCCAGTTAGCCCGCACCAGTCTAGTACTACTAACGTTAGCTGCCAGAACGATAGCCAGTTAGCCCGCACCAGCCTAGTACTACTAACGTTAGCTGCCAGAACGATAGCCAGTTAGCCCGCACCAGCCTAGTACTACTAACGTTAGAGAGAGAGAGAGAGAGACTCACTGTTTAGTTGAAACGTCCAGGGCAGGAGAGCTTGATAAACGTGTGTAATCCGCCATATAGCTTGTTAGCCAAGTGTTAGCTCAGCTGAGCTCGTCGACGTTAGCACAACACTCAACAAGTACATTCCTTTGTCCATTTCCGCTCGAACAGACTGCAAACTACCTGGCGTTCTATCGCCATGCTCTAAGATGACAAACTCTAACCTTAACCAACTTTGAAAGAGTGCCTAAGCTTAACAGTCTAAAGAACTTGCAGTCACGGCACGGCACGCTCTAAGACAAACAACAGTCCTAGTACCAGGAACCAAGCTAGAAGCTAGAATTGGAACATTAGAAATTGGATTCGGCCAATCAGAGATCGTCTCTGTGAAATTCTGCCATGGAAAAAAAATACTGGCGTCGGCCAATCAGAGAGCGTCTCCGCGAAATGCGGCTATGGAAATTCTCACGGAAGTTCACGCTGCTTTCTAGACCGCTTCAAATCGCGCTCGGATTCCAACATAATAGTCATATTTCAACGCACAACGCCGTATGCACTGATTGGCTGTGACGGAGACAGCGATCAAACTGTGACGCGCACTCAGAGCGCTATCGCGTATAGCCCGGGCCAAAAAAAAAAAAAAAAAAACGTGATGTCACTTCCTGCTCTGGAAACCGATGTTTTTTTTTATTTAGATAATAACGTTATATTGTGCATTGGAAATACAAACATACTTAAAATGAGTAAATATTATTAATTTTAAACATGTTTATATTATTTATAGGGCTATAAAACACAAAAACGAAAAAGTTTTATTGTCTTCTTCTCTGATTTAACAGCAGCTGGCCAGCAGGTGGGTCGGCGCCCTAGCGCCCCTAGTGGTAGAGCCGCCACTGTACAGTGTGAAAGGAAACCTGAGGGAGAGAGAGGGGCATTGACATGGCATGGTATAAACAAGACGGATACACACTTTATAATTAAATTGAATCCTAATATAATTACTAATATAATCTAATATAATTATTACTTAATTATGTTATGGTCTACTCTACATATTCTGCTATTCTTGATGTTAATGTCACAGGTCAAGGACATCTTTCCACAGGTTCCCAGCACACGTAACACAGCAAGACAACAAATTAAGGTGTAACAGAGGTCAATCTTATTTAATTTGGAAATTGTACTACAATGTGTGAAAAACACAATATGATTCAGGGGTAGGAAATCTCCTAATTTTGGACTGATGCTGGTGGCCTGAACGCAGCAAAGCCTGGTGACGAGGAACCCCATGTGTTCGTAGCAGCCAGTAGAATGGTTTGGGTGGTACCCTGGCCTACCAGCATTGAGCAAGGGTAATACAGGCGTAAAAATGGTGGCACACACAATAGTAATTAGCCACAATGGCAAAACATTTCCACACAGTTTTATGCAACATGATGCTAGATCACTGTTATTTTTCGTATAGATTTGCGCTCTGCTCTATTGGAACTGTCCCTTTAATCATATGCTATCATGAAAACGTTCAACCACATGCACGCTCCTCACCTGCCTGGCCACGCCCACACACATAAGCGGGGCCATGGCCATACTACCAGCTCCTTCCCTACTTTCGCCACCGTGAAGTCCGTGTATAGCACCTCTTCTAGTTCAGTGCTTTAAAGTAGTTTGTTTAGTTATAGGAGCTGTGTTGGCATCGTCTTTTGTTTTTCCCTCTCACTAATTTACGTGAGAAAGAAAGGATAATGTCGTCACCACCGGAGAGTCTAGAGCAGGGATCGGCAATAGGCGGCCCGCGGGCCGAAATGGGCCCGCCAGCAATAATTTCTGGCCCGTCAGGTTATTTTGAGAATATGATGTTTATTTTACGCGCAGGAAATATTCACTCGTTGTGACGCCAGAGTGTCTTTTGAAGCTGTATCTATCTATTCATCATATCTATGGCTGTCACTATAGCCAATTGAAATGCTAGAAATGGTCACATGGACTGGGAGAACCAATGGAATTTCACTTTCACTTCCGCGTTTGGCATGCCGGCGAGGCGAGCGAACGTTTGCAAAAACAAAACAAACGTCTTTGAATAACTTCTTTGCAATGCAACGGGGAAATATGATGAGCCAGAAGAGGAGCTTACGACCTATAAAGCTTATTTTAATAAACAGGTGTCATTCTTAAAATACGGGTTTATCGCAACAGGTAACTCTTGCAATAAGCAACCGGTGACTCTCGCTTGTTGACATGGCAACACGAGCAAGCAACTGTTCAAGTTGGGTGGGCATTCAACGCGAGTGGACATTTAACATGTTATTAACATGGATTTTGGAGGACCGAAGCAGAAACAATATCAAGTCCAGGGCAGGGCTGCCTGCATTATGCCGGTGAGTGTTGTGTTTTAATAATAATAATAATACATTCGATGTATAATACACCCGCTGTGGTGCTTAAAATCAAATGCACCCTACTGATCTCGATTTATAATGCGAGCACCTGCATTAAAATCAAATTACTGATCTGTTCATGTGTAATGCACTGTCTGAGAGGCACTTTATAATAGAAAAAAGACAGTGCAAACATGTATATGTCGTTTTTTTTTTACAGTTAAAAAATGTTCACTTATCATTGGCCCGCCACACAATGGCTTGGGGAAAATTCGGCCCGTGGGCAAATCTAATTGGCGACCCCTGGTCTAGAGGATTATTCTGACCTCCACCGGCGCTTCACATTTGGGCTTCCTCGGGGTGTAGTGGGGCTTGCCTGCTCCACGGTTGTGGCAGGCAGGTGAGCCTCAGAGGCGCCCGGAGGAGAGTGTGCGTCGCTGGGCAGTTCCCCCGCCAGCGTTGCTCTCCGGCTGTGCAGCTGGATACTATTGCCACGAGAGGCAGTCGGCTGGCCAACGGTCTCTCTGGGTGGGTGGTGTCTTGCAACACGGGCTCTCCGCCTCTGCTCGATGACGTCAATTGGCGGTGAGCGGCGGGGGCGGACGGTCTAAACAGATGTGTCAGTTGTGCGGGGTCGGCTGCTCAGGCATACGGCCCGCAGAACAGTCGGCTCCAGGCGAGAATTCCTCCGTTACCTCTCCATCACGTCCGAGATACAGGCCTGGCCGTTAGCTTGTAGCTAGCCGTTAGCCGGTAACGTCCTATGGAAAATTGGAATTGCATGGAGGGGACGGGGGGTTCTTCTTTGACGCCCCATGAAAACAAAGGCTTTGTTTTCCTGGGAGCCCCGATTCCGAGTCTGGGTTAGAGTCCCAAGTCTCCGAGGAGGGATGCCCTCTGCCATCCGCACTGGACGTTGGCCCCCGCCTTTCAAAAAGAAAGTGGGTTGTGCTTCCCAGCGCGAGGGATGCAAGCTTGCACGTTTTTTATCCCCGACCTCATGGCAGCAGCGGCCCGCATAAAACGGGGCTTCGCTGCCGACGCCACTGTATCTCTGGCAACGCCGTCCTGTGAGGGAGGCGGTGTTGTCTGCCTTTTTTTCTTTGGGCTAAAGAAGAGGCAGTCGGCTGTCTGAAGTGACCAGGCCGGGATCATCCCTATGTTCCCTGGGTCCTATGTTCCCCGGGTTCTATGTTCCCCGCTTTGATTGATTAATAGATTGAACATTTTATAAATTTGTATTATTTTATTAATTATTAATGTCCGCCTTGTTTCGAACGGTTAAGCTTAGGCCCTCTTTCGAACTGGTTAAGGTTAGAGTTTGGAATCAAGGCTGGTGGTCTAAAATGTTCGATCAATCAATCAATCAAAGCGGGGAACATAGAACCCGGGGAACATAGGACCCGGGGAACATAGACATGCTCCCACCAGGCCTGCATCACTACATTACACAGCTTCAGTAGTAGCCGGTAGCTAACAGTGTGTGAGGGCTAGCCGTTAGCTTGCTGTTGCGTTAGCCGGTAGCTAACGGTAGGCCTGTGAAGGCTAGCCGTTAGCTTGGTGCTAACCGTCAGCCTGGAGTTAGTCGTTAGCTTGTTGCTAACTGTTGGCGATAGCCGTGGGGAGGTAGCGGGCCCTGAACACTCTGATTCGGCCATTCGTCCTGCGTCCGGGGGTCAGGTAGGACACGTTACCACTTATGCCCCAGTCCCCCCCAAATGTTTTTGGTTAATAACACAAAGTGTCCCTCCTAGGGGGGAATGTTTTTGTTTAACAAAACGTGTGTTTACTTCACTATATTTTGGGGGATACGACGTGTGCTATATAAACCCACAGCTACAAATGCTGGGGGCGCCTTCTTGCTTGGAGTTTGTGCAGATTTCTCTGAAATATGCTTGGTTGCTGTTGTGTATAACTTGCAAGCCCTGTGTTCTAGCACTTAGACGGGGCTTATGTCCTTTCCCTCTACCTAAACCAGTGTTTTTTTCTTACGTGGTAAGAGTGAACTTGACGGCTTCATTGTATGATGAGGGTTGTGTGTGTTTCATGAAATACATTTTTAGGTTAAAACGTAGCATTTGAGTCCGCAACTGGTGTGCTATTGTTAGCTTACAGAGTTATACGTATGTTACATATGAACCAAGGACTTTTTGGTCCCTTTCTTCAGTCTGTTATTTTTTCTTTGCTTAAGGGTAAAGGTAAAAAAAAATAGCAGGTGGCAAGTTTTTTCGCACCTAAGCCAGAGTCGTGGATAAAGCCAGTTTTTTACACAAATCGGCTGAGAGATAGAATAAACCCCCCCCCCCCCCCCCCGGATATAGTTATATCTTTTACGAAACTGATTGGCCGGGAGGTTGTGCCTTTCTACCTATCAATTTCCCTGACGAGGGTGTTCTTTCTCTCGTCACAGGGAGGGGGGGGGGGGGGGGGATTTCCCTGTCTCCCACACCAAATTAGGATAGGTGGGACACGGGATTCCCCCGGCCATTTGAAGACGTCACAGGCGTGTTTTCTTATTGGCCAAGAGATATGTCCGTGAGTTACAGGCCGCTGTCATTGTAAAGGATAGGGGATGCAATGCAGTTGAGACTATTGGTTCTTCTGTTCTGCTCCCTACCAGTAGTGTATATTGGGCCGTTTTGAGTTTTCAGAGCCTCCTCAGAGAGTTTCAGAGCCTCCTCAGAGAGTTTCAGAGTCTCCTCCTCAGGGAGTTTCAGAGCCTCCTCCTTAGAGAGTTTCAGAACCTCCTCCTCAGGGAGTTTCAGAGCCTCCTCAGAGAGTTTCAGAGCCTCCCTCTCAGTGAGAGAGCCTCCTCAGAGAGTCTTAGTCTACTTAGTCCAATTGTTACATTGCTGTCTTCCCCTCTTACATAAAGAGCAGAATTGATGCGGTTGTTATTCCCAGGCTCGTCGTATGAGAGCCTGTGTCTGTGTCTCTAGTACCGGCTTCCTGCTGCTTGTCCCAGACAGCGAGGGGAAACATTGTGGGGCTCTTTCTTGTTAGAAATTCGCCGGCACTGTTCTCGGGTTCTTTACGAGCATACACGCTGTTTCATAAATCAGCGTTTGGTGTTACGAGACCGATCAGCGCTGGCCCAGGGTGTTTTTTAATGATTGAATCCGCTTTTTGGGACCGGCGCGCCTTGGATCCTCCCCGGTATTCTGATGGTTGTAGGAGACCTCAGCGGGTACATCTGTCGGGCTTTCCGCTTTGCTCCACTCTTGTGTTCCAATAGAGCAGAGTGCAAAGCTATACGGAAAATAACGAAGGTTATCCTATAACCCTAGTTATATAAGTATAGCGAGTGCTCTGCTCTGACTCACTGAGGACCCCACGTGTCTTCCGTTTCGGCAGTGAAAGACTGGGGAAGGAGCTGGTAGTATGGCCATGGCCCGCTTATGTGTGAGCGGATGTGGGCGTGGCCAGGCAGGTAAGGAGCGTGCATGTGGTTGAAAGGTTTCATGATAGCATATGATTAAAGGGACAGTTCCAATAGAGCAGAGCGCTCGCTATACTCATATAACTAGGGTTATAGGATAATGTTTGTTTCTTTGTGACATCTGTTACTTTGAGAAAAGTGCATATACCTGTATGATCTCTATAAACTGATCATTAAGATGACTCTAACTTTTCATTAATTCATTCATTTTATTTTGTTTAACTAAACACCTTACAGAGAGGGCGGCTATAGTGATCTCGACCAAATTCAGAGCATTGCTGGACATGTGAGGCCAGGTCCTTGTTAACATTACAAGCCAAAAGATAAGTACCTGTGATAATTCTCTACCATGAACAAGAATTGGCAAAGCAATGGGTCTCATTCTCCAAGGACTTACGACAAAAAGGGCTTTCTCTTAGGGCCATTTGAGACCTTTTCGGGCCGAATGGGGGCAGCGGTGGCTTAATGGTTAGAGAAGCGGGTTTGTGACCGGAAGGTCGCCGGTTCGATCCCCGGGACCGGCAGGAAAAATCTTGCGCTGAAGTGCCCTTGAGCAAGGCACTTAACCCCCAACTGCTCCAGTGGAGTTGCTCAGTGGCCAATGGTGTCAGACTGTGGTTGTACTGGGCAGCTCCCAGGTGTGAATGGAACTGTGTGAATGTGAAGCAGGGCGTAGCTAAAAAAGACCATCTGTGCTCAGCGAACCTACCCTGGGTAAATAAAGGTTAAACAATATATAATTAATATTATATTATAATATATTGTCTATATTCATGTCTTGCCCGAAAAGGTCTCAAATGGCCATAAGAGAAAGCCTTTTTTGTCGTAAATCCGTTGGAGAATGAGACCCAATGTCCACACACAATAACGCCCAATGGCCACACAGTAAAGGTTTGGGGTGTAAAACACCATACACAAGTCTATTCACGCTCTTAACACTTTCAGCGCCAGCAGGGGGCGCACGATTTAGTGCTTGAATGCCCAGCATCCACGTCAATGTTAGCGTTAATAACGCCTAATCTTTTTCCAGTCAACATTGTCAAAGCGGATTGTTTTTTTATCGGTTCATTTCCGTTTTATAGCATTTTGAAAAGCCCTTGTTTTCAAGGAAAATAAAAAGATTCCGTGATAAACGCCCTGTATTGGAATATTCTAGAACGTTGTCATTTTTCGGCCTATTTATAAATCGTTTTCAAATAAACGCTAGATTATCGATAGTATATGTGTACGTATGCACGGTGGGGCCGCGAGCTGAAAAACGATTCTCTTAGTTCCTGATTGCTCGCACAGCCACACAGCCACACACATAGGGGAAAAGCTTATATCTCCGTGAAAACATGTCTGATTATCCTAAGACTGGTAAAATAGATTCCTTACCTGAGATCAGATGTTATCCAAAAAGATCATTCCAATTCCTGATCGCCATTCCAAAAATCGATCGCTTTTATTGATCCAACGCTACATACTTTAAACACATATTCCACGCTGTTCTGATGGTCCACAATGAATCCGATCGGCTCGGGGTACATGCCTGAGAAGTAAAATGTGGATTCCGGATTTTTCTTTTCTCATCCATTTTCATTGAGTCCATTCCAAAAGGGTGCATTACCATCTGGGAGACGATAGGGGGCGGTTTTTTCACATCTGAGCTCCTGATGGGGCTGGTTTACCAACGGGAGACTCCGTTGATGAAATATGAATTCAGAGCGCTAATAAAAAAATAACACGCAAATTGTCGTGGTGGGCATTCAGGGGGCGGGCTGATAACACGTGTTATGTCGTTTTGGGCATTCAAAGTGTTAACTATGAGCCACTCAGGTTTGACACTCTGGTGACAGACAGTCACAGGGCTAAACATGCACTCAACTAAATGCCATTATTATGTTTTTGTTTTTTATTTATTTCATTTCATGAGATCAATGATTTGTTTTTGTTTTATGTTGTTTCTATTTATATGTTCGAAATAAAGATTTCAAATCAAATCAAGCTCTGCCTAGCAACTGGTATGAACTCATTCAGCACCAGCATGTACCCCCATCCCTGTTGTCTCTGGGCCAGCTTTTCGTGACCGTTTTCGCGATATTTCATGATCTTTGCAGAGCTATTGTATATTCTATATTATGCTATGGAGACAATAGTATGGCTCATTTGACAGACACTATTTGTAGTACAACATGTAAAAAAAAAAAAGTTTGTTTCTACATACCTTCATTCGTTCACAATTCCAATATAAACATTGCCTCGTTTCACTCCAATCCAAGCTGATTTCCTGGAACGCGAGTTACAGAGCGTTTTCTGCGGGTATGCGTAAATCAGGTTTTTCGCTCACCTGATACACATTATTTCCAGGTCAAAGGTAAACACATTGTTTCTTTACAAAGCCTGGGGGGGGGGGGGTCGTTTATCCAAAGCGATCATATAAGCGCATTTTTTATGATGGAGTTTTGGTAAAGTACACATAAAAAAAACGTTACCTTTGTTTTAGATGTACTCCATTTCTCACGTCGAGTCCAAACGTGTCTTGAATCAGAACAGGATCAATACATATACTCTAGGAAGTGGGGAAAGTGCAACAAAATGGATAAAAAGGCTGTATGCTGCTGCCCTGAGCTATGAAACCCAACCAATGCGGGATTGTTGGACCAACGAAATACACCGGGCAGAAGGCAGGAATATATTCAATGTTATCCCAACAGTTCTTATACTCCATGGGGCATATTCCAACAGTTTACTGATACTCTAGTGGTCCATAGTCACCGGAGGGGGGGGGGGAAAGGTGCACGTTAAAATGACAGTTCCTATATTAAAGCAGGGAGGGGGGTTGAATGGGGAGCACTGTCCTGTCAAATTGTGACATTAATTTAAACAGTGATGATTCCAGCTAGACTATTACAGTCTTGGTTTATACTTCATACTGCCATGCTGGCAAATTTGCATTTATTAGATTCACAAGAACCGGACATTTAGGGAGTCATGTTGTTGTCTGTTGAGTGGAATGAAACTTTGAGGAGTTGTTGTGCTATAACCTCAGAAACTCTAAAGCCATCGTTTTTCGATTTGCGACTTTAATCCCAAATTAGGAAGCCACCATGCAATTAAACATTAAACGCCGCAGGGGCCTCCCAAACAAACCTCCTATCTCTAGTGAGACATTTTATAATTCTTAATGTGCTAAAACACCTGATAGTAGAAACATATTTAACTTCCAAGTCTTGAAAAGGGGATATTTCTGCTCCCCATCCGTCACCGGATCCAATTTCTTGTTAAATCCTCACTGACGTTTAATTATTCTGACCTCCCTCTTGAGGAGTAATGGGTTCAATCATCGAAAAAGGTCTCCAAATGCGATGTTATTCCCTGGACGTTAATTGCGCTTGTGGGGATTTATTTGCTTATTTTCTGTTCACATTATATAGTTTGTACTGCAGTAAACAATCCATATGTATCCCTTCAATTCAGCCGTGTTTCTTCCGGGCACAACACAGAAATTTGAAAGTCAAATTGCTTTCTAGCTCATGAAATCCACAAAATATACCGCTGTCAGCGCCCCCATGCCGGTGTGAAATGGCAAGGGCTCCAAAGTAATGATTTCATTTAAAACAATACCGAGCCTTTGCCCACAAGTGACATCAATTATATCAGGTCATCGATGTGTGTTATGTAAACAAAACAAAAGCCATCTCTCAACCGATGCGAGCGATTCAACGTTCAAAGTGCCATCCCGCCTGTACTGCAGTCCAGCATGTGTCTTTTGACGACCGGTGGTCACGCAGCGGTATGTGTGTGACTGACTGGCCAAAGTATCAGACATCTGAAACACAGGAGCAGCTGCCTCCATGAAAGGAGGTCAGACCATGTGCCTGTCTGTGTACTGTGTGTGTGTGTGTGTGTGTGTGTGTGTGTGTGTGTGTGTGTGTGTGTGTGCGTGCCTGCATGCGTGTTCACACAGACCATGTGCCTGTTTGTGTATCAATGTGTGTGCTCATGTGCGCGTGCCTGCATGCGTGTTCACACAGACCATGTGCCTGTCTGTGTATGTGTGTGTGTGCTCACGGACCATCGGGCAGCAAATAGTCAGTTGTCGCCTTTTTAACCCTAATCAAAGGCGAGCTTTGACACAAAGTGCCTGTGAGACACAAATACACCCTCGGACACGCACACTGCAGCTGGGATCCTATAGTGATGAGTGACAATTATACAGCCTTTGTAACAGCATTTCCAGTTTTCAATCACCATTTCTTTGTGACATCCGTCACTTTTTGAAAAGCGCTATATACCCGTATAACACCTTACACAGGTGATCTCGACCAAATTCACAGCATTATGGGGCATGTGAGGCCAGGTCATCCAGTCTAATAACATTACAAGCCAAAAGATAAGTGTGTACATGTGATAATTATCCATCATAAACAAAATTCTCCATCACATTGACACCAATTAACCCGATGGTAATCATATTCTACAAAATGGAAAATATCCCCATGTATCCATTATCTCCAGTTCATTGGTTTAACCATCATCGTCATCATGCTGGTCTGCTGCTGTGATGTGTTGCTGCTGCCCCCAACTGCTGGAGACTTGTGCATATGGTGTGTGAAACATGCCAGTGGTTTGACAGTAAACAATGTAAATACTAGTATTTTAATTAGATGGCAGCTGCCGGGTTACTGTATTAAACCTTTTGTGGATCCATGGTGACCTTGAATGTCAGCTTTTTATTCCCCCCCCCCCCCCCCCCCCCCCACAGAGAACCCAAGATCAGAACTTCATCAATGCTTCTCCTTGCTTCATAACTACCACAAGTGAATGAAAATATGGGGGGGAATAAATATGGGTGTTTTTCCCAATTGTCATTGTCCACTCATAGCCACTCACTGAGTATAGCATCTGGCCTTTTAATGGCCACTAAACATGAAATGTTCATAAAAAACGTATCCAATTTGATTATGGCCATTTTGGACAGTGGCCTAGGTGCTGGGCAGTGACATGGCCCGCAGAAGAAAAAAAAGAAAAAAAAAGTCCCCATAAGGACAGTAGGGAGGGGTGGGCCCGAGATGTGCACGTTGGACACCCGAAGCGGCAATATCACTACGCCATCTGTAGTCAATCCACGGGAACTTAAGCAGCGCCATTTATTGCACATATGATTGCTGGGTGGCATGCTGTTTATTTTACAAGCCATCTGCTCTGGAGAGGTGAGGAGAGATCTGTGAAGGAAACAAGTGACAGGCTTGCCTCAACACCGTCACACATTAAAATTCACTTTACTTTAGATGGATAATTATTGTTGTATTTATTGTTGTATTGTTTATTATTGTTGTATTTATTATTGTTGTATTATTTATGAGTGTTTAGCCGCACATCCCAGGGCTGGTGTTACAGCCACAGCCAGGGCTTTTCTCTCCCCTGTCTGTCAGCAGGTCCCCACGTCCATATATGGGTCTCCTCCTGTTTCGCCTCACCATCATCCCTCCCACCTGTGCCTGGCTACCATGGAAGTCATGGTACCAGGATAAGAGGCCAGCACCCCTGCCACGTCCGAGTGTTGTTTTAGCCTCACGTGGTATTAGGACTCTTCTCTGGACCTCTATACAATATATATATATATAGTATATGATTTGTGAGCTCTGAAACCTGCGTCATCTTAACCCCTGTTCTCTGACATCATCCGCCTGCACTCACCCACGTACCTCACCAGCCTGCACTGCACCTACCCACGTTGCCCGTTTGTCTCTCCCCCCGCTCCCTGCTCTTCATCACCAGCCCCCTGCCCCTTGTCCTTCCCTGGCTTCATTAAATATCCTAAACCACCTCATTCTCCTGTACCAGTGTTCTGCTCTTGGGTTCTCTACACCCCCATAACAGTTGGACTGGCATACTGGGCATTTTCCCATGGGGGTGTGACATAATTGAATTTATAATTTAACCCTCGAGTCACCCTTGTCGCAGTTCTGGTCAAATGGGTTAGGGTTAGGGTTTTCTTCACGTGTGTTTGTGGATAGCGTTGCCTAGATGTGATGTATATGCCAAAAAAGTAGCTCAGTATCACATCTTGGACTCACATTACAATAATCCATGTTTGTTTTTTAAAAACAATCACTATTAACTCATTCAGAGCCACGCCCATATGACCAAATTAGGTATAGCGTGCCAGCACTGAAGTCAATGGGAGGACGGGGATATTTGTGAACGCTTAAACTATATCTTAAATCATGGCTATGGGTCTAATACACCCGTCGCTTATCAATGACTTGCTTGCAGTCAACATGTACGAAACGGATAGTTTTTTCATCGGTACATTTCCGTTTTATACCGTTTTGAATACGAGTATAGTTTTGGAGATTTCTAGTAATTCCAGAGAAATCCGCGATAATAGCCCTTTAGTGGAATACACAAAACACTTTGTAATTTTTCGGCTGATTTATGAATAGTTTTCAAATAAACGCTATTCAAATAACGATTATCCGTGCCTTGGTCAGCGCTAACGGCATGCACACACACACACACGCTCCGATGGCGGAGAAAGGAACATCTGATTAACACATTGGGTGCCATGCATTATGCCCATCTTTACCACCCTCTGCCAGCGCTGTAACCCTATGGAGTGGCTCAGCTTCTTTGCAGGGCTATAACTTTTTAAATATTATAGCTATATCGACATTACTATGGCCCGTTCAACATCGGGTATCTATCGTTCAGGATGTGGGAACGTAAAGTAAAGTAGAGTAAAGTAAAGTCGTGTCAGTTCCCTCCTGGTCCCCACCGTGAGCTTGGTCAGTTACATTAGAACCCACTAGGGCCTCTGTGGTCGGGGTATCCTGGTTGATAGGGTCGGACATAATTTTACTTTCTACTTTTACCGCGTTTACCGTTTGTAGAAGGCTAGGTAGTATACTGGCAGCGTAATCCTCTAAGTACTGAGGTGGCTGCCGTCTACGCTGCGGGCGTTCTACTTTAGGAGGACCGTTTCGTGGAGTGTTCATCATAGGCCATTTCAATATTAATACCACTATATTAATATTACACTAATTACCATCCGGCTCGAAGGACCAATTGTAACTGAGGGGTACAATTCCCTGACTGTATTGATAAGTATGGTATCATTAAACCACTACCGCTTTATGTACTTTAACTACTGGCCATACAGTACACGATATCTAAATATGATGAACACTTTCCACAATGAAATCGGTTCCAGTCAAAGGTAATAATCAAATATTTAATGGAGCAAAAGGTACATAGAATATTTATCTTACATTTATCATTTGAATGCACTTGTAAGGCAAATGAGTACTCGTAGGCAAATCAACACTGAATGTCCAATCTCTGGTTACGCAGGAAGCAAGTATACAACCTGGCTCTTAGGGAATTATATCTATGGTACACTTAATGATATAGCGGGATATTCTGGAGGGGGTCCTCCCGGTTGTAAGCCGGTAGGGGGGGTAGGAGAGCCGTCGGTAGTAGACCGTCTGGTCAACGATATCTATGGAGACTTCAAGTACAGAAGACAGTGCAATAGACTCTTGATCCGCAGATGAATACACCTTGGTTCTCTTGTAGGCTGTAGCTCCACAATGAAGAAGAAGCTAGGCGACCTCAGTCTCTCTGAGCGCCGACTCAACTTGACTCCTCTCGGGGGTAAATCCAACACTCACAGGCGTCGGCGATTATCCGCTCCACAAATCACAGTACCAAAGCAAATATATATTCCAGCCGCATAGGGCTCAGCAGTCGTCGGGTAGGTAATCCAGTGTACATGTCCCTCGGTCCTCGCCTAGATCTCCTCGGATGAAAGCGCCATGTGGTCGGCCCAAAATGGATAAGACTAGATAACACGAGGAAGCGTTGGAGATACTGGTCACTTTAGAACTCTAACCGCACGATGCACCATACACGATAGACTATTATTACTTGATAGAAATACGTCGCACTCGACGGTACAGTGCCAAACTCTGACAATTCAGTTATTAATTCGCACGAGGTCTCAATGCTATTCTAAGGCCAAACAGGCCATACTTCACCGCACGTCGTATCGTGGGTGAGGCTTCACGTTCTGTTACTAAGTTGGGAAGAAGGGTAAGGGGCTTCTACATTTACTTGCGCCATATTTATATGCACGGTGAACAAATAGTGCCACTCTCATTTCGGTAGCCGTATCCCTGAGCGGAGCCGGGGCTAGTACGGACATGTCTCGTCGGTACCTTTGAACTTGACCAGCCCCTGGCGCCTGGTCCTTTGTCCAATAAGAGAATGAACTATTATGGGCTATAGTAGGCTAAAGGGATATTCCGTGCATATGTACAAGGAATATACAAGGGATATCAAACGACATACAAATACTATTCAATCTATATCCATAAATAAATATATATATTCGGTTTAATCTGATCCTTCGTAATAGCCGCCCCCTAATTAGTCCCACCTAATTAGCTAAGCAGAGACAGATTAACCGCACTGTCCACTACTCAATGTCTGCTGTGAGGGTCAGTCAGTTCACAAAGTCATGGGGTCATGGTCGTCATCGATAGTATCGGGGAGCCTTGGCAGTTCTATTAGCCTCGCCACGGGTCGGGTGTAGGTCCGCCCTTGGACGAGCACTTCAGCTGCTCGGACCTTTCCATCGGCACCGGTGATCACTTTTCTTACGCGGCCAGCCGGCCACATAGCTCGGGGTAGTGACTGGTCGATAATCATGACGACTGTTCCTTCTGTCAAATTGTCTCTCTCTTTCACCCATTTCTGGCGGGTCTGTAGAGACGGTAGGTAGTGGAGTAGGAAGCTGTTCCAAAACTTGTCAGCCAATACTTGACTGTACCTCCACATTCTTCGGCCGTTCGCTTCTTCAGGCCTGTACATTGTCTGGGGTAGCGCGGGGTCCAGCCGCCCCATCAAGAGTGTGTTGGGGGTGACTGGGTCGACATCTGCTACATCACTTGAGACGTAACCGAGGGGCTTTGAGTTCAATACTCCCTTGATCTCCGTGAGGACTGTCATTAAGACTTCTTCCGCCACGGTCTGGGCCCCAAGCACGGCGTACAGGGCTGTCTTTATAGAACGTACTTCTCGTTCCCAAGTTCCACCGAAGTGAGGTGCGTTCGGGGGATTAAACTGGAAGTCAATCTGGGATGGAGCGAGGTGGGTCTTAAGTTCTGGGCCCATAGCTTGGAAGCTCTCTCTCAGCTCTCTTTCTCCGCCTTTGAAGTTTGTCCCGTGATCAGACAATAATGTAGACGGTTTTCCTTTCCGTGATGTGAATCTTCGGAAGGCCATAAGGAATGAGTCTGTGCTCATGGTTGGAAGGAGTTCGATATGTATCGTTCTGGTGGTCATGCATTTGAATACAATACCCCACCGCTTCTCGGTTCCTCTTCCTTTCTTTATATACAGCGGGCCGAAACAGTCCATACCGGTGGAGTGAAAAGGCTTGTCGCCGAGTCGGAGGCGACAGGGAGGTAGGTCAGCCATCCGGGGTATACTGGGCTGGGCTCGCCACTTACGACAGTCTAGACAGGTTCGCTGGAAGCGCCGCACTGCTTCTCTCCCTTGCAGTATCCAATAACGACGTCTGATCTCCGCGAAGACTCTCTGCCCCTGCGTGGTGCACATCCTCGTCGTATTTCTTTATGATCAGCTCTGTGACCTTGTGTCGGCTGTTCAAGACTATCGGGTACTTGACGTCATCCGGTAAGTCTGGGGCTCTCCGCAGACGACCACCCACTCTGATTAGACTATGGGCGTCGCTCTCGGGGGCTAGGTGGAGCAGTCTGCTGTCTGATGGGACGGGCTTTGCTCCCTGTAGACAGTCTAGCTCATCGGGGAACGAGTCTCTCTGGGCTCGTTGTAGTAGAAGAAGTTCTGCTTCTTCGTAGTCAGCTGCTGAAATGTCAGTCGTGGGCTGAACCTCTGGGTGGTGCCACAGAAATGTCTTTAGCTGCGCACTCTGTAGGGTGAGGCAATCGTCTATGTCGGGGTCTGTGGAGACGAGTGTGTTCAATCCACAGAACATAGGTTTCTTGTTTTCGGCCTCCTCTTTATTCGCCTCCCGTGGGGTGGGTGTAGGCCACTCTTCTTCGGGGAGCTTGAGAAACTCTGGTCCGTCACTGTAGAGGTTGTGACGGGTGAGGTCATCCAGGGACATTCCCCGGGTGATGACGTCAGCTGGGTTGTGTTTGGTGTCCACATACCTCCAGCTCGCTACTTCTCTTGAATCTCGGTGACTCTGACTCCCACGAAGACCTTGTATCTGCACGAATCAGACCGGATCCATGTGAGTACTGTCGTGGAGTCTGACCACAAGATTGTTCTTTGCACCGGGATGGTGAGTTCACGTTGGATTAACGTGGCGAGCTGCGCTCCTGCTAGGGCTGCGCAGAGCTCTAGACGCGGGATAGATTGTTGCTTTCGTGGGGCTATTCTTGAGCGAGCCAGGATGAAAGCAGTATGTATTTCTCCTCCCTCCTCTCGGGCACGCAAGTAGGCCACCGAACCGTAGGCTACTTCGGAGGCGTCGCTGAATACGTGCAGGTCCATCTTGCATGTCTCTGGCCTCACTGTGGGTGGGAAGTAGCTGCGGCGTATGTTAACACCTGGGAGTGAGCGGAGTTCCGTCTCCCACTCTCTCCATGTGGATGCAAGGTGTTCGGGTATGGGATCGTCCCAGCCCTGGTCCTTGTCCCATAGCGCTCTTACAATCATCTTTGCCCTGGTGGTGTAAGGTAGAATACATCCCAACGGGTCATATTGTCTGGCGAGTGTTCTGTATACACTCCGTCTGGTGGTCGGTATTGCCGTCGACCTTCCCTGCTCCTTGGTCAGGGGTTTGTGTCTATAATGGAGCGAGTCTGTTTTGAAGCGCCAGACTAGTCCTAGTGTCATTTCTTGGGCTTCTCCTGGGATGGTCGCCATCCAGGTCTCGCTGCTCGCTGCCTTGTCCTCTGGGGAGAGGCTGCGCAATACTTGCGGGTCGCTGCTGGCCCACTGCCTGAGATCAAAGCCGCCTTTGATCAGGGAGGCGCGGAGCTTGAGTAGAAGAGCCTCGGCTTCTTCTGGCGTCGAGACGCTTTGTAAACAGTTGTCCACGTAGAAACTATTTGTCACACTTTGTCGGACCTCTTCATCTGCTGCTGGGTCCTCTGCGACGTGTTTTTGTAGTGCAAACGTAGCACAGCATGGGCTGCATGTGGTTCCGAAAGGGAGGACTTCCCATTGATAGATGGCTGGTTGCTCATCCCCGATCCTCTCTCTCCATAGGAACCGCAGCAGGGGCTTGTCCTCCTCCACTAGTCTCACCTGCAGGAACATCCCTTCGATGTCGCCGCTGATGGCCACCTGGTCCTGGCGGAAGCGTAGTAGCACGCCTAGTAGAGAGGGGCCGAGTGTTGGGCCGGGCAAGAGCTCTTTATTCAGATTTTGTGATCCGATCTGGTAGCTGCAGTTAAACACAATACGATCCTTGCCGTTGTGGTGGACCTTGTGGTGCGGCACGTACCATGATTCGGTCGTCTGATCGGCCTCTTTAATGTCAATTTTCTTTATGTGTCCCGCTGTGATTAGCTTGTTAATCTCAGCGCGGTACACAGTCTCTTGAGCGGGGTCTTTGGCTAGGCGCCGCTCTGTGTTCAATAGATACCGCTCCGTCGCTTCTTTTGTGGCGTGAAAGGTGGGCATTCCCTCTCGCCTCAGGAGTGGAGTTGCGTATCTCATCACTCCGTTGACTGTGACTCTCTTTGTCCCTTGCTCGAGGAGGGCTATAGCGTAAATATCTATCTTAGAACGAATGTCTTTCTTTTCGTTCTTAAAGGGCATTGTCTCTAGTGTCCATAGCCTCTCGACATGCTGCAGGAGAGTGGTGTCTTCTTCTGTCACTCTGGAGTGGAGGCAGCTAGTGGCTGCTGTTCGGTTAAGAGACTTGGCGAGGGGGCCTTGTAATGTCCATCCTAGGCGGGTCTCGACTGCTGCAGGACAACCTCTGGGTCCTGTATGGACCCGGTCTATCGGGACTATGAGGTCTGCATGGTCGGAGCCTATCAGCAGGGTCGGGGTGGCACCGTCTATGAGCGGGATAGGTAGTTGACGCAGGTGCACATATTTATCCATCAGCTTGGCGATGGGGTAGGTGTACTGCGATAGTCCTATTTCTTGGCTGGTGAAAGCATTAGTAATCCTATACCGTCTCTCTGGCTGCCCGCTTGCTGCGATAGTGAAGGAGACATTCTCGCCCTTTATCGTCTTTAGATCTCTTCTTATTGTCCGAATCGTCATCTGGTTTTCGCTCCCCCGCAGCCCCAGCTGGGCCGCAGCGGACGCGAGGAGAAGGGTCTTCTCTGACCCGTCATCAAGGACGGCGTAAGTGTCCATGACCTTATCTTGGTAACTCAGTGTTACGCGGACCACCTTTAAGAGCACCTGGGCGCCCCCGCTGCTAGCGGGGTCAATGTACATAACACTTGCCTTTGTGCTGCTGGATGGTGCAGGCTTTCTTCTGTTACTGTCGTGTAGGACATCTAGGTGGGCTCCGTCACACCGACTACACCTCTTCTTTAGGCGGCACTCGGCTGCCATGTGACTGCGCGCACATCGGTAACAGCGCCTGTTGGACTTTATCCAGTGACTCACTTCTTCAGCGGTCATCTTCTTGAACAGGTCACATTGTGACAACCAGTGTTCCTTTTCGCAGTACGGGCACACCATCTTCCACTTCTCTTTCATCGAGGGGGTACTGTGGTTCTTGCTGCTCGGTACTGATTCTGATTGGTGCATGAGTCACCAATCTTCGGCCATCGTTTGCTCTCCTAGGTCCCTCTCTGGAGCTTGGTGTGCTCCGCACGAACGTATCCAACCGTAGGCTGCTGACTTCTCTCGCCAGGAAGTCGGCTAGGTCTAGGAGGGATGGCTCAGGACCGTTAGGATCACTGTGGTCTCTTTGCCGCCTGAAGCGCTCCTGTCGGGCGGGCGGCAGCTTCTCTAAAATCCTCTCGACATTCGAGTTTGCGTATAGTTCGTGCATACCCTTTTCTCGTTGCGCCCCCAGCATCCCTACCAGGGATTGTACTTTGATAGACAGGTCGTCTAGTGAGCGATTGTCTGTTGCTGGGGGTAGGCGGTCAATATGCCTTATCTCTTGTATTACGTAATCCCATATGCGTCCATATCTTTGGTCTAGTGCTGCTAGAGCCGCTGTGTATGGGGTAGTAGAGGTGGCATAGGCCAGCGCTATGTTGTGCGCTCGGGGCACCTTCAGGTGCTTCAATAGGATAGCATACTTGTGGCGTTCATCAGCTACGTCAACCATCATTGTCTCTAAGCACATCCGTAACTCCGTGTACTGTGCTCGGTTCTCATGGGTGAAGTCTGGAAACGTCGGTGTGCCAATGTATGACGCCGTAGATGGCTGGCACATCGGTGAGTGTTGGAAGAGAGGCCTCCTAGGCGAGTCTCCTCTTACGCCTCTCCGTGGGCTGGTACCGGCAGGGTACCATGGCCCGCGTATCCAGGTGCTATTCCTCGGGACTGGTTGTGCGTCATGCTCACCCGTGAATAGAGTCGGGGGTCTGTAGCGCAGAGCCGCGGGGGTAGAGCCTGGGCTGTACTGGACCTCCTGGTCCCGTGGAGTTCTGTGCTGCTGTCGGGCTTGACTCTCCTCCTCTCCCTCTTCTTCTTCCTCTGTCAGGTCCTCTAGATCCTGTAGTCGTCTATTTAGCCTCTCCGCGGTGTATACCGTTCCTTCCTTGTAGCTGGGTCTCACTGGGACCGGTCGGGGAGGGAGTTCGGAGGGGGGTATAGGCTCTCTCTGGTGGTCGGGCTCAGGGTCGCTTAATCGGTTAGGGGAGGGTGCCCTTGACCCGTGTCTTGACGAGGCCCTGGAACCCCGTGTGGAGGGAGGGGGTGTCGCCCTGGCGATCAGCTGCTCCATTAGCTGCACTTGTAATCGGTCGCGCTCGGCTTCGCGCTTGGTGAGAGCGATGTCGCGCTCTGCTTCGCGCTTGGTGAGAGCGATGTCGCGCTCTGCTTCTCTTTGGGCAGCGGCGCGCTGGGCTTCGGCGGCGGCGCGCTGGGCTTCGGCGTGGTCTCTTACCATATTCTCTTCCGTCTGAAGGCGTCTAATCTCTAGACGTATACGATCCTCGTCGCTCCGTTGCTGCGCTTGGAGGCGTTCTCTTTCCATGGAAGAATGTTCGCGCTCACTAAGCGTCTGTGCTTGGAGCCGATCGCGCTCTGTGGAGGCTGCTAGGCTGGCGAGGAATGCCTGTGCCAGCATCTTGTCCGCCTCGCTGGGGGAAGACGCTGGTTGAGGTGATCCGCTCCTGGCAGTACTCGTTGGGGATGCGTTCTCCTGCGGGGAGTCCTGGAGCTCTATCTCCTCGGCGCTCTCCTCATCTTGTTCCGTGCAGAGTTCCATCTCTGGAGGGTTGTCTTCCTCCCGGAGCTCTCCGGGGACTACTTCTTCGGTCTTGGCGGGGGGTAAAGTCGTGTCAGTTCCCTCCTGGTCCCCACCGTGAGCTTGGTCAGTTACATTAGAACCCACTAGGGCCTCTGTGGTCGGGGTATCCTGGTTGATAGGGTCGGACATAATTTTACTTTCTACTTTTACCGCGTTTACCGTTTGTAGAAGGCTAGGTAGTATACTGGCAGCGTAATCCTCTAAGTACTGAGGTGGCTGCCGTCTACGCTGCGGGCGTTCTACTTTAGGAGGACCGTTTCGTGGAGTGTTCATCATAGGCCATTTCAATATTAATACCACTATATTAATATTACACTAATTACCATCCGGCTCGAAGGACCAATTGTAACTGAGGGGTACAATTCCCTGACTGTATTGATAAGTATGGTATCATTAAACCACTACCGCTTTATGTACTTTAACTACTGGCCATACAGTACACGATATCTAAATATGATGAACACTTTCCACAATGAAATCGGTTCCAGTCAAAGGTAATAATCAAATATTTAATGGAGCAAAAGGTACATAGAATATTTATCTTACATTTATCATTTGAATGCACTTGTAAGGCAAATGAGTACTCGTAGGCAAATCAACACTGAATGTCCAATCTCTGGTTACGCAGGAAGCAAGTATACAACCTGGCTCTTAGGGAATTATATCTATGGTACACTTAATGATATAGCGGGATATTCTGGAGGGGGTCCTCCCGGTTGTAAGCCGGTAGGGGGGGTAGGAGAGCCGTCGGTAGTAGACCGTCTGGTCAACGATATCTATGGAGACTTCAAGTACAGAAGACAGTGCAATAGACTCTTGATCCGCAGATGAATACACCTTGGTTCTCTTGTAGGCTGTAGCTCCACAATGAAGAAGAAGCTAGGCGACCTCAGTCTCTCTGAGCGCCGACTCAACTTGACTCCTCTCGGGGGTAAATCCAACACTCACAGGCGTCGGCGATTATCCGCTCCACAAATCACAGTACCAAAGCAAATATATATTCCAGCCGCATAGGGCTCAGCAGTCGTCGGGTAGGTAATCCAGTGTACATGTCCCTCGGTCCTCGCCTAGATCTCCTCAGATGAAAGCGCCATGTGGTCGGCCCAACCTGGATAAGACTCTAGATAACACGAGGAAGCGTTGGAGATACTGGTCACTTTAGAACTCTAACCGCACGATGCACCATACACGATAGACTATTATTACTTGATAGAAATACGTCGCACTCGACGGTACAGTGCCAAACTCTGACAATTCAGTTATTAATTCGCACGAGGTCTTAATGCTATTCTAAGGCCAAACAGGCCATACTTCACCGCACGTCGTATCGTGGGTGAGGCTTCACGTTCTGTTACTAAGTTGGGAAGAAGGGTAAGGGGCTTCTACATTTACTTGCGCCATATTTATATGCACGGTGAACAAATAGTGCCACTCTCATTTCGGTAGCCGTATCCCTGAGCGGAGCCGGGGCTAGTACGGACATGTCTCGTGGGTACCTTTGAACTTGACGCCAGGGGCTGGTCCCCTGGCGCCTGGTCCTTTGTCCAATAAGAGAATGAACTATTATGGGCTATAGTAGGCTAAAGGGATATTCCGTGCATATGTACAAGGAATATACAAGGGATATCAAACGACATACAAATACTATTCAATCTATATCCATAAATAAATATATATATTCGGTTTAATCTGATCCTTCGTAACAGAAGTCGTGGGTGGTAATCTGGCGTTGTGGACAGCGACGCCTACAGGTCAGGTTTGGGCGCCTGCTCAGCGAAAGGCAGGAAGGGGTGGAGGCAGCGTGACCTTCCACGCGTTACACTTCACCAATGAGAGTCCTCGCTGCCAGGTGAAAAGAGAGCCGCTGGCTGTCTCCGCATGTGTCGGAGGAAGCATGTGGTAGACTTCAGGGTTCCCTTGTACCGACCAGTAGGGGGAACATGTGCACAACAACCAGGTAGGGGAGGGGGGGAATTAGCATAACGATTAAATTGGGATGGGGAGAAAAGGATAGAAAATCAGGTGGAGAAAAAGAGGATACATTTTTTTTTAAATAAAAATAAGCTAATTTAGGTCAAATACCCCATTCTCGCTGTGTTATTGCCGGCCTGGTCCTCACCCTCCGCTCCCAAACACTTGTGAATTTGTGAATCATTCACAGAATGGTCATTGAAAATGAGCTAGCTAGCTACCCAGCTAGTTGATTCGCAAGGACAGCCTAGCTAGCTCATTCGCAAAGACACATCTGCAACATAGGTAGTGAGCTAGCTCATGAGCTAGCTAAGTCATCTTTGCGAATGAGCTAGTGGGGTACCCAGCTAATTAGAAAATTGGAATAAAAGCTAAAATGGCTTGCCATAGTCAAGGGCACTCCAAAACGGGGGATAGGCCAGGGGGATTGGGTCTCTCTCTCTCTGGTGCCCAAAGCCCTATACTCTCACAGTCTGCCAATTCTGGATTATGATTATTACAGGCGCTGGTGCTATGCATGAGCATACTACTTGTTTAATCCAGATAAGATAAATACAAATGCTGTACAACATCTGCACATGATAATCAGATGTCTATTACCTCCACATAGAAGTGTTTCTTGTGCTGTTCTTTACATTGCACTGTTCTCTCATATATGTTTCTGAAATATCTCATTACACATCAAGACATCGTTTTCTTACTGCATCAGTCATAGGCCTTGATATCATCCCCAAGTCATAACATACATAATCAACTTTTCACTATTGTCATAATTTTCTTTGCTGCTTTTTTAATGTAATCTGAATAATGTGTTTGATTATAATAATAACACTTGTCTTGCAAGTGATTCATACAGCATGTCAGATTTAATCAGTTGTCAGTGTAGGGGAAATAGCTCTAATGACAATATAATAATGACACTTGAGACAATCTGCATATTTGATTAGCGTCATTATAAATTGGTGTGCCTTGAGATTATGGTTTGCCGCTTGGACCCAAAACGTTTGGGAACCACTGCTGCAGAACTGAGCTGAATTTGGCAATCTACAGTACCAGGATACCAGGCAATGGGTGTACAGTATAGTGCAATAATGCGTGTCAGTAGTATGTGAGGAGGGGACTAGAGGGAGGAGTTCAGAGTCCTAGTGGACATGATCTTCTTTGATCGCTTTACAGTTCGGTGAGGGAAATTGATGGGAATTTATAATACATCAGTTGGAGTAGTGATCTAGGATCAGTCTTCTGGTCTCTTGACCATACACCTCCCTATGATTTATTTACCAATCTGGTCTCCAACTTTAACACATTCGGGGCCATTGGGATGCGTCTAATAAATCTCTAGAGCAGTGGTTCCCAAAGTCGGGGTCGCGACCCAAAGGTGGGCCGCGAGCAGCCACGGATGGGCCGCGAGATGATTAAAAAAAAATTAAAAAAAAAAAAAAAAAAAAAAAAGATTTTGTCAGGCCACTGAACTTAGAAGCAGGCCAGGACAGTGTTTCTAGTTGTATTCTAAAATTCTATTCTATTGTATTCTAAAATGTGACTATATGGTTTTATATTAACTTAATAAATCGCCCTCCAGGTCCCCTCGATCACTTCATAGATGAGCTGGACATGCTTCTAAGCTCCTTACCGGAAGATGGTACCCCGCTCCTTCTATTGGGCGACTTCAACCTGCCTGACTCATCTCAGTCGGTCCCAGTGGTCTCCCTCCTACAACAATTTGACCTGACTCCCACTGCCATGCCTCCCACCCACAAAGCAGGCAACTCCTTGGATCTCATATTTTCCCGTAACTCCAGCATCATTAACACCACGGTAACTCCCCTACATGTATCTGACCATTCCTTCATATCCTTCTCACTAACTCTCATGCTTAACCGAAAGGTCTTCACCCCAACTCAAACCGTCTCACTCAGACGTAACCTGGCCTCCCTATCCCCCTCCACCCTCTCCTCTGACATAATATCCGCTCTACCTTTGAGTGACACCTTCTCTGCTCTCCCCACAGAGATGGCAACCTCCACCCTCCTCTCAGCCCTTGCAACCTCCTTTGACAAGCTCTGTCCCCTCGTTGAGAAACCTGCCCGCCGTTCCCCACCCAGTCCATGGCTGACGGATGCAGTGAGAGAACAAAGACAGGTCCTGAGAGCGGCTGAGAGGAAGTATAGAAAATCACGCCTCACTGCTGACATCGACACATATCACAACCTCTTGTTAACATTCTCCAAAACCATTACTAATGCCAAAGCTTCTTTCTTTCACCATAGGATCGAGGCCTCTGCCAAGAATCTTCGCAAACTGCATGCTACCATGTCCTCCCTCCTCACTCCCCCCCCACCCCCTCCTCCCTCATCTTTTTCTGCCGAAGACTTTGCGATCTTCTTTGAGGAAAAAGTGGAGAACATCCGCAGCTCCTTCTCCCAACCCCCACCCATTCCAAACGCTGAATCGAGAACCTCATCCTTCACTCTGTCATCTTTCTCTCCCATTACAGAAGCCGAGACCCTGACACTGGTAACGTCGAACCGTCCGACTACATGCCAGCTGGACCAGCTACCCTCCCCACTCCTCCAGACCATAGCACCGGACATCCTCCCATTCCTAACTGCAACCATCAACTCCTCACTCAACTCGGGGGTGGTCCCCACCTCCCTAAAACAAGCCAGAGTCACGCCCCTCATAAAAAAACCAACCCTGAACCCCACCGTCATAGCCAACTATCGTCCTGTCTCTCTTCTCTCCTTTCTTTCTAAAACACTTGAACGTGCTGTATCCAACCAACTTACTGCTTATCTCTTACAGAATGACCTCCTAGACCCCAATCAGTCTGGCTTCCGGACTGGCCACTCCACAGAAACGGCCCTCATTGCGGTCACAGAGGCACTTCACTTAGCAACAGCGAAAGGCCTCTCCTGTCCTGATTCTCCTAGATCTATCTGCAGCCTTCGACACAGTCAACCATCAGATCCTCCTCGCGGCCCTCGCAGGAATGGGAGTGGCTGGATCTGCGCTGACATGGCTGACATCATACCTCAACGACCGCTCCTACCAAGTGTCATGGAGAGGGACTCTGTCGGCCACCCGCCCCCTCCGGACGGGTGTCCCCCAGGGCTCGGTCCTAGGACCCCTTCTCTTCTCCCTCTACACTAAATCACTGGGTAACATTATCACGTCTCATGGCTTCTCATATCATTGTTATGCCGATGATACTCAACTCTTCCTCTCCTTCCCTCCCTCAGATATCCACGTCTCTGAGCGGATCTCGGCCTGTCTGTCCGACATCTCCGCCTGGATGACGACCAACCACCTCAAACTGAACCTAAGCAAAACAGAATTGCTCCACCTGCCGGCCAAATCCTCCCCCCTGACCGACCTCTCCATCACAGTCGAGAATGCAGCTGTGACCGCGTCCCCGACCGCCAAGAACCTTGGTGTTGTCCTCGACGACCAGTTGAACTTCTCTGCTCACATCGCAGCGACAACCAGAACCTGCAGATTCCTCCTGAGCAACGTCAGAAGGATACGCCCCTTCCTGACAAAAGAAGCCACCCAACTCCTCATCCAATCAACAGTCATCTCCCGCCTCGACTACTGCAATGCACTGCTAGCTGGCCTCCCGGTCACTGCCACCAAGCCTCTTCAACTCATTCAAAACGCAGCGGCCCGCCTGATATCAAACCTACCGAAGTCGGCCCATGTCACCCCACTTCTTAGGGACCTGCACTGGCTCCCCATTGCTGCACGTATCCGCTTCAAGGCCCTCGACCTAGCATACCGTGCAGCAAAGGGAACCGCTCCTGCCTACCTCCGGTCAATGGTCTCTAACTACACACCCTCAAGACCTCTACGCTCTGCATCTTCTGGCCGCCTCAGACCTACTCCTATCCAAGCTCCCGGAGGGTCATCAAAGAGAAGCCGCCTATTCTCAGTCCTTGCCCCACAATGGTGGAATGAACTACCCATCCCAGTTAGGACAGCCGAATCCCGTCCAATCTTTCGCCGTCGACTAAAGACTCACTTCTTCAACCATTATCTGAAATGATTAAAAAAAACTGTCATGCACTTGTCCTAATAAACTAACCTACACTGTAACACGCAACACTTGATGAACATTGTTACTCAGCTGATAGAGTTGTACCCTTCTTGCTGTCTTGTCGTACAGAACTTGTAAGTCGCTTTGGATAAAAGCGTCAGCTAAATGACTAAATGTAAATGTAAATGTAAATAAACAAAAACAAAAAATCTACTTATTTCAACGAACATTTCAAACTAAATAACAGATTATGCACATAAAATGCTGAAAACAACCGAAGCAACAATAGTATTTTAATGAGGCTATTATTATTATCATTATTATTTTGCAACAAGTTAGCCCTCTCATAAATAGCACATATAAATGAATAACTAACTTGAACTAACTTAATAGGATTGAAGTGATATTTGGCTTAAAAAAGTGGCCGCCTGACAAAAAAAAAATAAAAAAAAGCCAGACAATGTGCATTGGGCCGCGGCTCTCTGACGCCTTATTTTCTGGGCCCCGGCCTGAAAAGTTTGGGAACCCCTGCTCTAGAGGACCGGCAAATGTAAACAGACGTGGGGCTGTTTGTAGAGCTAAATCTATACTTTATAGTATTGCTATCTGTCCATTCTCATTGTCAATTGAGACCATAAACCGTCCCTTCAAAATGGCTTAAAGAAAAAAATAATTCATCAATACGTTCTCATTTTATAGCGCCGTGAATATAAGCGTGATACGGGATTTCGGCTAGGATATTTCCTGGAAGGCGAGATAAACGGCTAATAGCTACTACCGTTATATCCAATGGCATTTCCGTTATACATATGCTACAGAAATAACTCAAACTGCATATGATCGGCACGATCCTCAAGCATGTATGCATGAAAGGGGGGGGGGAGGGGACGTCGTTTCTGATTATTGATTACCAATAACCTCATTAGCCTCATTCATTGATCGGATGGATGGCTATCAAAACAAGGCCCGATCGGGATGTACTTTACGTGAAGAAGATCTTACCGTGGGCCGGTGGGATCCCCCCGAGAATTTCCCTGTTATCAATCGCCATCTGGTAGATCGATATGTCCATTGGCTGATGATAAATCCCCTTATTGCATAGTGAAATCTGCGATCCAAAACGTAATCCAAGCTACAGGCTGCACATCCAGAATCGAGCTAACTGACAACTTCATTGAAAGTCAAAATAAATAGTCCACCGTTCAGCCATAGGGCACACTCCATTATCGCGACAGCGCCCCTAAGAGGATCTGGCCGGTAATGCACGTTGGCGAATTCAAAGAGTAGGGTAAATCTGCAGTGCCGCTCGGCGACCTTGAATAGGTTATTAAAATGGAATAAAGCCAAAACAACCTTCCCACGGACATGTCCGTGCTTCTGTCCACAACGGGTGGAATCGAATCACGGAGATATCCGTGCTTGGGCGGGATTGTGTTAAGTAGCATGATAAATTCATGGTATATTAGGGGAGAACGGGGGACGTTGTCACATGGGTAGGTTGTCACATTAATTATATTTCACCACCAGAGGGTCCTGTCCATAGATATATATAGAACACTAGATAGCTTGCCCGTGCTGCCGGCCAATGCAGAGCGACGTCACTGAACCGCCGCCATCTTGCCAGGGGCAGCCTTGAGTGAGAGTGAGTGAGCTGCACAGACAAAAATACTCATAACTCACTGAAATATTGACGGATTTACAAACGGTTTGGTTTATTACAAGCATTATTAACGTGGCTATGATTCAAGCTGTTTGTAAAAAAAAAAACATCTTTAAAAAAAAAGTATGCAGTATCATAACTACATATTTGATGTTTATAGCAAACCAACCCGTTTGTAAATCCGTCAATATTTTAGCATTGCATCAATGCAATTAAACTTTCAAATTTAGTTCTGCCTTCTTGTCTTCTTTTTAAGATTGTTAAAACACATGGTGACAACCAACCCCATAGTGTGTGACAACCATCCCCATGATGGGGTTGGTTATCACAATGTGTCAGAGTGTCTTTGATAGGTGATTAACTCTTTGTTACAATACGTTGGAAAATGAGAGGGATACACATTTCAAGCCAACATCTTAAGCTTCAATTTAATGTAGGAATGACTATTGAAAGATGTTTTGATGATAATTCACACTAAAGTAAAAAGTGTGACAACTATCCCCGTTCTCCCCTACTTGCCAACAAATATAGCACAATGCCACAGGTAATTTGCCTGTGAATACAAGCCAAGGTCTAACTTATAGGGACTTTATCCATTGTCATCTTGTTAGCAAAAAAACATTGCTTCTGCAAATATTTGCCCATCTTTTGAAATCATAGAATAGATGTAATACTGTATAGGCCAGTGTTGTTTCCACAACTCTCATTCTCTGCTGCAGTGAGCATTATCCGTGGGTCAGGATCTTTGGTGTTTAAAGGCCAACAGGTTAACAGTTACTCTTTATAAATATATGGTCAATTGTGTTGTCATCTTACAAAACATTTTCCCCACGGTGCGCAGGACTGCTGCCGGGGGCAGTGTGCGGCAAATTGGGATCACTCACCCACCCACTCACTCACGGACGATCTAGCAGGGGCTTTTTGATGGACACACGTGCAGGTCTGCATGATTTCCTGCTTGTTTTTATTTGCATGACGCCCACAAGTCCATTTAGAGACTGGAGTTCAAAAGTTCAGTGCATAAAGAAATCTCCAAATAGACAGTTTTATTTTATTTTATTTCGCACCAATTCAGAAAAAAACAGTAAAAACATCGACCATGACAGAAAGTATATAAAGGTGCTGAGTAGAGGCAAGAGACCCAGATGGGCCTATACGGGGCCTCAACTCATTAAATCATTGGATTAAAAAAAAATAAACAAGAACAAAAGTAAAGTGAAATAAGTTCATAAAACAATTTTCATAATATTAAGATAATAATAAGATAATAATAATGATAACAATAATACTCAAAGTAATAATAATAATAACAAAAACAACAACATTAATAATTAGTCTAAACAAATTAACATGAAACTGTAAAACAAAGTGACATTAATGGTTTTATGAGATTGAAACTATTCATTTAATAATGTATATTTAAGCTTGGATTTGAGTGATGAAATATATTACCAAAAATGTCAGAGCTAGCATACACACAGTTTCGATGTCAAACAGCAACTTGACACACAAGGGTGGATTCTACGACTACATGTTCCAGTTATAGAGCCACACAGGTCATGCACATGTTTTACACTCAAGCATTTTACTCATTACAAGCACCGGGCAAAACATGCACTCAAATAAATGCCTGTGTTTACACAATGACAATGAACTCTGTGGCTACATGTGTAGAGCTCTGGACTCATGATCGGAAGATCACCGGTTCAACCGGTGCCCCCCCGCCCCTGCTGCAACTGTGGTCTAGGAAAGAACTCTCCCTCCCTCCATATCGCGCAGACGCACTATCCTTGTGCCTTGTTGATCTGCAGCGGACTAACATACGCTTGTCTCAAGATATACTGTAGTCGACATGTTTCAACAAATGTACATGCCTGTTTGAATTTATATGTACCATTATTACTGTCAAAATGTAATGATTGTGAAATCTTTTGTTTAAAGGCCAACCTTCATGTTGTATTTTTGTTCAATAAACAATGTGGACTAGGCCAACGGTGACTTTCATGAAGAAGGGGAAAAAAAGTATTGAAATTGACCCAGTTTTAGCGTTTTTATCAAACATTTTGTCTGCCCAACACAACACAATCAAACGTGGATATTTTAATCAATGGTTCATAACGTGCGCGTGTAATCGAAATGATGTCGTCACAACAGGTGCAGGGCACCAGGGGGCTCAGAGAGTCACACACAGCTAGTGGCAGGCACTGCAGGCAGAGAGCCTTGCTACTACTAGCCGAATTAAAATGTATCTGTTTCACCTAACAACACTATTGCTCCGTGATCATAGCCATCCATCTCTAAAGCTAACCACTATTTGTAAAAGCCACAACCACGTTACCATATTTGTAATAATGTAAATCATTGTGTCGTTGTAGCCATGGGCGGAGTTTATGGGGGTGCAGGGGGTGCATTGCTTTTTTTTTTTTTTTTTTTTTTTTTTAAATCAATATTATTTTTATTTTAATAAAATTATAATAATTGTGAGAAACAAATCTGAATTCTATTATGTTTTGTTTTACAATACATTCATTTTATAGTAGTAATCATGTCACATTATATTATTTTCGTAATGACTTGTGACGGAAGTGAGTCAGTCAGACAGACACGCAGCAGGTGGTAACCTTGCGTGTCATAGGCGGAGTTTGAACTTGAACTAACCCACCTCTGACCTCTTCCTTCCTAGTACACAAGTCACACGACCTACCTTACCTGTAGTATTGGAAAACGACGTTTTGAAAACGTAAAGTAAATATGGATATCCGTAAATTTCTAAAGCCGCGGCCTCCACCCGCACCCCCGCACAAACAAAAAGAGCCACAGCCGCTGCCTCCACCCGCACCCCCGCACAAACAAAAAGAGCCACAGCCGCGGCCTGCTCCACCCGTCCAGCAGCAGCATCACCCGCCAACAACGAGCACCGGCGCCACAGCTGCTACCGACCCCGTAGAAGAGTCACCGGCGCTGGGGTCTCCAGCAGAGAGGCAGCTGCCCCGCCTGCCCCCCGCACCCCCAGCAGAGCAGTCACAACCACCGTGTCCGGGCAGTTTGGACACAACAAACCCGCCGCCCCCCCCCCACCTGCCCCGGGGCCATCAGTGGAGGTAGTGGATCATGGTGATCTTGGGGAAAAACACGGCTGTCCAAAGCAGCCTATCTTACAGCAATTCCCCACAAAGTTAATAGCAAAAAACAACGTTCATTTTCCACCTTCTATTACGAGACGCATGCGTGGATGGAATATTCCGTTTTAAAGGATGCAGTGTTTTGTTTTGCCTGCCGACACTTCCAGAATGACAGCAACGTCGTGGACTCATTTCGTAATACCGGCGTGAGTGCCTGGAATAAACTGGGCTCGAAACTGGATAAACATGCGATATCCGATGCCCATAAGAGTTGCATGATTAAATGGGATCACTTTAAAAAGAGTGCATCTTCAGGGTCTATTGCAGCTAAACTTTCAGAAAGTCACAAAGCTACTGTAGAGAAGAACAGGTTGTATCTGTCCAAAGTTGTTGATATTATTAGGCTATTGTCTAAACTTGGATTGCCTTTCCGTGGACACAGGGAGGGGATAGATTCAGAAACACGGGGCAATTTTATTGAGGTGTGCAGCTTCTTCTCTAAATATGATAAAGGATTTGAAAGCATGCAGACAACTTATTTTAATTCAACAAGCCCAGAATTCCAGAATGAAATAATTGATATCTGTGCAAACTTGGTTTATGCAGATATTGCAGAAACAGTACAGAATACTGGTTTCTTCAGTATTATGGCAGACGAGGCCAGGTCCTCTAAAACGGAATAATTGTCAATTTGTTTAAGATACGTTGAGCAGCTTGAAATCAAGGAGCGTTTTCTGTGTTTTATTGATTGCTCAGCATCTCGTGGTGCAGCTGCTATAGTGGACGCTATAAACACAGGACTGGAGATGGGTGGTTTAAAAAACATCACAATTGTTGCTCAGAGTTATGACGGCGCCTCCGTAATGTCGGGTCACGTTTCAGGCGTGCAGCAGCGCATCAAAGAGACCTATCCGTACGCAGTCTACATACACTGCTTGGCACACAAACTAAATCTGGTGCTTGTTGAGTCTTGCACTGCCAACCGCAGCGTGAAAACATTCCTGAATGTCATTGATAAGCTGTACTGTGTATTTGCACAACCGTCAAATCACCATAGATTTATTGAAATCCAGAAATCTCTGAATTTGAAGCAAACTGAGATTGTACAGCCCAGTGAAACGAGATGGGCATGCAAGTGGAAATCTGTGCATGCGGTTAAGACCCACTATTCCGCTATTATAGCCTGCCTCAAAGAAATTAGTGAAGAGGGAGGAAGGTGGTCTCCTGACGCCACTGGCCTTTATGAACACTTGACAAGAATGTCATTCATTACATGTCTCATTGTATTTGAAGGCATACTGCGTACGATTCATGTTACGCACAAGTGCCTACAGTCCACCAATTGCACACTCTCCGAAGCTGTAGGATACACTAACAATCTGAAAGCGCACTTCAAATCTCAGAGGCAGACAGATGCATGGAGCGACGTGTGGGAATCAGTCAAAACGTTCTGCAAGGACAACAACGTGCCTGATGATGATGATGCAACCCAAACTGCTGTTGACCCCGATGCAGCGACAGCACCCAAACGTAAACGGGCCACGAGACCTCCCACTGCCCTCGACAGTTATTTGGTTACGTCTACTTTGGGCCAAAGGGAAATGCATGAAACTGAACGTGACAGTGCAGTAGTGACTGTGACAGTGTCAGAGGGTGACACTGACACAGCAGAGAGACACACACACACACCTGGATTTCATCACCAACACCTATTTCTACCTGTACTGGATACTCTCATCAGCGAACTGGACAGGCGATTCACAGGAGAGGCAATACCACTTGCACAGGCATGTGCAGCAGTGTTTACATGTGACAAAAAAGGAATCGAACCTCTCCTGGAAAAATATGCACAGCCGCTGAAAATCAACCCTATTCTGGTTGGATCAGAGATGGATCTTGTAAAGGCGTCTTGTGACAGTTGTTTCACTTGATCATCTTAAAAAGACTGTTACAAAGGGCAGCTATCCAAATCTGTACAAGTTGCTACAGTTGGCACTCACTCTACCCATTGGATCTGCTACCACAGAGAGAAGTTTCTCTGCCATGAGAAGGATCCGAAATTGGCTGCGATCAACAATGGGTGATAAAAGGTTTTCTTCTCTGTCCATTCTGAACATTGAGAATGATATAACGGCAAAGCTGGAACCGGAGAAGATTGTGGACATTTATGATGGACGCAAAAAAAGGCGCCTGACTCTCCACTAGGTGAGAGAGAGTTTGTTTGTACAGCCTTTGACAAGACAACCTACTGTATGCATACGTGTGCGCGGCTGTGCGCTTGGCAGAGTGTTGCACAGTATTGTTATTTTTGTATGTCATGTTTGGTACAGTAAAGTGGTCTAGTGGAGCAGCAATATACTTGTTGTGGTCTTTTTATTTTAGTATTTCCTTCTTCAAGATTATTTTTATTTTAATAAAATTATAATAATTGTGAGAAACAAATCTGAATTCTATTATGTTTTGTTTTACAATACATTCATTTTATAGTAGTAATCATGTCACATTATAAGGCGAACCTTCTGTAGTGTGGCAGTGAAAGGGTTAACGCACAGCCAAGCACCACCATTCGCAGCAGCAGAATGCCCTGCGGATAGTACATTGTAATGCTTGTACAAAGCCACTTATTCTGAGATGATAATTAATGTATCTGGATAACCAATGCACGGATTTTGTCGAGGCAGGTAGCGTTATTTCGGGAAAATTGATATCCATAGTCTTGTATATTTTTCGTCCACGAAAAATGGAGGCTGTAATAATTATTATTGCTCGAGAGTCTCTATGAATAATAATAATTAGAGCCTCCATTTTTCATGGACGAAAAATATACCTGACTATAGATATCAATTTCCCCGAAATAACGTTACCTGCCCCGACAGAATCCGTTCATTGGTTATCCAGATACAGATGAATTAGCATCTTAGATACCTAAATAAAATAAAAAAAGGTCAAAAAAATCGCGCATGTATAGTTCGTCAAGCAGTCGCACCCCCTGGCGTCAAGTTCAAACTCCGCCTATGGTTGTAGCGCTCGCCACAAATGCGGAGACGCTGGGCTTGCCTGTTCGAGCCCAGCGCTCCACATTGCTTTCAGTTTAGCTGGTCGTTCATACTAATACACATTGGCCATATTAGGGGGTGGGAAACTGATGGGTGGGGATCGGGCGTTGTGGACAGCGACTCCTACAGGTCGGTTGGTGCGCCTGCGCAGTAGAATCAGGAAGTGTCGGGGGCAGCGTGAGCCTCCCACGCGTTACTCCTCGCCACTGAGAGATCGAGCTGCGCAGGTGAAAAGATGCGACTGCTGTTACCTCAAGTACCGGAGGGGACTTGTGCTATGTATGACTTAGTCCACATTACAGTCGGCTTGTGGGAGGCAAGAAACAGCGTTCGTGACAGGGGAGGGTTGAATTGGATGATACGAAATTGGGATGGGAGAAAATATAGAAAAATGGGAGAAAAAGTGGATACAAAAAAAATCATTGTGTCGTTGTACATATTGTGTATACACCGTTAGAAGCTAACATAGCTTAGCTTGGTAGCTATTGTGCTAACAACATATCCCGACGTCCGGCTCGCTGGCCGGCATGAACGCTCGACACAAAATGGTTCTCTCCTCTCTGTACACCCCCGTCCCAACGGGTACCCTGCCGGGGAGCCCATGGACGCGACATCGGCCGGCAGCCGTAGGGTGCTCGAGCCCGCCGTAACGCTAGTGGTACACGATAGCTATGAGCTAACTAACGCTACAGGCTCAAACACCCTACGGCCGCCGCTGTTGTCGCGTCCACAAGCTCCCCGGCAGGACACCCGCGAGAACGGGGGCACACAAAGAGGAGAGAACCACCCCAAATCGAGCACTCATGCCGGCCGACAAACCGGATGCCGCGGCACGTTGTTAGCACAATAGTAGCCCACTGTGATGCACCGAGTGGGCCACCATTGATCAACATGCAGCGACGTGTAGCTTGCATGATGCGTGTGCAGTGCTTTGCCACACACGTCTGAGAAGAGGACCTGCACATGATTTTACTCGTTCCCCAAACTCCTCTTCATGCCCCGATCTCAAATGGTTCACGACAGTAGACATAATGCTAACGTTAGCCAGCGCCATATATCGAGTAGTACTATGACCCGGACGGGCATAAGGCATACGTTTCCTGAAGTGACGTCACGGCCGTGCTAGCGTCTGATAAGCTTTTAGATTCGGCTCATTAATATGCACCTGTTGTGACGTCGGCGTTTGATAAGCTTTTTTGATTCGCGCGTGCATGTTATTCGTGCGTGGACCTTCGGAGTGGCATTTCCGGTGTCAAATGGAAAAAAATAAATAATGAAATTATATACCAATGATTTATTATATATCGCTTTTATCCAAAGAGCTTTACAATTTGTTACTCACATTTTACCCATTCACTCACATATTCACACACCGACGGCGGAGGCAACCATGCAAGGTGCCAACCTGCTCATCAGGAGCAATTAGGGGTTAAGTGTCTTGCTCAAGGACACATCGACACGCTGCCCGGGAGGAGCGGGAATCGAACCGGGAACCTCCGGATTGCCAGACGACTGCTCTCCCTCATGATCCACTGTCGCCCCATGTATGTATGTATGTCACCGAATTTCCGCAAGGGGATTAATAAAGTTCATCCTCCTTATCCTTATCCTTAGTATGCAACAAGTCGTTAGTGAAATAGTCAAAGCCTTTGTTATGCTAAGATGCTACTCGCATTCGTCAATAATAGGGGTGGGAATCACCAGTTTCATCACGATACGATATTGATTCTTTGGACAACGATACGATATTATCCGATATCACACAGTCTGCCACAATACGATACAATATGATTAGATTCAGGTGCATGCGATCGATATGAGATGATATTGTATGCCCATTTAACACAATCAGTAACATTTAAATCAACAAAAAAAAAGGCAATGGAAATATCATTTGACATTTTTATTTTTGAGCTCTTCCAGACATTTAAATGAAAAACAATCTATTGTTTTTAATACAAATAGACCTCCTGTTCACTGTTTTTGGTTCGTTTTTCTTTTTTTTCCGATATTAATATCCTATTCACTGTCACAGAGCTGTATTTTGGCTGGAAAAGGCATATTGGGAGTCCGATGGTGCAGTACTGGCCAGATCCTGTTAGTGGGGCTATCCTGAGAATGCACCCTCCTTCCCAGTCCCCACTTCTCTCTGCCTATGGCTCTGGGTTAGCTTGTTAGCTTACGCTAACGTAACGTTATCTTCGATCTTTAACAAATAAGAAATACAGTGAAAAGCGATTGAGTGTATTATTACTATTATACAAAAATAAGCATATAAATTGTAAACATAAATAACTATATTAACCAACTGTTAACCATAGCTGCAGTTACACAGTACACAATTGTGTCATCAGCATACAAATGGGCATGCCATCCATACAAAGAAGAAACAATATCATTAATATAAATTGTAAAAAGGACAGGACCCAAAACTGAACCTTGTGGCACACCTTTAGTCATGGCCAAGAATTCAGATTGTGCTTGACCTAACTTCACACACTGCCGCCTAGAAGATAGATAATCCTGAAACCAGACACAGGCATTATCATCCAACCCAATGTTAGATAGTTTCTTTAGAAGTAAGTAGTGATCAACTGTATCAAATGCTTTTGATAAATCAACAAAGAGGGCAGCACAATGTTTCTTCTTATCTAATGCTGAAATAATGTAATTTGTAACCAAAGTGATGGCTGATGTTGTACTATGTTTGGCTCTAAAACCAGATTGTTAAGAACTAAGTATGGAGTTAATTGAAAGGTAAAATGTAAGTTGTTTACTTACTAGTGTTTCCAGGACTTTATCTAGGCAAGGTAGCCTGGAGATAGGATGATAATTATCTAAGTTATCCCTATCACCTCCCTTATGTAAAGGAATCACCCGTGCAGATTTCCAAACTAGAGGAAATCTACCTGATGAGATAGAGAGATTAAAAATATAAGTCATCTGTTCAGCGATAACTGGTGCAGCCAACTTAATAAAAAAAAGACTCTAAGTTATCCTCACCTGTAGAACACTTTGCATCGATTGAAAAGCATCAAATACAGCTGACTGTGTAAAAGGTTGAAAGGAGAAATGGGGGCGGTTAGGTGGCCGAGCGGAGATTGCGTTCGTCACCAGCCCCGGAGCTGAGCTGGATTTGCCTGTTCGAATCCAGCTCACAGCTCCGGGGTTGTCACCAGCTTGGCTGGCCGTCTGCACTGATACAATTGGCTGTATCAGAGGGTGGGAGAAGCTGGCGGGGTGGGTCCGGGTCGTTGTAAACAGCGACTCCTACAGTTCGGTCGGGGCGCCTGCTAAGCGCGGATTGGACGTGAGGGGGATAGTGTGGTCCTCCCACACGCTACGCCCTCTCAATGAGAATCCGCGCTGCCAGGTGAAAAGAAGCGGTGATTGGCTGGACGTGTGTCGGAGGAAGCACGTGGTAGCCTCCACTCTCCCAGATGATCTGACTGTGGGGGGTAAGTGCGCAGCGACCAGGAAGGGACTTGGAATTGGCATACGACTAACATTGGGATGGGAGAAAATCGGAGGAAAAATGGAGGGGGGAAAAGACCAAAAAAAAAAAGGAGAAATGGGAAGTGACACCCACAGGGTACAAACAATCAGAATCAACAGGACAAGGTCCATTATAGTTCCTATTAAATAAATTACCAGCCTCTGCAAAATGCCTATTGAAGGCAACACAAATTGCACTCTGCTCAGAGATCACACAGTTTTCAACTTGAATATGAGAGGGTAAAGAATTAGATGATTTTATTTTGTTCACATTCACCACACTCCAAAATTCTGCCGGATTAGAGTATGAGTTTGTAACCAACTCCAGATAGTAATCAGTTTTAGATTTTCTTACTACTGCAGTACATTTGTTCCTAATTTGTCCTGGTTCCTGGTTATGTCATGGACCAGATGGACATAGGATGGACCAGATGGCAAATAATCAAATAATTGGAATATTCTTTTTGGAATACCACCGACCACAGGTAAGGACAATCTGACGTCAATTTCAGCTTGATCGTGCAAGGTTATCATACCCATCCCCCTGATCGGCGTGTGTTGTGGTAATAACGAATAACGTTACTGGCAATCAAATAATCAGAAACGACGCCCCCCCCCCCCCTTTCATGCATTCATGATGAAACATAATACCTATTTTATAGATTTGATTTGGAAATAGTAGTGTCCAGGGACGAAACGCCAATGGTTTTAGTAGAATTCACGTTGCGCCCTATAGCCAGCCTCCCAGGAATTAGCCCGGATCATTCCGAAATTATACTTATATTCACCACGGGATAATGCGTGAACGTATTCATGAAAACATTTGTAGTAGCTTCCTAGCTTAATCTATCTATTCTATTCTGCTCTGCGTTGTGTTAAACCTTAAAAAGCTCTTGAAGCGTACTATATCTACAAATGCAGATAACCAGGAAATGGTTTTCTGCTCGTTACCAACAGAGGACACGGCACGGCGGTTTGAAGAAAGCGAGGTCGGAGCAGTTTTGAAAAATCCGTTGGTTTAATAAAAAAGGATTTCATTAAATTACAAATCAAATATTTGAAAGAATCACTTGCAATAAAATCTGATAGAAGATCTCACTATGCCGAGATTTATCAGACTTTAGCCTAAATATTCAATATAACCTAAAAAGCTTGTAGCTTCTAAGCAGCTGCTCGTTCTTCGTTCTTCAATGATGTTTTAGGATGCCGTCTCTTCTGCTGTGGTCTTCTTTGTCTGGTGGAGGAAGAGTGTGTATTCGCTGTTGTTTCCTGTCTCTCGTTCGTGGGGATTGTGTCTGTGTCTCTCTGTGGAGCTGGCCATATTCAAATCTAGACTCCGCCCCTAATTTTACGACAAGCGGGCGTATCCGTCTAACTCGTACCGAGCTTTCTAATTGGAGAAACACTCGCTTTAGCTCTCAATAGGCTAATCCACTACAGTGACGTCTGGACTGAATTTATTAGTGGGTGTTTTCCAACAGTTTCAAGTTGCCCCTACTGGGCACAAGAGGGGGGCCGAAGGCCAAAAGGGGCAACAGATATACCTCTTTGATCTTACTCTATTTCTGCTGCCTTTTGTTTAAAGGGATAGCAGGCACCACACCTGGTGTTTATTCTCTACCCTTCCACAAAAGGCTTCCTGGGAGCTTGTTTGTTTGTTTGTAGACCCAATGTCTGGCGCCTTAAGGCCGTTTTGAGTATATCCTGTATATTCAACCTCACAGACCAAATGTCTCCTAGATGTTGTTTGATCTTAAAACTGTAAAACCACACAGCTGCTGATTTTATCCCCTTCTTAGGAGATAAAACAGCCACTGTCTTCTGATTGAATTAGCTTACTGCTTACTGCATTCCCCCCACCAGGAGATTGAGATAGCCAGCTGCGTTCTCATTACAAAGTGAGAGGGTGATTGATTTGTCTGCATTTTCTAATCTTGTGTTGTGCATTTATGTGGTGTATATTACCTTTCCTTATTTCCGCCATTCTGTGATCCCTGGGGTGCAATACATTTTACACAGATTGGTTGACAAAACTACCACACATTTATTCTTTTTTGCAATTTGAACGGAAGATAGTTACTGTCAAATTACCATGGTATTGTATCCATAGCTATAATATAAAATATAGATTTAGCTCTACAAACAAGGTGACGCACAGTGAAACTATGTAATGGAAAGCCTCCTACGGACTGACGTGGATGCTGATGAGCAGAGACAGGCGTGGGGAAATACTGGGAATACTACCTGTTTCAGACACACAGGGCAGAGACTGAGTCTAACACTGTGTATTCTCTGTGTTCATTGGGCCGTCGTGAGACCTCAGTCTTCAGATATTGCAGCTCTCCACCCAAGGGTGAACTGTTCTCTCAATGCTGGGCTGTCATTATAAAGTGCAGGGCTCTCCCCATTATCTCCTCGCACACCTATGAGAGACTTGGAAAAGTAATAATTATACTCAATCCAAACCACCCACAGCTGGGCCCACTCATTCACCAATTAGTCATCTCTCACAGTCCTGAGCGCACAGCTATGGTGGGAGGAGACACAGGGTAATTCCAAGGCAATCCAACAAGGCAGGGCATATTATAGGCAACAACAAAGAATAAAAACAACATGGAATAAATCCTGTAAATCCTGAGTGTTGAGAGCTCGGTATACACTGGGTACTCGCCAACATAGACAGTGAAAATGCTCTGTTGATGATGCTGTCTGCTGCCGCTCAGCGAGGTGTATCTGGTGTGTCCCAACTAAATAAAGACTAATTAGGCATGGGGGAGGTGCTTCAAAACACTGAAATTGACTTAAACATAAATTATTTCCATTGTTTCAAGACTACACAAATTATATGACAGATAGGCCCGTAAGATTTCAAACAAACCATGATTCTGTGTCACAACTCGAAAAGTAGTATTTTAGGGTGTGCCCATAAAAATGTTTTCTTGTTTTGATTTAATTAATGGTCCAGAGTCACTGGCTTTTCTTTTTTTTTATTCTTCAGCATGTTGACACTATGAATCCAATAATACGTTTAATTATTAATACTTTTAAGTTGAATTAAAATCCTTATTTATTCCTATAGTAGTTTTAATAATCCTTTTTTGTATTCAGCATGAATGTGGTGTCGGAAATGATGGGATATTGATAGGAGTTTCCAAATGTTCTCCTATGCCGTGTATCGGGGATATTGATGCTAATGGTACATTTGTGACATATCTTTCACATCGGGAAATGATAAATATTGTTTTGGAATTAATCATGGTCCACTGACATACAATAGAAAGTTATGGGCGGTAGCCTACTACACAGGGTTGATGACATAGAACTATACAGAAACTCAGAGAGCATACAGGCAATCAGCTGCCGGTAGGAACTGCAAATTAATTATGAGCATGATAAGGTTGTTGGTTATAGTATGTCATTATTAATGCATTAAACTGCTGCTCTGCCAAAAGCATGCTGTATCTGTTTAGCTGGCAGCTGTAAGCCCCAGCACAACTATGGGCCAATTGCCATCATTTGAGTGCCACTTTTGCTGAAATGTTTGCTGTGATTGACTCCTGATAATAATCTAAGCAACAACATTGTAACTACTGTAACTTAATGATACAGATATGCAGCAGCCATACATGTATGACTTTAAATTAATGTTATATTTTTAAGTGTAGACTAAGGTTACATCAGAGATAATTCTTTCAGAAAGTAATTATCCGCTCAATGAAAAACCTTCAGCGCATTATTCTGGCTACAAGAATCAAGAGGTTTATTTGTCACATACATACCAGGGCATACAGTGAAATGTGGGTGGTCATGCAATAATAAAATAGACATAGAAAAAAAACAGGTAAGACATAAGATGTGTCTGCTTTTAGTCAGGCAGCCTTTTCCGTGAAGAGCAGCCCACACCTGGAACAGTCTGCCAACACGGCTCAGGGAGTATCAAAGATACATTTAATTTAAATCGAACTTAAAATCATGGTTGAGAGATGGTCAAGTGTGCAACCATTTTAACTGAGGGGTTGTGATGTATTGTAATGTATTTTTAATGTATTTATTTTAATGTATTTTAGTGTTGTAACCTACTGATTCCTACTGTGTTTTAATTATTGTACTATGTCTTAATTATTGTAGTGCTCATGTCACCTGCCCCAGAGACTACAGTTGAGAATTTGCCAACCTGGCTAAACTGGCATATTTACAGTAACATTTTCCTTAATATGCACTGTCTCTGTATTTTAAACCAATAAATACAAAATGTGCATGATAAAAATAGACATGCTAAATTCCTGAGAGGGCACTGGTTCCTATGTACACTACTATACAATATACAATTTTAACTCTGTCATTATTATACTTAATGTATCTATTATCTAAACTATATTATACAAGAACCACATCTGTTCTTTCCTTAAAGTGACTTTTTATATACCTCATTCCTTTAAAGTGACGTTTCATTATTTAAATCAAATCAAATCAAATGTATTTGTAAGGCCCGACAACACACGTTAATGTCCCCATGGGCCGGACACGTCTTCTTTAAACAAGTCAAGAAGAAACATCACAATAAATCAAGAACAACACAAAAACACCATAAAGTCCAAAAGAAAATTATAAATAAAATAAATGCAACACTCCCAGACATACCCCACGCGAAGGTAAGGACAAACTCACTAAAACCTAGCAAAAGTGACATTTAAAGTGACATTTTGTTTAAAGTGATAGTTTAAAGCAGTTGCAGCATGAATGCAAGCTGTTTCGCCTTTTTCACCACAGAATCCATGTGTGTTAACCAGAGATGTGGACTCGAATCACATGACTTGGACTCGAGTCAGACTCGAGTCACGAATTTGATGACTTTGGACTTGACTTGACCAAATCAAAAAAGACTTGCAACTCGACTTTGACTTTAAAGGCCCACTTGCATGTTGTATTTTTGTTCAATAAACAATGTGACTAGGCCAACGGTGACTTTCATGAAGAGGGGGAAAAATATTATCGAAATTGACCCAGTTTTAGCGTTTTCATCAAAAATGTTGTTGACCCAACCACAACCACCACGCACGTGGATATTTTAATCCATGGTTCATAACGTGCGTGTGTCATCTTAATGATGACGTCACACCAGGTACAGGGCAGCAGGGGGCTCTGAGAATCACAGGCAGGTGGTGGCAGGAAGCAGAGCCTTCTTGCTATTACTAGCCGAGGATCTACAGTAGTATCTGTTTCACCTAACACTAGTGCTCCATGATCATAGCCATAAATCTCTAAAGCTAACCACTATTTGTAAAAGCCACAACTACGTTACCATATTTGTAATAATGTAAATCATTGTGTCGTTGTACATATTGTGTATATAACGTTAGTAGCTAAGTTAGCTAGCTTGGTAGCCAGCATTCTCGAAACTCCTAACATGCCCCGATTTAAAATGGTTCTCTCCTCTTTGTATACCTTTGTCCTCACAAACGAAGTATTCTGCCAGGGAACATATGGACACAACAGTTAGTAGTAGTTATAAGGTGTTTGAACTTGTAACGTTAACGTTAGTTAGCTAATAGCTATCGTGGTAGCCCGTTTTGTGACTGTGATGCACCGAGTGCTATCCGAGGGGCTGCTATCGTATCAACATGCCGTGACGTGTAGCTTGCTAGCCGGCATGATTCGTGTGCAGTACTTTGCCCCACAGGTCTGAGAAGAGGACCTGCACATTTTACTCGTTCCCAAAACTCTTTTACATGCCCTGATTTAAAATGGTTCACGACAGTAGTCATAATGCTAACGTTAGCGGGGTAACGTTAGCCAGAGCCATATAGCCAGCGGTATTATGACCCGGACGGGCATAAGTTACCGGCAGTGACGTCACGTCACTGATAGCGTCTGATAAACTTTTTGATTTGCTCCATACATGTTATTCGTGCGTGGACCTTTTTAACCCTTTCTGAGTGGAATTTCCGGCGTCAAATGGAAAAAAATAAATAATGAAAATAGATACCAATGATGTAAACTACCCATAATTGAAGAGTAGGGTTTAACCTGCAAGTTGGCCTTTAACACCAATGACTCGTGACTTCACTTGGACTTGAGCCTTTTGACTTGAGAAGACTTGATACATTCCCCCATGCCCAACGATTAAAAATTATGTTATTAAATGTGCCGTGAATTAATAAATTTCCAGCAAATAGACATTTCATTCACGCAGCCGGCTCCTGTGTCACCTGCGGAGATAGTGGGCGTGTTTTGTTTACTTGTTAGACTGTCATGGCGGCACCCAGCGTACACATGATATTGGATATCCTCACTATTTCTCTTTTGTTGAGCACAAAGAAAATAAGGTTTTAGTTAAATGTAAATTGTGTCTTGGCTCAAAGAACCTATCTACTGCCCACTTTGTGTGAAACAATCAATTTGCACGAGAGAAGAAGTGACGTTACGAACGTTAATAACGACGGATTCAGTGGAAAATTATACCAAAGATTGCTTCGTTTGCTTATAAAAACTACATGGTGGTGGTCAACAAAAAACGAATTGCAGTATGCAAAACGTGCGGCTCGAAAATCACAGATGGAGAAGCAACAACTTCCAACTTCGTTCGACATTTGAAGCTGCACAAATCGGTAAGTAACTTGGCTTGCTATTGATTGATTGATTGAAAATGTTATTAACAGATTCCAGAATGGGTACAGTACAGTACAGCTCAATACACACAATTGTTAAGGGGATGCAGACCAGAGAAAGACTTTCGTCTTGTTTACATCAGGGTCCCCCATTTTTCAATTCATCATAACATAAATGACATACATGACATTATGTATGACAGTACTGCTACATCTATACATTCATGACATACCAGATTTGCAAATACAGTACTGTTTGTGATACAAAAATAGTCTAAAAAAGAGAGTATATATATACTTGCATGTAATTTTAACCACCTTGACTGTTAGTTTCATTATGCATTATGTGTTGAGTACTGACTTTTAATAATTTTTGTTTTGCAATAATAAAAAAAATATAAAAAAAAAAAAAGAGAGAGTATATACATTTGACGTAGAAACTGTACATTGGAGGTGGGGGGGGGGGGGGTTGGGTAGGTGGGGTGGAGGAAACTGTACAACTGTACAAGCAAAACTACATATCGGAATATCGACAAAACCATACTTGGTTCTAAGAAGAGGGCCTCGTGTATTCTTGGGTTAGGTAATTTACTGTACATTGGAGGGGGTTGGGTTAGGACATTTACAAGGGCCAGTTTCGAATTGCAGTCTCCCGTAGGTGTTCTTTGAGAGTGGTTTTGAAAGTGGGTAGTGATTCACATTCCTTTACAGCTTTGGGTAGGGCATTCCACATTGATGTGGCATAATTGCGAAACGTGTTTAGTCCCTTGTTTGAGCCGAATCTGGGTTTAACATGATTTGTGGAGCTCCCTCTGGTGTTGTGGTTGTGGTATTCACTGACCTTTGGGAAGTATTTTGACATGTACATGGGTATCTTAGTCGTGTAGTGTATCTTGTAGACCAGGCCCATTGCAAGTTGCTGTACTCTGTCTTCTACTCTAAGCCATCCTAGGTAGTCAAAGTGGGGAGGGGTGAGGTGGGTTCTAGGAGTAAGGTCAAGTAGTAGTCTGACCAGTTTGTTTTGTGATGTTTGTAATCTTGTTTTTAGTGCCTTTGAGGTACTTTGGTACCATGAGGTGCAAGCATAGTCGTAGTACCTTTGAATGAGTGCTCCTGCCAGAGTCTTCAGGGTATTCTTGTTTACCAGAGAGGAGATCCGGTACAAGAATCGAGTTCGTTGGTTGACTTTTTTTTATTACATTGGATGCCATTTTGTCACAGGAAAGATTTGCCTCTGGGTATGTAATTTCGTCTTTCCTTGTGACAATATTGTCACCCACTGTAACTGAGAAGCCGTCGGTCTTGCTGAGTTTGTTATTTGATCCGAAGAGAATGGACCCAGGTGTAATGATAGTTTGTTATCAGCGAGTCAGGTGCAGATTCTGCCGAGTTCTGAGCTGAGGGTTTTTTCAACCTGTAACTTGTTGTCAAAGACCAGCAGGGCTGAGTCATCCGCGAACAAGAACAAGTTGCAGTCACAAGCTAGCTACAGTAGTTACCGTAAACCAATGAGCCATCGACACAGTCAGTGTGGTAACGTTATCATTACATCCTAGATTGATACACGGCTGGCTAGGCAGTTGGTAGTCATAGTCTTGTCTTATAAAATAAAACAATCAGCAATGTCTCGGTTGATGAATGGCCAGCAGTACTGCTGCTCCTTAATTATTTTTTATTGATTGACATTTGTATTAACAGATTGCAGAATGGGTACAATACAGTACGGCTCAATACAAACAATTGAAAAATACTTTCATCATTGATCCAAGGTAGAGAGAGAGAACTCGCACACAAATTAGGCCCTACCTAATTATAATGCCTAATAAACTACCTAATATACAAAATGCAGAGATGCCTTGTCATTTCAGTACAGATTTTTTATACCCCAAAATGTATAGATATGATTTTTTTTTATACCCCAAAATGTAGACTAGTTAGTTGAACCGAAGTCTGCTATTATGGATCATGTGCCATAGACTGTATACAGGGCAGGCAGACGTTAAATAAATTATTGGTCCAAGTGGGAAGACAATATGTTGGCTATTGTTATCCTACTATTCAAATGGATGGTGATCCTTATTCTTTTTTTTCTCAATATACTCCTGAACTGGTTTTCTCAAGCAGCTCTTGCCCAAATGTATCTATTTGTGAGACTAACCCTGATTCTGAATATTATGACATTTATAGAAATTAGATTATGTTTTGCCAACAAGTTGATAATTTGTTTTTGGTGAAGCGCGTATTATGACTTGTTTAGGACTCGAAACTCAAAGGTTAGGACTTGGGACTCGACTTGGGACTTATCAGTCTTGACTTGGGACTTGACTCGGGACTTGCCTGTCTTGACTTGGGACTTGACTTGGGACTTGAGTACCAAGACTTGAGACTGACTTGAGACTTGCAAAACAATTACTTGGTCCTCCTGTGATGTGGATTTCCAGGTACTTTAAACTGCTTACCCTGTCCACGATAGCCCCGTTTATCCACAGTGGCGTGTGTGTCCCCTGCTGTATTCTCCTAAAATCCACGATCAGCTCTTTGGTTTTACCAATGTTCAGGAGTAGGCTGTTATCCCAGCACCAGCGTGCCAGTTCATCAACCTCCTCCCGATAGGCCTTCTCGTCATTGTTAGAGATCAGCCCCACCACCACCACCGTGTCGTCCGCAAACTTCACTATGGAGTTGGAGCTGAACCTCAGCCACACAGTCATGTGTGTACAGTGAATACAGCAGGGGGCTCAGAACGCAGCCCTGGGGGGACCCAATACTCAGGGTGATTTTGCTGGAGGTATGACCCCCCACCCTGACCGCCTGGGGCCTGTCACATAGAAAGTCCAGGATCCAGGCGCTCATGGCGGAGCTCAGACCCAGATCGATCAGCTTGTCAACCAGTCTGGTGGGGACTATGGTGTTGAAAGTTGAACTATAGTCAATGAACTGTATGTCAAGGTGAGATAGGGTGTTGTGTAGTACTTGGGAGACAAGGCTGACAAGTGGCAATGAAGTTGTATCTAGACCCCTCTCATCTGACCTGTTTTCAGTTTATTCTCCCCACAAAAGTTATCTTGTCTTGAATATATAACAAAACACTATCACCATGTCCACGATAAGACAATCAGACATGGAGGAAAAGAAACCATCCTGTTAACCATTACTTAACAATTTGGTGTTCTCTCTTCCAAATAATCCAGCCACGTATCCAGCCATTCATGAAATTAAATTCCACACTTTACGATCCTCCTTAACCCCGGGAATAGGCGTGAATATTAATGATTTGTAAGACTGGCATTTAACAATGTAACGGGACATGCAGCAGAAGTAGTAATCCTGGCCAGTTACACCCACAGAACATGTGCGTGTGTGAGGGACTAGGGAGGGATAATGAGTGAGAGGGACTAGGGAGGGATAAAGAGTGAGAGGGACTAGGGAGAGGTAAAGAGTGGGAGGGACTAGGGAAAGTTAAGAATGAGAGGGACTTTGGAGAGGTAAAGAGTGAGGGACTAGGGAGAGGTAAAGGGTGAGAGGGAATATGGAGAGTTAAGAGGGAGAGGGACTAGGGATAGGTAAAGAGTGGGAGGGACTATGGATATGTAAAGAGTGGGAGGGACTAGGGATAGGTAAAGAGTGGGAGGGACTAGGGATAGGTAAAGAGTGGGAGGGACTAGGGATATGTAAATTATATATAAATGACAATAGTGTACTTGTCCCACTTTCAACAATAAAACATAATTGCCAAAACAACAGCTTTGTCCTGCTCCAAACTATCGTTAATATATCTGCCTTTAAAAATGCAGTCGGTCAACCTTACCTTTCTAGCAAGCATTCAACAGTTCAAACGTAGACCTTACCTTTCTATCAGTCATTACACAGTTCAAACATAGACCTTACATTTCTATCAAGCATTCAACAGTGCAAACATAGACCTTACCTTTCTATCAAGCATTCAACAATACAAACATAGAAGGAGCGCCGCCTGCCAGAGAGTTGTGCTCTACTGAGCACAGCTTTCTAGTTTGATAACTGTCCTGACATATCCAAGAGAAAAAAGAAATAAGCAGTCAGAACCAAATCAGAGCTTCTTTTTTATTTCCAACCAAAAAAGCGAATTAATGCACGGAGGTCAGATACCCAAGAACACAAGTCAGAGAAAAGTCTAACATGCACATGAGGGCAGCATACGTCTACAGCTATTATTGTTGGTGAAAACGGAGTTAGTCCTGTTTAAACTTGTAAGCAAGCTAAACTACAGGGTTGGGCCAAATTGAGCTGAACTAAAGAAAACTCTCCCACCAGCAATGCATGAAACAAAGTGAAATTGCCCATACGAGCTCTTCAGGTGGGGTACGACCAATGCTTCGAAATCCATGAAAGGTCCCGGTCTCATTTCTAGAGCATAACATGTGAATGACGCAAATGTAAAACAGTGCCCAAAGTTACCTTGCTTGAAGACATTTATTTGTATTGCTATTTTCTCTCATCCTCAGTATGTATGTATGTATGTATGTATGTATGTATGTATGTATGTATGTATGTATGTATGTATGTATGTATGTATGTATGTATGTATGTATGTATGTATGTACAAGCTCAACCTCTTTCATGCAACAGTTGAGTCTGTCCTTTTGTATGGCAGTGAATGCTGGTCCTTGAAGCCCACCCTGCAGAAGTCCTTGGATGGGTGCTACACCAGAATGATACGTGTGGTGCTCAACATCAACAGGGATGAGCATGTCACTAATGCAAACTTGTATGGGGGGTGCTAAAGGTGAGCGATAAAGTGGCAGTCAGGAGAATGAGGCTGGGTCACTGCCAGAGACACCATGAGATGCCAACCAGCAAACTTGTGCTGTGGGAACCAACACACGGGCATCGATCACGAGGACGTCCCACTTTAACCTACGTGGACGTACTCAGGAGAGATGTGGGAACAGAAAGCACCAACGAGCTAGCGAGATGCATGGAGGATCGGGATGACTGGAAGATAGATAGATAGAGATGTATACATGTATGTATGTATGAATGTATGAATGTATGTATGTATGTATGTATGTATGTATGTATGTATGTATGTATGTATGTATGTATGTATCATACGCACACCAACATGCCATGTTTCAATATCACCACTGATAGTACTAGCTTTTTACAAAACATATAGCTTCAGACCACTTTTATTTTTTTATTTTCTCAATGACAAGCTCATTGCTAAACTGCCGGTCTAATTCGTTTAGAATTGACTGCCAGTCTCTGGGGTTAGGTGTGGGGTTATGTGTGCTAAGGAAGCGATATCTGCTTGTGTTTCCCTATTTGCCACATCTGCTGCACCAACCTGACGGGTTAATGAGGGGCACATATGTCTTGTCCTATTTCCCGCAATCAGCTCACTCAAGCCATTTTGACAGGAGGCAATTATGGACAAAAAATACTGAGGAGGCAGCGAAATTGCTTAGACACACTCATGCACACAGATATCTCTATCTGGAGGGTCAAACATGGTATAAGGGGATATGGCTCAGTGCACCTGATCGGTGTGAGTTTTAGACTTACAGGGGCACTTCACCGAAAGACGCCGCCGATTTATTTTGCACACATTCAATTAGTTTGACAGTTATTGAGAGTTAATGAGTTTGGATATCTCCTCCTGTGATGTCATCAGATGACAATTACAGCTCAATGAAATGATGTAGATGAAACAATAGATTGCAATTTTTTTCCACCTACACCATTTCATTGAGCTGTAATTAACACAACACGGGGATTTAGTGTCCTCTGATGACATCACGGGAGGAGATAATCAAACTCATTAACTCTCAATAACTGTCATACTGGAATATGTGCAAAACTGTTTAGAGCAGTGGTTCTCAAACTTTTTACACCAAGTACCACCTGAGAACGTAGCTGGCTCTCCAAGTACCATATGACCGGCGTTAACACTTTGAGAGCCACTCACGGCTAATCTCGTGTTTACGATAGTTTCGTTGAAAGCCACTCACGAGATTTCTCGGAATTATTATTATTATTTTTTTTTAGCGATCTGAAATCATATTGCATCACGCGAGCCTACCCTAGCCTACCCAAGGGCCGCCGGCGATCAGATGTGAAGAAAGCGCCCCCTATTGTCTCCCAGATGGTAAATCACCCTTTTGGAATGGACTCAATGAAAATGGATGGGGGAAAAAAAATATTCCAGTCCACATTTTCCAGTCCACTGATGCAGCCGGGGTTACCAGAGTTCATTCTGGATCCTCTGAGCCCCGCGGATCATGAGTTCTACTGTATACACGTTAGATCTATACACTTATCGATTTTTTCAAATGGTGATCAGGAATTGGAATATACCATTTGGATACCATCTGATGTCAGGTAAGGAATCTATGTTATCAGTGTTAGGATAATCAGACTCGTTTTCGAGGAGATATACGCTTTTTTGTGTTATGTGCTCCATCTGTTTCACTGTAAAATCCAAGAGGAAATGAAATCGGTTATTATCAGCGCGCGTCTCGAACGTGAGTGCGTGCACGTATACTATTGATCATCTAGCGTTTATTTGAAAACGATTCATAAATAGGCCGACAAATGACAACGTTCTAGAATATTCCAGTAAAAGGCGATTATCACATAATGGGCTGTTTTTCACCTGAAAATGAGTGCTTTTCAAAATGCTCTCAAACGGAAATGAAGCGATAAAAAACCAATCTGCCTTGACAACACTGACTGGAAAATGATTATTTGATAAGCGACGGGCAGATTAGACACAGCCATAATTTAAAACATAGATTAGGCGATATTAATGTTAACATTGGCGCCGATGGTGGCATTCAAGCACTGAGTCGTGCGGCCCCTGGTGGCACTGAAAGTGTTAAAATACAGTCTATTCAGCTATGCACAGTTCACGCAGGAGGCAAATGTATTCCTAATACCATTATTTATTGTTAACTTTTGTCAGACACAGCCACAATGTACAAAGGGGTAGCACTAGAACTAGCAAACGCTTCCACACAACTCATACAATGCAAGGGGCATTGAGAACATAATAACTAACATTCTCACATAGCAAGTGAGAAAATTAAGAACAACTGTATTTCAGCAAATGTACTTAATTCTCTCTCTCTCTCTCACACAGCGAGCAATTGTCCTTCATTCTCTCTCTCTCTCTCACACTCACACACACACACACACACACACACACACACAATTATTTTGTTACAAAAACTAAATTTCCTGCATTCTGGTGCAGGGATTTTTGAATTTGTACCCTTTAAATGCCAGTGTTTGTGTTGGGCATCACAAATTATTGTAAAAAATTAAATAAAACACATATTCAATAAACGTTAGAATTTTTACCCTTTAAATGCCAGTTTGTGTGAGGGCATCAAAAAACACAAAAAGTAAAATATTTTCAATATATCAAATGCAAAGTAATTTTTTCTGGGGGGGATTATTACAGGCTAGGCATGTGTCAATGATTAGCAACAACACATATTTTGATTGATTTTTTGTAATGTCAGATTTAACACCAACTCTTTTCAGAAAAGTGGGAGTTTTTCTATTTTTATCTGACATAAAAAAAATATAAAAAAAATAAATGGTTATGATCAGGGCTGAAGTTGAATTAAAGATTTATGACTGTTTAGACTGCATTATTCTCTGTCACAGTGATCTCCTGGTTGTTCCCCACTTAGGTTATCTAACTATCGCGCCACCGCAACTAGAAACACTGGCCTGGCCTGCTTCTAAGTTCAGTGGCCTGACTGCAATTTTTTTTTAAATGTTTTCAAGTACCACCAGCAGTACCACCAAGTACCACTAGTGGTACGCGTACCACAGTTTGAGAACTACTGGTTTAGAGCCTTGGGATATGTCTGAGAGGATGTGCAAAATAAATTGCTGTTGTATTTTCCGGTGAAGTGCCCCTTTAAGCTTGGGACGCGACGACTCAGCCTCTACCTCCCCACACCATCACCCTCAAGGAACTGTACTCGGCAGGCAGTGTTGTGGTAAATTGTACCACATAAATAAAGTCTGAATATCCCATTACTATGGTCGGCATATGGTTCTCTGGATCAACCATAGAGCATAAGAAAAATACCAACAAAATCAATACAGACAATGAAAAAATAAAATGCCTTCACAGTATAGCAGTTCTCCTTAGACCGATCTCTCGCTCCATCATCTACTCCAGTGGGGTCACACAGGTTCACCAACAATATTGTTCCGTCTCAAGAGCGGCACGACCTTATCAATTCTCCTTCCGCGAAATATGAGGTTGCAACCGCAGCATGTTAGTACACTGACACGGTGTCGACGCTGCTGCGGGAGAGAGCGGCATGGGAGAGAGATTAAGATTGCCTGTCATGCCGCTGACTTGGGTAGAGGTTGGGGTCATGAAGACATTCCAACCGCTCGTCTCCATCTCCGTGAGTGATCGAGTGACAAGGCAGTCCACAGATGACGCCGGCCGGTCATATATCAACCCCCCCCCCCACCCCCAACACTTTATCCAACTTTTCTCCCCATCGAGGTGAAATCGACTTGAGTGTGATGTAGAAGGACGGGGTAGAAATGCCTACACTCAGCATCTCCCGACCTTGCAGGGTCATCAATTTGACACTAATGTCTCACGCTAATAGTCCCAAATGCATCCAGAAATGTGTTTCGATATAAAGAAATAATGATTTTGCACCTAGAAGAAAAAACCTGTTTGTGCCTGAAAGCCCTACATTATATGTAGGGTTTCCACATCAATACTGTTGTAAATTGAATGTCCCTACATTGCATTGATTTACAGGAGAAACAGGAGGCCTGTGAGAATGAAAAGATAATTGACGAGACTGCGGCAAGTCCGTTGGTGGCCTCTATATACAAACGGCAACAGGGTTTATGGGAAATGTGGTCTTATCATCAGGATTAGGCTGCCAATTGTTTCAGCAAAGGTATAATTTGTTTACTGTAATTATGCCAAGGTATCACAACCAATCTGTATGATGTGATACCTTGTGATTGTTGACAATTCTACTTGTAGGGGAGCTTTAATCTGAAAATGCCACTGTTGTGTTTCAGCTGTTAATCGTTATGGAATAATTCAACTCAAATGCTTTATTCGTCCCTCAATCGAAGCAGGTTTGCAACCAAGAGACCACAGCATAAAAATACTGTAAGTTAATTGGTGACACATAAATCAAATCAAATGTATTTGTAAGGCCCGACAACACACGTTAATGTCCCCATGGGCCGGACACATCTTATATAGACAAGTCAAGAAGAAACATCACAATACTGTACATCAAGAACAAAACAAAAAACACCATGAAATCCAAAATAAAATGTTAAATAAATAAATGCAACACTCCCAGACATACCCCAGCGAAGGTAACATCACTCAAGTCTTTCAAGTATTGTGAGCTGTGGCCTGCTGAGTGTAAACACCAACCAACATGTGTCAGCTACAATAACTATTTTCTGACAGTATTTTTCACATTTTCAGAACGCATTATGACCACCTGCCATCAGAAAGTCTCGCTGAGTCATGGTCAACCCCACGCTAACAGCGGCTGGTCTGTTGTTCCATCATTTAATTTCTTTGCCGACAAAACCCTGCCTGTGCTTTAGCTTCGCCTATTTTATAAACCTAACCTATGCATTTAAAAAGTACTGAATCTCTTAACACATTGTGTGCCGACAGGGGGTGTGCTATTTATCGCTTGTATGCCACCACTCTAGTCAATGAGAGGGCGAGCACATTTGCAAACGCATAAACTATATCTTAAATTATGGCTATGTGTCTAATACGCCTGTCGCTTATCAATGACTTGCTTGCAGTCAACATGTATGAAACGGATTGTTTTTTCATCAGTACATTTCCGTGTTATACCGTTTTGAATACGAGTATAGTTTTGGAGAGTTCTAGAAAAAAAATAGATTTTGCAGGAATAGCCCTTTACTGGAATACACACAACACGTTGTCATTTTTCGGCCTATTTATGAATCGTTTTCAAATAAACGCTAGATTATCGATAGTATATGTGTACTATATGTGTAAAAATCGATTATCCATGACCTGGTCGCCTGAATACTTTCGACAACAAAGTCGTGTTTCCGCGTCTCTGATTGGCCAGGTCATGTGACATGTACACCCAATCGTGGGACTGCAAGTTTTTGGATGGTTAAGCTTAGGCGCTCTTTCGAAGTTGGTTAAGGTTAGAGTTTGTCTTAGAGCATGGCGATAGAACACCTGCCCTGATTCCAAACTCTAACCATAACCAACTGTGAAAGAGTCGCCTAAACTTAACCAGTGATAAACTAGGCATTAGGTACAGTAGTTTGCAGGCTGTTCGACCCGGAAATAGGCGCAGAACTTGCCGTCCCACGATTGGCGCACATGTCACATGACCTGGTCAATCAGAGCGCAAAACTCGAACGGGGAAACACAAATTTGTTGTCGAAAGCACTGGCGGAGACCGTGGTCGAAAAACGTGCGCTTAAGTGCCCTTTTGAGTGAAAGAAATTAGAGGATGTGCCCTATTGGTGCCCCCACGGTTGAAAAACGCGCGCTTAAGTGCCCTTTTGAATGAAAGAAATTAGAGGATGTGCCCTATTGGTGCCCCCACGGTTGAAAAACGCGCGCTAAAGTGCCCTTTTGAGTGAAAGAAATTAGAGGATGTGCCCTATTGGTGCCCCCACGGTTGAAAAAGGCGCGCTTAAGTGCCCTTTTGAGTGAAAGAAATTAGAGGATGTGCCCTATTGGTGCCCCCACGGTTGAAAAACGCGCACTAAAGTGCCCTTTTGAGTGGCGAAAAATAGAAGGTGTGCCCTATTGGTGCTCTTCCAATGGTCTAAACTTGACCATGTGCCCCACGGTTAAGTAATATCACGCAAAAGTGCCCTTTTGAGTGAAAAAAATTAGAGGACGTGCCCTATTGGTGCCCCTCTGATGGTTAAACGTGACCATGTGCCCCCACAGTTGAAAACATTGCGCTAAATGCCCTTTTTGAGTGTTGAAAATGAGAGGACGTGCCCATTGGTGCCCTTCCAATGGTCATGTGCCCCACGGCATGGTAAGATGGAGCAACTTCAAACAGAGACCACTGGAAGAGGCTTTCAGGAGGGCAGACGTAGAATGCCAAGCCAAAAGAGAACAGGAACGACAAAGAAACAGGGAGCTAATGACAAGACTGGTAGACATCACATTGTATCTTGCACGGCAAGATGGGGCGTTCAGGGGTCATGATGAAAGTGGTACATCTTTGAACAAAGGGAATTTCCTTGAACTTGTACAGCTACTTGCAAAATATGACTCCACCATCAAAATGCACCTTGATCAAATCAATCACATCCAGTCTCAACAGAAAAAACCACAGACATCACTGTTGTCCTACAAGACACAGAATGACATAATCAGTGCCCTTGCCACCTATGTCAGAAGAGTAATTCTCAAAGAAATGGAAGATTCCAAAATATTCTCCATTCTCTTGGATGAGACAACTGATGTTTCTCATGTCGAACAAGTGTCCTTTGTTGTTCGCTTTGTCCATCAGATGGAAATCAAGGAGATATTTTTACAAGTTTGTGATGTGAGTGGAACAAAAGCAAAATTATTGGAGAATGTTGTGATGACATTCCTTGAGGAGAATGGATTAAAAGTGGAAGACATCAGGGGCCAAGGCTACGATGGAGCCGCAAATATGAGCGGAAGCTACAGCGGTCTGCAGTCGCGAATTCAGAGCCACAATGAGAAAGCTTTATACGTGCACTGCCATGCCCACTGTCTCAACCTGGTCTTGGTGGAGAGTGCCAAATCAAGCCAGCATTTTGTTCGGTTTTTCAATTTAGTTGAAAATCTGTACACTTTCATATCCAGATCTCCAAAACGCCACGCTGCGTTTGTGAAAATGCAACAGACCATGTACCCTGGCCAAAGACTCTGTGAACTGAAAAGGCTGTCTGACACATGGTGGGCGTGTAGAGAAGATGCTCTGAGATCCCTGAAGAAGGTCCTTTCTGCTGTGGTGAAGCTGTTTCAGAACATGGCTGATAGTGATCCACCAGACTCTGCAGCAGGTGATGCCCGGATGCTCTTGCGTAGCATAGATTTTGAATGTATGCTATGCATGGAGATTGCCACACCTGTCTTCAATGAGACTGCCATCGCATCTGCTTCACTTCAGAGAAAATACCTTGACTTGTCAGCATCATACACCATTGTGGAGGGAGTCATACAAAGAGTGAAAGCAATGAGGAAGGATGAGGAGTTCATGGTCCTTTTCTCAAAAGCAAAAGGGCAAGCAGAGGCAGCAGGCATTGAGGTGCCAGAAGAAATACCTGGACAAACAAGACGCAGGAAGGTACCTCAAAGGTACAGGTATAGCTCTCAATCTGCTACAGAGGACTACCAAGTCCAAGACTTGGAGGAGCACTACCGGGGAAAGGTGTTCTTTACCTTTCTTGTCATACTCTCCCATGAGCTACACCGAAGATTCAAAGGGAAGGATGACACGCCTACTGGGTCAATCCTATCAGGTCTTCACTGCCTTACCATCTCAAGTCACTGGAAGGGCATGACAAACGACACAGCTGCTGTATCTGTCAGAGATGTGTGCCAGTTTTATGATGTAGAGGAAGAGAATGTTGTCACCGAACTCAAGGTATTCCACTCTTCATATGCTCTCTCCTCCAACAATGTCAAAGCTGCGCTTAAGTGCCTTAAAGACAATGATGTGGAATCTGTTTTCCCAAATATAACCATGCTCCTCAAAACATATGCTACAATACCAGTGACAACTGCTTCAGTAGAGCGATCATTCTCTAAACTGAAGCTGATCGAAACCCAGCTCAGAAACCGATGTGGGGAAAAAAGGCTCTCTGATCTTATGCTGCTTTCAATTGAGAGGGATATCCCAATTGATCATAATGAGGTCATTGACATATATAAACAGAGGACCAAAAGACGAATTCTGCTATGACTCCCCCACCCACCATTCCATTGCAGCAATGGAGAGCCAGCACATACAAATCTGTCCATGAAAATAACCAACATATTTTCATTAGAGGTGATAGAGGAGAGGACAGAGGATGGCAGGAGGGAGGAGTCAGGTGGTACAATATAGTAAGTTTAATGGAGAGAATGGGGAAGTCAAGTCAAGTCAAGTCAAGAGTTTTAATTGTCACGGCATACAGGTATACAATGAAATGCGGGTGGTCTTGCCCGCAACGATGTGCAATACAGTGGTACATATAATAGAATCAAAAGAAGAAAACAACATTGTGCAGTAACAGGTAACAGGTAACATGGCGTGACATCTCGGTATCTGTACATAGTTATTTACAGAGCATATGGGACATGCTAGTTAGCTTTGGTAGTGCAATACACTGTTCCTGTTATTCTAATTTAAAGTGTCCTTTCCTTTGGCCATAAGTGTGCGTGTGTGCGTCATGAGTGTGTGCCCGCTCATGTTAAAGTGTTAAGTGGCTGCTCGTGTGTGAGCATGCACAGTGTGCGTGTCGTGTGTGTGTTCATGTGTGCTTGTGTGTGGACAGTTCAATGTTCTGAGCACTCAATGTTCATTGTTCATGGCTCTGATGGCCTGGGGGAAGAAGCTGAGCCTAAGCCGCTCTGTCCTAGTAGCTGGGGTTCGCAGGTGTCTGCCTGACCTCAGCAGCTGAAACAGGCTGTTATTGGGGTGGTGAGGGTCTTTCATTATCCTGCAGGCTCTGGATTTGCACCTCTTGTTGTATAGAACCTGCAGGGGGGGTAGTGCAATACCCGTGGTACGCTCGGCTGAGCGCACCACTCTCTGTAGGGCCTTCTTGTCCTGTGCCGTGCTGTTTCCATACCAGGCAGTGATGTTTCCGGTCAGGATGCTCTCTACAGCTCCTGAGTAGAAGGACTGGAGTATCTTTCCCGATACTCTGAACTTCCTTAACTGTCTCAGGTGGTAGAGACGCTGTTTCGCCTTCTTTACTACTGTGTCTATGTGTGTTGACCATGTCAGGTCCTCTGAGATGTGGACCCCCAGGTACTTGAAGCTGCTCACCCTGTCCACGGTAGCCCCGTTAATCATCAGTGGTGTGTGCGTCTCCTGCTGTCCTCTCCTATAATCCACGATCAGCTCCTTGGTTTTACCAATGTTCAGGAGCAGGCTGTTGTCCTGGCACCAGCGTTCCAGTACCTCAACCTCCTCCCGGTAGGCCTTCTCGTCGTTGTCCGAGATCAGCCCCACCACCACCGTGTCATCTGCGAACTTCACTATGGAGTTGGAGCTGAACTTGGCCACACAGTCGTGTGTGTAGAGTGAGTACAGCAGGGGGCTCAGAACACAGCCCTGGGGGGACCCGATGCTCAGGGTGATGGTGTTGGAGGTCTGACCCCCCACCCTGACCACCTGGGGTCTTTCGCTCAGAAAGTCCAGTACCCAGGCGCTCAGGGCGGAGCTCAGACCTAGCTCGATCAGCTTGTCCACCAGTCTGGTGGGGACTATGGTGTTGAACGCTGAGCTGTAGTCAATGAACAACAGTCTCACATAGCCCCCCTTCTGACGGTCAAGGTGCGAGAGGGTGCTGTGCAGTACCTGGGAGACCGCGTCGTCGGTGGACCTGTTTGTCCTGTATGCAAATTGCATAGGGTCCATATCACTGGGGAGGGAGGCACAAATGTGGTCCTTGACCAGCCTCTCGAAACATTTCATGACCACAGAGGTGAGTGCCACCGGTCTGTAGTCATTTGGACATGCTGGGGAGGGTTTCTTCGGCACAGGGATGATGGTAGACATCTTGAAGCAGGCAGGGACCACTGACTCCGCCAGTGATTGATTAAATATGGCGGTGAACACAGGGGCCAGCTGGTTGGCACAGGTCTTGAGTATACGTCCTGTTATGCCATCTGGGCCAGCAGCCTTCCTGGTGTTCACCTGCATAAATGCTCTTCTCACACTGTGTTCCGACAACGAGAGAGCGCCCCCCCCCCCCCCCCCCCCGCGGTTGCCCCCCCCCTCCACAACAGCCGGCGCGCCAGTGACGTCACTAGCCGGAGAGCCACTGTCTACACCAAACCGAGCGTAGAAGATGTTGAGCTTGTCCGCGAGGGAGGCGTCGTCGCTCCCCATTGAGGGGGCGCTGACTTTATAGTCAGTTATTGTCTTCAGTCCCTGCCATAATCCTCTTGTGTCGTTTTGTGCCATTTGTGTCTCCAGTTTATCAGCATATGTCCTCTTAGCAAGTTTGACAGCCTTGCGTAGAGTATAGACTGAAGCCTTATACTCCTCCATGTTTCCTGACTCTCTACCCAGGTTGTAGGCGGTGGTACGAGAGTTCAGAGCTGCTCTAATAGTGCTATCCACCCACGGTTTCTGGTTTGGGAAAATCCGCACCGTTTTCCTGGGGACAATACCATCGGCTATTGTTGTAATGTAGCACACCACTGTGTCTGCGAGCTCGCTGACGTCACTGGCGCTTCCTTTGAATACATCCCAATCCGTGTCTGCAAGCACGTCCTGGAGCGTGGCCTCTGATTCGTCGGTCCACTTCTTTGTCTCACGTGACACGACGGCGTCGCGCAATCTCTGTTGATATGCCGGAAATAGCAAAATGGAGTCGTGGTCGCTCGAGCTTGTGGACCCCGTTAATGGCGGAGCGGCTACTGCCTTGTATCCGGCTCTGAACGGGGAATAACAGTGGTCGAGTGTGTTTTTCCCTCTGGTGGAGCAAGCGATGTGCTGAAAAAAGGACGGCATCACTTTCTTCAGGTTGGCCTGGTTGAAATCGCCGGCTACTACCATCGCTGCATCTGGATGTTTGATCTGGTGTTTGTTGAGATGATCGTGTAGTTCTCCCAGCGCTTTGCCCGTATTCGCGTGTGGGGGGATATATACGGCGGTCATGACGACCGCGGAGAACTCCCTAGGGAGATGAAACGGACGGCACAGAATAGAAAGATGTTCCATGTCCGGGGAACACGAGTTTGAGAGAACATGCACCCCCTCGGGATTAACCCAGGAATTGTTCGTGATGAGGCAGACCCCGCCGCCGATGGTCTTTCCTGAGGCAGCGGTACGATCTGCACGTAAGACTGTAAAGGCATCCGAGGGAGATACGCTTTTGTCCGGAGTCGCCGACGTGAGCCATGTCTCCGTGAGACATAAGATGTTGATGTCTCTCATCTCCCGTTGGAACCGGACCCTCGCCCTTAGGTCATCCATCCTACCCTCCAACGAACGGGCATTCGCCAGAAAGATGGATGGAATTGCTGGGCGGTAAGCAGCTCTTTTTAGTCTCAGTCTGATACCTCCACGTCTCCCTCTGTGTCTCTTCCGCCATTCTCCCGTCTGATTTCTGCTGGCCATTCTAGGTCAAAAGTGTCTCCGACCTCCTCTTTGAGCCCGGGGTTCAGGTCCATAAGTGTCTGACGGTCGTATGACGTACCCGCCAGTGTTGCTTTAAATAAAAAAGTAGAAAAAACAAACATAGTAGCTAAAAGTGAGTACATCGTTGCGGAGCTAAAACCAGAGGCGTCTGACCGGGGTCGCGTCCTCTATCCAGGAGGGGGAGGGAGAGAAAGAGAGGGAGAGAAGGAGAGGCCAGGAGGAGAGGACAGGATGAGAGAAGGAGAGTAAAGGACAGGAGGAGAGGAGAGGACAGGAGGAGAGAAGGGGAGTATAGGAGGAGAGAAGGGGAGTACAGGAGGAGAGTAGGGGAGTATAGGAGGAGAGAAGGGGAGGAGAGGGCAGGAGGAGAGAATGAGAGGAGGGGGAGTACAGGAGGAGAGGACATGAGGAGAGAAGGGAAGGAGAGAGAAAGGAAGAAGCTCAACGGCACTCGAATTAACTTTAACTGTTAAACTGTTTTATGAAATAAAAATGTTAAAGGTGTATTGTTCCCTGTGTGTTTTTATCATAGAGGTGTGGTTATACTATTAATCTGGATTGTCTATCTATGTTATTCTAATGTTAATCTTAATCAAGGATGAAGACTATTTCATCATACATGACGCATCATAGCTTTTTGCTTACTGATGGGGTCCCATGTTGTGCAGTAGGTGCCCTTTTTTTATTTTCGCCCCTGCCCTTCAAACAGCCTGAGTCCGCCACTGGTCGAAAGTATAGACGCGACCTGGTCAGTGCTAACGTCATACACGCACACACAGCCACACACACACACGTTGTGAAATATGTGAAAAAAAACATCTGATTACCCCAAAACTGGTAAAATAGATTCCTTACCTCAGATCAGATGTTCTGCAAAAAGATTATTCCAATTCCTGATCGCCATTCCAAATATCGATCGCGTTTATTGACCCAGCGTTAGACCTCGAAACACATAATCCACACTGTTTCCAGTCCCCTCAATGAATGCAATAGTCTCAGGTTACATGCCTGAGAAGTAAAATGTGGAATCCGGAGTTTTTTTTCCTCATGCATTTCCATTGAGTCCATTCCAATGGGTGCAATACCATCCGGGAGACGATAGGGGGCGGTATTTGCCCTTTTCAAGCTCAGAGACAGTCCCAATGATAACGTGAGGCTGGATGGATGAAAAATTAATGGATATCGCTAATAAAAGAAATAACGATTAAATAACGAGATTTCTCGTTGTTGGCACACAACGCATGGCGGCCAACAACAAGATTTGTCGTCGTTGGCACACAATGTGTTAAGGGTGCTATTAATGCAGCGCAATCCATTCTTTGTGAATTCTCCCCTCAGTAGTACTAATTTATATAATAGTACATTGTATATTACTATTGCAATTTACTGTTACATTTGCACTCTGGTTGGATGCCAAACCTATTTTGCTTGTACTGTACTTGTGCTGTATAATGACAATTCATTTGACTCTAATCTAATCTATAAATTATATCAGGATAATGAGAAAAGAGAGAAAAGCACAGAGCTAATGTAAAAACCTGCATAAAATACATGTAAAGACATTCTGCACGTGTGCATCAGAATGCTGCTTTTTATAATGTTAAAAGACAATGTATAATCTGTACACTATAATATATATATATATACACCAGTATATTTTTTTTGTTTCAAAAAAATAAACCAGTTCAACACAGGTAACCACTTTTGCTTCATTTCTTTGATGGCTCAAATGTATGCTCTAGTCCAGTGGTTCCCAAACCTCTCCTCGAGACACCCCAGCCGTTCCATGTATCTGTTCAATTCCACCACCACCACACCTGATTCAACTCATAAAGGGCTAGTTAAGGCCAGGGGCGGAGCTAGGGGGTGGCTACTTGGGCTCAAGCCCTGAATGTTTTCTGAAAAGCCCCGAATCTATTTAAAAAAAAATTTAAAAAAAAATTGACAATTCATCATTGTTACATGAAAATATGTTTGCACCAGATTTAGCAGAAGCTCATTTCCATCTGTGGTCTATCCAGCTGCTAACTGTATTTGAGTGAGTTAAGTCTTGGTGTCATGGTAGACTCAGACCTAAGCTTTAAATCACAATCAACAAGTTGACAAAAACTTAATTCTTCCACCTTAGAAACATAGCATTTATAAATCAAAAGGACGCTGAAAACCAGATCCATGCCTTTATTTCAAGCCAACTCGACTACTGTAATGCACTCCTTACCGGCCTCCCGAAAAAATACGATGATAACTATTTTATTGCAATGCACTATTGCATTATTTTATTCTATTTTACTAACTATTTTATTGCACTGCACTATTTTACTTTGTATCAGTGAATCATAGACGCCTGGCCATAAGAGCATTCGGAGCATCTCTGCTCTCCCACTATTGAACTTGGGGGAGCAAAGGTATGCTCTTGCTCCACCACTTTTTGATCATATGAAAAATATGATATATCCCCCCCCCATATATAAATCTAACCATAACTACGTTATGGTTAACTGAGTTTTATAGTGAAAAGAGCAGCTTTATTGGTCAAGATTGAAGGCTCTATATTGCAGGGAATTGCACGTACAGGTTAATTAAATTCAAATCAAATCTGCAAAAAAAAATTAAAAAAAAAAAAAAAAAAAGGAAGGAAGGAAGGAAGGAAGGAAGGAAAAAAAAAAAAAAAGGAAGGAAGGAAAAAAAAAAAAATGCACCTATCTGGGCTAAGCCCCGGATCTCCTATAATCCTAAATCCGCCCCTGGTTAAGGCGAGACACCCCAGGTGAATAGGCAAATATACTTTTTTTTGTTGATTTTGAGATTTTGTTATATTTCGCTTCCTAAACATGTCTTCTATGAAACTAGTGACAATAAAACGTCAATAACACACATTTAGTTGTTTATTTTACTTCATTTTGCCTTATTGCATCCATAAATGTGCACATATTTAATGGAAAAGTGCCTCATTTGCATATATAAACATAAAATTCAGAAAACTTGCAATATCTTTTTTTCTTAGTTTATATGTACATAACAAACTGGGAAAGTTTCATAGTGATATCTATTCAAATATTTGTTTGCCTATTAGGGGGTACTACACTGTACTACACTGTTACTACACTGTTTGTAGCCTGTGTGTAGTTCTGTTCAGTTCAATAACATCATTATTATTATTATTATTATTATTATTATTATTATTATTATTATTATTATTATTATTATTATTATTCAGTTATCAGGCATGTGTTTAGGTTGTCAATTACTAATGGTTTGATTAGGTATTGTGTTTGTAAATAGCTGTTTCAAAAAAAATTATGGCATTTTACAATACAGAACTTTGAAGGCATTTTCCCAAAAATGAGTTTTTATGCGTTTTTCTTACACGCAAGGGTAGACATGTACCATTCCATAGCACCTACAACACACACCATACTTTCCACATTTCTTCCTATATATACCCTGCATCTTTTTACAGATGGGGTTTGTTGATATATCATTCATAGCCTGATTTATAGTACATTTAGACCCAAAAACATGGCGAAAATAGATTTTTTATGACTGTAGTTAGCATTTCCTGATTCATGGGATGATAAAAAGACATATCCACAATCCCTTCTGTAAATAGTTCACTGTGTTATGTGTCAACATAATGAAACCATTAAAAAAAATCTGGCATTATCCAATGTTGGTATTTATACCCAAACGTCATATGCAAATTAGTGCATATTTAATGAGGTAATGCCTATTTTGCATATATAAACATAAGATATCAGAAAACTTGCAATACATTTTTTCTAAGTTGTTATGTACATAACAAACTGGGAAAGTTTCATAGTGATATCTATTCAAATATTTATTTTGCCTATTCACCTGGGGTGTCTCACCTTAAGTTGAATCAGGTGTGCTGGTGGTGGAATTTAACAAATACATTGAACGGCTGGGGTGCTTCGAGGAGAGGATTGGGAAGCACTAGTCTAGTCGATTTTGTGTTTTGAGCACAACGTTCATCATAGATCTAGCCTCTTTATTTTGCTCTCAAAGTGCACCAGATTGATGCATTTAACTTTAAAATGTACAAAAAAAAAATTACGGGGGGCATGGGGGCCGAGGTTCACCCACCACAGTCTCATAAAATCCTGTGGGAAACACTGAGCCTATCTATTATAGACGATAGAATACTATGCATGCTCTTGTATACCGTTCCCCTCTATAATTATAAGTTGCCCACACAAGGTGTGTTGCCCAAGGTGGTGGAACTTTTTGGCAGAGAGTTCCACACATTTGACCACTGAGGTCTTAAAAAGCTAATATCTGTTGATTAAGTATGACAGGGCTAATTTACTGGCTGGCTCTTAACTGGTCATGGAACAGGATGCCTAGTGCAATTAGAATCTCCTTTGCATGTACTTGACAACAGTATAGATTAAGTGCTAGTGCCTCCTATTTAGCTGTATCTTTCTGCCACCTCCATAGTGAGCCAATAATGGCCTCTAAGCAGACTATACAGTTCTCATTAAATCACGATTGCACACCCAATTAGGAGTCAGCGGGTAATAGCACTAATGCAGTAAATATACAGTAAGCAGTGTGTTGATCTGGCTCGCTATTTATATGCTGGTATTGCAACAAAGCTGTTGAGGTAGAGTTAAGGGCCCTCCGTTAAGGGCCCTCTGAACAGTAGTAAGAGTACATGGGGAGCGTTATCCTAACACTCCAGGGCTTGTTACAACTAGCCGGACTTCGGGGTAATTCCCTCTGTAAGGTGGTGACAGTAAACCAGTAAACCGTTCTCTCAAGGACTGGGCATTTATTTCCGTTTGCAGGGTTGACAATTGATTGATTGATTGATTGAAAACTTTATTAAACAGATTGCAGAATGGGTACAATACAGTATAGCTCAATACAATAATTGTTAAGAGGATGCAGACCAGAAAAATACTTTTGTCTTGTTTACATCAGGGTACCCCATTTTCAATTCATCATGACATACAGATATACAGTACTGTTTCATCAAGACATTTATGACATAATATAAGACATACAAATATACAGTACTGTTTAAGAGAAAGAGATCATAAAATATATATGTACATTAGAAGGGGAAGAAACTACATTGGAGGGGGGGGGGGGTTTGGACATTTACCGGGGCCAGTTTCTAATTGTATGTGATATTTTTTTTTTGTATCTCTCTTTCTCCGATTTTTCTCCCCGTCCCAATTTAGTCGTTGTGCCAATTCTATGTTTTTGTAGAATGCTACTATGTGTTCTACCCCATAATGCCCTGAGTGGGAGGGTAGTTTATTAACCAGTGTTGTGGCTATGTTTATAAAGAATATGTTTAGGTATTTGGCCACATCCAGTTTGTCTGTGATGAGAGTGTTTTCTGTCTTTATGTTCATGTTTGTAAATCTGGTTTTTAGTTTTTTGCTGCAGCCTAGTTGGTTGTTGAGTCATTTCCAAAGTTTGCTGGGTTTGTTTTTGTTTTCCTCGGTTTTGTCATTGATGAAATATTTTTTTGCGGTTCTGATCATGGTGTTTACGTCATTTCTTAGCTGTTTCTTTGAGTTTTTAGTTCAACCACGTGGGCTTGGAGTTCACTGTTTGAGCTTTTGGTAAGCTTTGTCTGACTTTTATGAAGTTCAGAGCATTTTTTGTCTCTGGTTTTCATAGCGGTCAGTATTTCAGTGTGCATCCATGGCTCAGCGCGATTTTTAACCCTGGTGGTTCTTAGGGGTGCCATGTTGTTAAGTATTGTTGTGAATTTGGTTTTGAATCCATGCCATGTTTCTTCAACCAGTGTACCACTGAGCTCATCTGACCAGTCCATGCTCTCCAGTTCTTGGTTAAAGGCCTCTCTAGAGTAGGTTTTGAGGTCCCTAGATGTGACTGTTTTGTGTGTGTGTGTGTGTGTGTGTGTGTGTGTGTGTGTGTGTGTGTGTGTGTGTGTGTGTGTGTGTGTGTGTGTGTGTGTGCGTGTGTGCGTGTGTGTGTGTGTGTGTGTGTGTGTGTGAGAGAGAGAGAGAGGGAGGGAAGGGGTGGGGAGTGAGGGAGAAAGAGGGGGAGAATGAGAGACAGAGAGCAAGAGACATACTAAGAGATTTGTTTGTGTTTGTATAGAACACATTGCTTAGCAGAGTTCAGTGATGTGAATGCAAATTATTGAAATTGTCGAGTTGATCAACAGATTTTGACTGTAAGAATCTGTAACAGTTAGAGCTATGTTTGAAGTCTCACGGTGTTCCATTAGACAGACCAATTGAACACCACAGATACCACAAATTCTTCTACGCAAGAGAGACATCGAGAGGTTTTGTTTCAGAATTTTATCATCAATTACTAATGTGCTGAAGGGTCTGCAATTAGGTAAAATTAGACCTAAAATAATCCCCCTTTAAGTTAATATGTGGGAGTTAAGTTATTATTTACCACATAATGTTACACTGTCTGCCTATTGATTGCATCTCAGGTTATATGACGGTGCTGCCATCTAGTGGGCCAGAGGTGGTTTAGTGTTCCCTCGTATCTGCGTCACTTCCTCTCTATGAGCTTGTGACGTTGAACTTGACCGGACACGGAAGAGAGCGGACGTACACACGGCGTTGCTCTCGTTAACGTTATAGTTTGACGGTGACCAAGTATGTAAAGTGGCTTACCAAGCGGACATTATACCACCAAGAGAGAGTGAGTTTTAGTACCCAGCTAATTTGATGTTTAGTAAACGTCTGGGATTAGCGTATTACAGCAGACTATAGTATTCCCCATCTATCGTTACCAGTTAGCCGAAGCTAGCTAGCTCGGCGCTAATACCTAAAGTAGCTTCGGCTCATGCTTCGATAGCTGCTCTATACTGGACATATCAGTCGATATATAACACGGACCAGAGAACATTTAGATAAGGTCTGTGTCGCTGTAAAGGGACACAACTAGTCCTGAGAAGTAGCCATAGCAGTAACCTGTGGTACAGAGGGGACCAGCGTGTCTGCAGCAGCTGTCGGCGTGCGCCGTGCAGCACCACGGAGCGGAGCGAGACACTCGGACCACCACAGCGGAGCATCTGGTCTGCAGGAGCAGACTAGTGGCGCCTATTGGACCGGGCAGCGTCTTCCCGCCCTCATCAACACGCAGCGGTCTACTACTCCTCATCACCTCCATCTCTCTCATCCTGCAGAGGGAATTGTTCCTCTGTCACAGTGGTAACCGCGGCAACGTTTGGCCAGAACACTTTATTAGAACTATTTGGGCGCCCATCTAAATTTAGTAATAGTATTTAATCTAGGCTTTGTGTAATGTGATAACAATATTTTGTATGTATCCTTTTTCCCTTTTTTGCTTATATAAAAGCATTATGTTTCAAACAGTTTCCTCGCTCTTTCTAGTTTAGGTGACTCCATTTTAAGTTATTCACTCAGTTGTGTATTTGGTACAATTAGTTTAAGGTGATAATTATATACAGTCCTCTAAGCTCCCGCACAACTAACGTCCTCGTATGAAACCCTCCAACTAGACTCTGTCTGGAGGAGGGATATACCAGACCTGGAAAATGACTTTGATTGGCAAGGAGCCTGGGCAAATGTCCGACTTACATCAAGGAACCCGGATCATCAACAAATCAATCTTAACTATATTCACAGGACATACTTGACTCCTATAAGACTGTGCCGAATGGGGCTTAAACAAGATTCCAAATGCACCCAATGTACAAATGGGGACGAAGGGACATTTATGCACATGTATTGGGACTGCTCACCAGTTAAGGCATTCTGGAAAGATGTGACCCAACAAATATCAAAACTCGTATCTTGGAATATACCTGTACACCCCTCGGTATTACTATTGAATGATGTTTTTGAGTTTGCAGTGAATCCACAGCTAAAGAGATTGGTTTTATCGGGTATCACAGTAGCCAAAAAGCTGATCGCATCACGCTGGTTTCAACCGGAAAAAATGTGCCGTAAAGTTTGGTTTCTTACATATCTCGATGTAATTTACCATGAAATATCTACAGCAAGAATTCTGGGTCTCAATGAATCCAAAATGTCAATGTGGTTAGAAGTGGTGGAGAGAATAAAAGCTAGCTTATAATGGTAGTGTCTGGTTAGGTGCGAGGGATAGTGGAGGTACTTCTCAAGGTGGGGTCCGGGAGGGGGGGGTTCGAGCTGGAGCATATGTGTGTAGGTTTTTTAGATAACAGGTATTAGGGGTATATCTTATATAAGACAACTAACTAAAATGTGATCTCATTGGATGTGCCCTGACAATTAATGCTTGTATATCTTATCGTGTGTTGTCATGTTTGTTTATATGTTTTTTTTTAAATAATAAAAAAATTAAATACAAAAAAAAAAGAATCTGTAGGGGCATTAATGGGAGCAATTAAATATATTTTTATAAGTAACTAAATAGTTACTTTTCACAGTAACGCATTACTTGCGGCGCGGTGGTGTAGTGGTTAACACTGTCGCCTCACAGCAAGAAGGTCCAGGGTTCGATTCCCGCCTGGGGACCAGGTTTCCATGATGCCAGGTACCCAGATGGGGTATCTCCCAGGCCTTTCTGTGTGGAGTTTGCATGTTCTCCCCGTGCTCCCAATGGTTCCCCCCCCCCCCCCCCCGATAAGATAAACCCAATGGAAAAACATGCACAACAGATCGCTAACGCTGTGGCGTCCTTGACGAAGACGGACAGGAGCACTTAATAATAATAATAATACATCTATTTTATATATCGCTTTTCCAGGTGCTCAAAGACGCTTTACATGGGCAGGAGAGACAAACTATGGCAAAACAAAAAACAGAACAAAATAATACATGACAAAAATAAAATAACACCGACAGAATTAGAGGTCAAAAGCAAGATTGAAAAGGTGAGTTTTGAGGGCTGATTTAAAAGATGTCAGGGTGTTTGCATCACGGATATGGCTGGGGAGGGCATTCCAGAGGGAGGGGGCAGCAGCAGCAGCAGCAGCACTTGGATTGGTCCCCGGGGCACGGCTCATGTTGATGCCCTATCTGCTCCCGGCTGCCCATGGGGGGAAGGACAACGGAATGGGAAAAGAGAGACATTTCATCGGTGACTCAGTGCATGTGTGTGTGTGTTCCTGTGGGTCGCCCATCTCGTGTGTGTGTGTTAAAACTGCATGACAAATAAAGACTTCTAGTCTAACCAATTATTATACTTTTGGGTGTAAGTAACTAGTAAAGTAACTGAGTTACTTTTGAAATTAAGTAACTAATAAAGTAACTGAGTTACTATTTTTCAGTAACTAGCACAACACTGGTCCCTATTAGACAAGGTATTTATCACATGCCATATTCAAACGCATTTACTCTCAATAACTGTCAAATCTAGACCCCATTTACACCTGGTATTAACATGTGATTTGTATCCGGATCTCTTATCTGGATAATGAAAAATTGCTGTTAATGTAAGGTGTAAATGCACACGGTACACATTGCGATTGCTTGTGGTCAGATCAGCCAGACCACTTCCAGAGGTAGTCTGACTCACGTTGTGATCAGATCTCAGGGCGGAGTCAGCCAGCAATCCGTACAGCATGTTCACATTAGGGAATGTTTAGCTGACAGGTCTCTAGCTCTCCATTGGGTCTGAAAGCAGCACACAGCGAAAATCATTAGTCAATATAGTCAATACATCCTACCATGGTGATGTTTTGGAGTCATGCCTCATCCCATAATGAATTCCTAGTGCTGTAATCATGCGGGGAAAAGACGATTTCTCTATGTGTTACCAAGGCAATGGGCTGTCAGTGTGCGCACTGGCCTGGGGCTTAACGTTCTCAAAAGTGTAGCTTTGATTTAGCTTCATGCACACAAGGCTTGTTTACAGTGGGGAGAACTGTTGGCTAGTACAGAGACATGACTATCCCCCCACACTTTAAGGTGATTACAGTGCCAGGAATCCATTACGGGGTTAGAGACAAGACACCATCACCATGGGAACACAAACAGATTACCTTTTTGCCTGGACCCAAACAGTTTATTATTTGTTAACTTCTCTGTGTGCTAGACCCAAAGAAAGAAGAGTGAAATTAGCGTGCATATCTAGCCATGGATCTGTGTCCAGCTAGAGACTAGGAGAAAGTCTATACCCACCTAGCTTGCTATACATTTCAATATAACCATGTATCTCATTCCTATTGACAATGTATCTAAATAGTTTACCTGCTCTCTATGGGTGCCAGCTGAAGTTAGCTCAGTTTAGCTTAGCTATATTTATCAACAATAAAATAATAATTTGGCAATACTAAACAAAAACAACTACCCCTAACAACTATACTACAGACTTTAGCAAAACATTGTCACATCATACCTAATACTCAGCTAAGACAGGGTACATAATATTTGCACAAGAGCTATTAATTTACCAACATCTAACAAAGTCTGTGTACGTTTCTACATAGACATAATTACTGGTAATTAACATAGCAGTCAGCTACATGATCCTTAACCTGTTAAGCCCTAGCCTGTAACGGTTCCAGGGAGGACAATGGAAACAGTGGCCACAATGTAAATTGTGGTCACAGTAGTAACAGTGGTCTCCTTCCTGGTCTCCTACCTCCCTCTAGTGGCCAGATGACCCAAATGGTGCAGGCAATCATCCGATATTGACTATATTGATAAATATAATTAATGTTATTTCATGGTGTGTGTTATTGAATGTCCCTTTCCTTGTGTGATGTGTTTCCCCTGTCTGCTTGTGGTTTTGTAATTGCTTTTGTGTTTAGTTGGTTGTTGTGTGTTTTAGACTGGCCTGGCCAGCTGTGGCCACTTGTAATTAGTCTGTGTATATATGTGTGTTCGGTCTGCTTCTCTGTGTGGTGACATTCCTCCGTTAACCCTGTTGCTGTCGACGTCGTCCTTGTCCTGTAGTGTTGTACTGTTTAAGTAAGTGTATATTAGTGTTTCGTTTTGTTGTGAAGTAACAATTTATGTTCATAGGGCCATTGATTTAAGATTAAATTAAAACTAGCTAGATAAATAATATTAATATGTGGACTTTAGACACATTTGTCTCCAACCTAAGAAAGACATACTATGTTGTTAACTTGCCACACCCCATGGGCTGGAGGACACAATCCCCCAGACTGACCTAATCAGTCACACAATAGTTTCATGTGACACACACACACACACACACACACAGACAGACAGAAACCCAGGGTGGGGCCCTGACCGACCCCTGATCACAAGAGCATTGTTGTTAAAAACCTGTTTATCAAAGAAACCTTTGTATTACGTGTGATTTGGAGCAGCTCATTTTTGATGAGAAGAGGGGTCAACAATTTAGATAAAAACCCTGTTTGACCATTGTAAGGGACTCAGTCTAGAAGAGGCTGGGTCATGGATGGACGTCCTGTTACTGTGCTGTGGAAACCATGCTTGTATGCTGCATTAAATCACTTTCTTCACCAACTGAGCCATTGTCTCTGAAAACCATCTCCAGTCTGAATTCTTCTTGAAACCAGAGCCCACTCTCATCAAATGATACTTCAGTTGCCTGTTTGTTTTCGAGTTCTCAGTTAGCCTTTTATGTTCTTTTGTAACTTACCTTCGCCCGTCTTTATGTTTGTTCATTTATCAGTTTCTATACTTGTGTTTTGGTCTTGTGACCTATTATTGCTCTCGTGGTTCTTGTAATAAAGAGAACACAGTCCTTGAGAAGAGCAAACTGCCGTCTCTGTTTCCTCCTTCCACTCCATTCCGCATATTGGGTTCTCCTCTCCTTCCCTCGCCACCCCATCGTAACACTAGCCCTATTTTCTGAAAATGTAAATGGTGGATTGCTCCACTTCTACAAGGTCCATTTGCATGTTATTGGTATCTAGGGACATCTATGGATCTCATGGAATGTATTCCCAGAAATATTCTGTCTGTTACTAGGCTTGAGTAAATTGTGATGAAACAAAGGAGAATATAAATTATGATTTTCGAAGCAAATTAATAAAGGGAAGATGATTAAACAGAAGGTTTTGTAGATATAGTGCTGAATTCTGCCATCCGGACACACATGCTATTCGAAATATTATTATAGAATATAGAAGACCAGGCCTATCAATTACCTTATTATAGCCAACTCGCAGATCTATGGATCGGGCCAAATCTCCTCTTTCAAATGGCAGAGTTCAATTTGAATTTAGTATCTCCAGGCGTGCACTGAAGAACCGTGAATGAAATCTATTGTATGTACAGTTCAATCCTTATAATGGATATGGCTCCGCCATTTTGAATCCGTTTGCAACGCGGATTGTTGCTAAATGTTCACAGAAGGTAGATACACGAACTGCGCTCCAATCTATGCCAATAACGTTCAGTTTTGTGGTAGAGAATCCAGAGAAATAAGAGAAATAAAAAGAATTCATACACAAGTAATTTGCTTGCAGGAAGCTAGAATCGACTGGGTACTGTCGTTTTTTTTTATTTCAGAAACTGTACATTGTAACGTTATATAACATAACGTTATGTTATTTCGCGGTTTATTCATAACGTTATGCACATTTCGCGTGACAACACATAACGTTATTTCATGTGACAAGTTCAACACAGCCCAGCTGTCAGAAACTGTACATTGAGGGGGTTTGAATCACTGTTTAGTATTTACACTCCCCACTTACTGTAACTGTACCATGACGCACTCCCCACTTACTGTAACTGTACCATGTTCTACATATAACCTCATCTCATGCACCTTGCAAGGGCAAGGCTAAGAGAATCATTAAAGACTCCAGTCACCCGAACAACTGCCTCTTTGAACTGCTGCGGTCAGGCAAGCGATACCGGAGTCTCAAGGCGAGCACAGAAAGACTCAGAAGAAGCTTCTATCCCCAGGCCATCAGGCTGCTAAACGAACAATGAATGAACACTACACAACAACAACCACCAAACGCACATAGCACACACATCCACACGCACACACTCACTTTAAACAAACACACTGTAGCACCCACTCCACACACTTTATAGCACACACCCACTTTAAACAAACACACTGTAGCACCCACTCCCCACACTTTATATTTATGGATGAAGGATTGCACTACAACTCGTACACCTTACTGTAAATTGTACCTAAAATTGTACCTCATCCCATTTCTGCTTTGCACTAGATAGTACTGTACATTAGTACACTGCATAGTATTGTGTATTGTATATTATATGGTAACTCAGAACATTGTACATATGTCTATACCGAACACTGTGACCTCATTTTCTTCTTCTAAATTCATGCTATATTATGTTATTATGTTATTTGATACTATCTTGTCTAGCACAGTCTCTGGAGCGTAACAGTAAGAAGCATTTTGTATGAAAGTATTCTGTACTTCTGTATGACAACTATTAAAGAACTTGAACCTTGTTGTGTATCCTGTTTCGTTTTCCTCATTATTATATTCAGAGTTAATTATATTGTTTACACTGTCTTTCTTCTATTATAACCCTGCCCATTTGATGTTCCCAAATCATATTCAGAAAGTATCACAGAGACTTCTATTGACCAAGGAATTAGTTATTATTAGTAAGACACAACATTTCAATCAAACATATAATAACATGTGTTTCATCATACCAACTGATCCTGGTGTGACAATACCTAACATTTAGATTAACCCAGTTAATGCTTTAACTAGACAGTTACAATGTAACATTTAGATTAACACAGTTAATGCCTAACTAGACAGTTAGAAGAAAGCAGGAAGCCAGCACTCTCAGATTCAAAGTTTTAATTGCAGCCTGGAACATACATGTTTCGGAACCAATGTGTAACTAGACAGTTACAATATAACATTTATTTATTAACCCAGTTAATGCCTTAAGAGAAAGAGTCTGGTGGTCAATGTCACTTCGGATTGCTGATTGCTACGGACTTTACTCCTGTTGGGAAACAGCGATGGTCTGTGCAGACTTTACTCCTGTTGGGAAACTATAGCGATGGTCTGTGCTCACCACACGAGCCGGCGTCTACCCCCGAGCTTCATTTTACCAATCAGAGAGGGGTCTGCAGAAATGCAGCTACGGAAAGTAAAGACGCATATGTGATATAGCTGTTTTGACTGTAAAAGCCATCAGGAAATAAGAGCAGCGATTATCAGCGCGCGGCACGAGCGTGCGTGCGCACACATATACTATCGATCATCTAGCGTTTATTTGAAAACTATTCATAAATAGGCCGACAAATGACAACGTTCTGGAATATTCCATTAAAAGACGATTATCATAGAATGTGTAGTTTTTTCCGCGAAAACGAGTGATTTTCAAAAAGCTATCAAACTGAAATGAAGCGATAAAAATACAATCTGCTTTGACAATGTTGACTGGAAAATGAGTCTTTGATAAGCGACGGGCAGATTATACACATAGCCATAATTTAAAACATAGATTAGGCGATATTAACGTTAACATTGGAGTGGATGGTGGCATTCAAGGGGGTAAAAAGGAAAACACGGCTGGCAATCAAAGTGTTAATAACATTTTCAATCAATCAATCAATCCCTTCGAATGGGGGTTGGGTTAGTGTTGCATAGAGTCATTGAGCCTCCTGATGGCCTGATGCTCTCAGACTGAAGGTGTCAAGTAACCTTGTAAAGTAGCATTATAGTACAGTAGCATTATGCATATCAAGAGAAATGGCAAAGCCAGTCCCCAGGTGTGAATGGGGTCTAAATTAATGTGTGCAAAGCTGTTTAGAGTTGTGTGAGATTATGTGCATAATAAATCAGAATTTTTTTTTGAGGGGTGAAGTATACCTTTAAGAGTGTGAAATAAGCCCCCCCCCCCCATCCCCATCTGATAGAGCTGAGCACAGAACTCTGGAGGTGTTGGAACATCGTTTGAGTGCCTTATCAGCCAAGGTAGGGATTGACTCTTATCTGGCTGAAGTAGACACAGCTGGCCCGAGTCCCGGAGATAGAGGTGCTTCTCCTTTTAGGATTGGAGAGGCTTTTTGGTTTCCCCTCTCAGACGTATAGCGGCGGGAGACAGAACAGACATAGTCTGTGCTGTTCCAAGAGGGAGCGGTGCTTTCAAATGTCTCAAAAGACATTTCTGCTGCTAAAACGGCTCACGCCGGCATGAATTAAAAGGGTCCTACTAATCACTAAGTACCAGAAATTACCCCAAAGTACCCAAAAATACCCCAAAGTACCACAAAATACTGCAAAGTATACCCCAAAGTACCCCAAAATACCTTAAAGTATACCCCAAAATATCCCAAAGTACCATAAAATACCCCAAAGTATACCCCAAAGTACCCCGAAATACCCCAAAGTACCCCAAAGTATACCCTAAAATACCACAAAGTATCACAAAATACCCCAAGGAACCTCAAAGTTCCCCAAAGTATACCAATACCTCAATGTACCACAAAATACTGGCTCAGAGGTAGAGCAGGTCAACTAATGATCATAAAGTCAATGGTTTGGTCAGTGGTTTGAATCCCAGCTCCTTCTGTTCACATGCCGAACTGTCCTTGAGCAAGACACTGAACCCCAAATTGCTCCCAATACAATGAGCAGGCTAGCACCTTGCATGGCATCTGGCTGCCATTGCTCTGTGAGTGCATGTGTGAATTGGTGAATGAGAGGCAATTATAAAGCTCTTTGTGCAGGTAGGAAAGCGCTATACTGTATATGTGCAGTCCATTTCCCATTACCAAAGTACCACATATTTTCAAAACAAATGTTTATTTTAATATATTATAATCTCCAAATGTAATAACATCTGTATTGAACACTGAACAAACAGTATACAAATTTATTTTTTATCAAATATCTTTTATTTTCAATTTTCAACAATAATTTTAATTTGGAAGCCTGGGAAAGTCTTCAGAGAATAGTGAATCAAGTTCAAGTTTCTTTATTAGTTGTCATACAGAAGTACAGAATACTTTTATACAAAATGCTTCTTTCTGTTTCGCTCCAGAGACTAGGCAAAGGCAAAGATAGATAATAAAATAAGTATAGCAAGTATAAAATAAAAGTCAAGTACGTAGACAAAATGTTCAGTATATACATATATACATACAATGCTCTATGTAGAGTAGAAGTAACTGAGTTACCATACAATATACTATACAGTGCAAAGCAGAAGTGGGATGAGGTAGAATTTAGGTACAATATAATTTACAGTAAGGTGTAATGAGGTATGGGTTGTAGTGCAAATTCTTTACAGATAAATATAAAGTGTGCTTAGGTGTACTAAAGTGGTTAAAGTGGGTGCTGCAGTGAGTTGTATGTTTAAAGTGAGTGTGTGCGTGTGGATGTGTGTGCTGTGAGTGCATTTGATGGTTGTTACAGTGTTATTGTTCGTTGAGCATCCTGATGGCCTGGGGATAGAAGCTTCTTCTGAGTCTCTCTGTGCTTGCCATGAGACTCCGGTATCGCTTGCCTGACCGCAGCAGTTCAAAGAGGCAGTTGTTTGGGTGGCTCGAGTCTTTGATAATTCTCTTAGCCTTGCCCATGCACCGTTTGTTGTAAATGCCCTGGAGAGTGGGAAGCTCCCCTCCAATTGTGCGTTCGGCTGAGCGGGCCACTCTCTGTAGTCTGCTGTAGTCTTGTGCGGTGCTATTCCCAAACCAGGAGGTGATATTGCCAGTCAGGATGCTCTCTATTGTGGATGAGTAGAAGTTCTTAAGGATCTTCTGACTGACTTGGAACTTCCTTAGGCGTCTGAGGAAGTAGAGGCGTTGCCGTGCCTTCTTCACAACACTGTCAATATGTGAGGTCCATGTCAAGTCCTCAGTACTTAAAACTGTTCACTCTCTCAACCGGTGCCCCGTCGATGCTGAGGGGGCTGTAGTCCCTGACCCCCGACCTCCTAAAGTCCACAATCATCTCCTTTGTTTTGCTGATGTTCAGGGAGAGGCTGTTCTCTTGACACCATCCCGCTAGAACCTTGACCTCCTCCAGGTAGGCCCTCTCGTCGTTTGCAGAGATCAGGCCCACTACTACTGTGTCGTCAGCAAATTTGATGATTGTGTTGTTGTTCCGCTGTGCCACACAGTCATGTGTGTACAGGGAGTAGAGGAGGGGACTCAGAACACAGCCCTGGGGGGCCCCTATGTTGAGAGTGATGGATGAGGAGGTGCAGTTGCCTGCTCTCACCACCTGGGGTCTGCCCGTCAGGAAGTCCAAGACCCACTGGCAGAGGTCATAGTTCAAGCCCATGTCCCTGAGCTTGGCTATGAGTTTGGAGGGGACTATGGTATTGAATGCTGAGCTGTAGTCGATGAACAGCAGTCTCTCATAGTTCCCCTGCCTCTTGTCCAGGTGTGATGCTGCTGTGTGCAGCACATGGGCTATGGCGTCCTCCGTGGACCTGTTGGGGCGGTATGCAAATTGCAGGGGGTCCAGGTTGATGGGGAGGGAGGAGCAGATGTAGCCCTTTACTAGCTTCTCAAAGCACTTCATGGCTATGGAGGTGAGAGCTACAGGGCGGTAGTCGTTGAGGCAAGCAGGCTTGGATTTTTTGGGTACAGGGATAATAGTGGACTTCTTCAGACAGTTGGGGATGACAGCCTGTTCCAAGGACAGGTTAAATATGTCAGTGAATACCGGGGCCAGTTGGTCGGCAGAGACTTTTAGGACACGGCCGGGGATGCCGTCCGGTCCTGCTGCCTTCCTGATATTCACTTTCTTAAAGGTCCTCCTCACCTCATGTTCTGTTACCCTGAGTCTCTATCAGCAGTGTGTCCCCCCTCCATTGCAGTGGATTGTAGGCTGGTGCTGTTATTCCCAGCCTCAAACCTCGCATAGAAGGTATTGAGATAATTTGCTAAGGAGATGTCACTGTTCAGTTTGAGGGAGGTGCCTTTGTAATCTGTCATCGTTCTGAGGCCCTGCCACATAGCTCTAGAGTCAGCCTGTTCAAACTGAAGTTACATTTTATCCCTGTAGCGCCTAGTTGTTGTCATCATCTTGTCTTAAATTGTTTACGTTAACCATGTTGTCTTGGAGGTCAGGGTCACACTTCCTTTTGTCATTGGGTCTCATTCCCCAATATTTTCCAAAGAGTTCTCTTGGAAGACTTATCTTGGAACCGACTGAGACAGAATCAATGACAAGTTCACTCTGAGTCCCCAACACGCTGGTAATATGTCTTAAGTGGCTCAAATGTTTCACACCTGTGATATGATCTGATATCTGCGTTGGAGAATGGCATATGTCTCAAACGCGAAAGCGCGTCCCCGTTCAGGCCATTTGCATACAAAACAACGCCTCCAGAGCTCCTTATAAGGCAACTAATGACGCAGCCGCGTGAAAATGGAATGGCGGAAGTGCCTTGCGAGTCTTGCGACCCATCAAAATTTGATTAGATTAATGTATTGGCATCATATATAGTACAGCTTGTGGTACACCTGCCGCAGCGCGCGCGCACACACGTGCAGTACTGTATATGAATTAATTAATGAAATATTATATATATAGCCTACGGCGTAATGAATGAACGCAGTATAGGCTTGTTAGTCCATTAATGACTTGTTTCATTAGGATTTGGTAGATGCTGTATGTGTGCTCTGCCCTACGTATAGTATAGGTACAGTGTGTATACATGCGGACTGTGCTTGTACTGTGCGTGGGGCAGAGCATGTGTATAGTGGATCCTAATGAAACAGGTAAGAATATATTAAGCCTATACTGTTCATTCATTAGACACGTAGGCCATACTGGCGCACACAAGACTTGTTATGGAATATGAATGCAGTCTATTTCCACCGATTAGCTTTAGTTCTTATTTTTTATTTATTTATCCACTGTCATTTCAGTGTTGGTGTATAGGCTATATGTATTTCAATATAAGTTTAATTGATTAATGATATATTCGAAGGAATGCAGGTTGATAGCTATATCAAACAAAGGTCTGTCCCATTGTATACCATTAAAACAGATATGTAACAAATAATAAATACTAATTCCACAGAAGGCATTAAATAATTATTATTTTCAATAATTTCACAATAATTGCATAATTGTGTTTGAATATCTGAGTAATTAAAGTAATTATACATTTGTCCAAAATAGCTGGTTCAGATATGGATAATCCAGCTGCCCTGTGATCAGATTAATCCATATTATTATCAAATGCGTAATTTCTTATCGTACAAATATTGTCATATTTATTTTAATTATGATTAAGTAATTAATTCCAAGGAGGCCTGTAGCATTGACATGAAGGAATCACTATGAGAACACAGTCTGTCAAGTTAATAACATTTTCAATGACTCAATCAATCATAAGACTGCTCCTCAGCACTCTTAAATCTGCTCTAAGCCACGCTCAAATCTGATCTCAGGAAAATTTGGGGACTCCCGCTCCCAGCCCTAGTATGTCTTAAATGGGCAAAAATCTGCCTAAGAGGACATTTTTGGTCCTAAATTCGTTCGAGAATGAGACCCCACTTTAATTGTTGTCTTAGTTGTGTCATGGTTGTCTTCAGTGTTTGCACGTTTTCTGTTTGGAAGCCTCGGAAAGTCTTCTTCACTGAATAGTGAAGGTATGTTCGTTCATGCATGCTCATAAGAGATTTGATTTAGTTTTTAATTTTTTTTATATATTATGTATTTTTTTTAAGATGAAACAGACTGTTATGCCTAGTAATAGACACAATATTTCTGACACTGGGAATACATTTACTGAGGTCCATAGATGTCCCTAGATACCAAGAATATGCAAATGGCCCTTGTAGAAGTCGAGCAATATTCCATTTACTTAGGTATGTATTTTAGGCGGATTTTCAGAAAATAGGGCTCCGGGTATAAATAAACAAAAGCAAAACATAACTCAATCTACATGATCGCAAAGGAGTAGGAAGAAGTATACACTTATTTAATCCTACCCCTTTTCCACTACTCAAATGAGTGTACTGATTTAAAACCTTACAAAACAAATATATATATGCAAAAGAAAAAACTAAAATGTTATATGTAAAACATGAAAGAAATCAAATAAAAATTTAAACACCCGTGAATGTCAAATCCCTTCCTCATCCCTGTACCTCGTGAACATAATTTGACCATAATGATCATTAGTTGACCTGCTCTACCTCTGAGCCAGTATTTTGTGGTACATTGAGGTATACTTTGGGGAACTTTGAGGTTCTTTGGGGTATACTTTGGGGTATTTTGGGGTACATTGGGGGTATTTTGGGGTATACTTTGGAGTACTTTGGGTTTGGGGTATACTTTGAAGTATTTTGGGGTATACTTTGGGGTATTTTGTGGTACTTTGGGGTATTTTCTGGTACTTTGTGGTGATTAGTAGGACCCAATTAAAATGGGTCGGACTGTTAGAGACAGTGTAAACCAGTGGTCACCAACCTTTTTAAGCCCAAGATCACTTTTCTTTTTTTGGTGAAGGCAAGATCTACCTATTGAAGCGTTGAGAGAAAAAGACAGGCAAGATTGTACTTTAAACTAAACAACCTTTATTTGCCTGTATTCTAATTACATGCAATGCTTTGGTCCAACATTAAAACATCAAAGTAGAACTGTAATATGTACTTTCTCAGTCAGTGCTAAGTGCAGCATCGCTTTTCACATCAAAACAAAAGTAGAACTGTAATGTGGACTTTCTCATATTATTAACATTGACAAACATATTTACAATTAGCATTTTAGTTCAAGTTCAAGTTCAAGTTCTTTAATAGTTGTCATACAGAAGTACAGAATACTTTCATACAAAATGCTTCTTACTGTTACGCTCCAGAGACTGTGCTAGACAAGATAGTATCAAATAACATAATAACATAATATAGCATGAATTTAGAAGAAGAAAAATGAGGTCACAGTGTTCGGTATAGACATATGTACAATGTTCTGAGTTACCATATAATATACAATACACAATACTATGCAGTGTACTAATGTACAGTACTATCTAGTGCAAAGCAGAAATGGGATGAGGTACAATTTTAGGTACAATTTACAGTAAGGTGTACGAGTTGTAGTGCAATCCTTCATCCATAAATATAAAGTGTGGGGAGTGGGTGCTACAGTGTGTTTGTTTAAAGTGGGTGTGTGCTATAAAGTGTGTGGAGTGGGTGCTACAGTGTGTTTGTTTAAAGTGAGTGTGTGCGTGTGGATGTGTGTGCTATGTGCGTTTGGTGGTTGTTGTTGTGTAGTGTTCATTCATTGTTCGTTTAGCAGCCTGATGGCCTGGGGATAGAAGCTTCTTCTGAGTCTTTCTGTGCTCGCCTTGAGACTCCGGTATCGCTTGCCTGACCGCAGCAGTTCAAAGAGGCAGTTGTTCGGGTGACTGGAGTCTTTAATGATTCTCTTAGCCTTGCCCTTGCAACGCTTGTAGTAAATGTTCTGGAGGGTGGGGAGCCCCCCTCCAATTGTGCGTTCGGCTGAACGTGTCACTCTTTGTAGTCTGCTTCGGTCTTGTGCAGTGCTATTCCCAAACCAGGAGGTGATGTTGCCGGTCAAGATGCTCTCTATTGTACATGAGTAGAAGTTCTTAAGGATCTTCTGGCTGACTTGGAACTTCCTTAGGCGCCTGAGGAAGTAGAGGCGTTGTCGTGCCTTCTTCACAACACTGTCAATGTGTGTGGTCCATGTCAAGTCCTCGGATATGTAGGCTCCGAGGTACTTAAAGCTGTTGACTCTCTCAACCGGTGCCCCGTCGATGCTGAGGGGGCTGTAGTCCTTGACCCCCGACCTCCTGAAGTCCACAATCATCTCCTTTGTTTTGCTGACGTTCAGGGAGAGGCTGTTTTCCTGGCACCATCCCGCCAGGACCTTGACCTCTTCCAGGTAGGCCCTCTCGTCGTTGGCAGAGATCAGGCCCACCACCACTGTGTCGTTAGCAAATTTGACGATTGTATTGCTACTCCGCTGAGCCACACAGTCGTGTGTGTACAGGGAGTAGAGGAGGGGACTCAGAACACAGCCCTGGGGGGCCCCTATGTTGAGGGTGATGGATGAGGAGGTGCAGTTGCCTGCTCTCACCACCTGGGGTCTGCCAGTCAGGAAGTCCAAGACCCACTGGCAGAGGTCATAGCCCAAGCCCAGGTCCCTGAGCTTGGCTATGAGTATGGAGGGGACTATGGTATTGAATGCCGAGCTGTAGTCGATGAATAGCATTCTCACATAGTTCCCCTGCCTCTTGTCCAGGTGTGATGCTGCTGTGTGCAGCACATGGGATATGGCGTCCTCCGTGGACCTGTTGGGGCGGTATGCAAATTGCAGGGGGTCCATGTTGATGGGGAGGGAGGAGCAGATGTAGCCCTTTACTAGCTTCTCAAAGCACTTCATGGCTATGGAGGTGAGAGCTACAGGGCGGTAGTCGTTGAGGCAAGCAGGCTTGGATTTTTTGGGTACAGGGATAATAGTGGACTTCTTCAGGCAGGTGGGGATGACAGCCTGTTCTAAGGACAGGTTAAATATGTCAGTGAATACTGGGGCCAGTAGGTCGGCACAGACTTTTAGGACGCGGCCGGGGATGCCGTCCGGACCTGCTGCCTTCCTGATATTCACTTTTTTAAAGGTCCGCCTCACCTCATGCTCTGTTACCCTGAACACTGCGCCTCCATCAGCAGCCGACCCCCCCCCCCCCCATTGCCGAGGCTTGTGAGCTGGTGTTGTTATTACCAGCATCAAACCTTGCATAGAAGGTATTGAGGTCATTTGCTAAGGAGATGTCACTGTTCAGTTTGAGGGAGGCGCCTTTGTAGTCTGTCATCGTTTTGAGCCCCTGCCACATAGCTCTAGAGTCAGCTTGTTCAAACTGGAGTTCAATTTTATCCCTGTAGCGTCGTTTGGCCTCTGACACTGTCCTCCTTACGTTGTATCGCGCCACCTTGTGGTCATTCATGTTGCCTGCCACTAGGCCGTCGTTGTATGCTTTGGTGCGCTCTCTCAGAGCTTCACGGACGGATTTGTCTACCCAGGGTTTTTGATTTGGGTAAACTTTCATTTTGGTAGTGGGGATTGTTTCTTTCACCCTAGTATAAACATAGTCCAGCACTGTCTCCGTGTAGACATTAATGTTATCTGTGTCGCGGAACACATTCCAGTCTGTGTGGTGAAACACTGACCGGATCGTCTCCTCTGACGTCAAATCCCATTTCTGCACCTCTCGCGAGACTACGGGAGTACTTTTAATTCTCTGTTTGTACTTTGGTGAAAGAAAAATGGACGCGTGATCTGATTTACCAAAGCCACTATCAGAATGAGCCTTGTAGCCACCTTTAAATTGCGTGTAACAGTGATCTAGGATGTTACCGCCTCTGGTGTTGCAAGTCACATGCTGATAGAAGTCAGGCAATACCTTTCTCAGATTGGCGCTATTGAAATCTCCCAGCACTAAAATGGCGGCGTTAACGTTCGCCACTTGTATTTTATTTACCTCGTCGTGTAGTCTGGAGAGCGCAACCTTGTTGCTGGCTTGCGGTGGAATATACACTCCGATCAGGACGATCGCCGTTAACTCCCTCGGGAGGAAGAAAGGACGACACTTGATGGTTATATATTCCAGTTCTGGGGAGCAGTGGTTGGATAATTCCTTCACGTTAGTTGGATCGCTCCAATTTTTGTTAAACATGAAGGCAATACCTCCTCCACGTTGTTTACCGGACTCTGATGACCGATCCTTGCGATGGATAAAGAAGTGATCCGCTGGCTGAATTGCGTGGTCTGGAACCTCCGGTGTGAGCCATGTTTCGGTGAAGCAGAGGACATTGCAGTCCCTAACGTCTCTTTGATATTGAATCCTTGCTCGGATGTCATCCAGTTTATTGTCAATTGATTGTACATTGGCTAGCAATATACTGGGCAGTGGTGTACGGTGGCGTCTGGATCTCAGCCTGTTACGGACTCCAGCTCTCTTTCCTCGTCGTCTTTTCCTGGGCTCTGGGAACAAAGGATCTGGTCCTAATCTCCGGAGAATTTCTTCAGGCCATTGATGCGGTTCGGAAAGCTGATCCAGTGAGTAATCCAGTTGGTAAGTTTCCCGTAATCCAATGTCTATGAGTGACTGACGGTCATATACATTAAATGCACCAACAGTTGGTACGAACAAAACTCTAAAAACTATAAATATTAACAAAAGTAAACACAGTCTCGACGGAGCGAACAGAAAGGCAGCCGGTCGGAGCAGCGCCATCTCATATGAACTGTAATGTGTACTTTCGCAGTCAGAGCTAAGTGCAGTCAGTGCTACTGTAAGTGCAGCATCATTTTCACATCAAAACAAAAGTAGAACTGTATGTGTACTTTCTCAGTCAGTGCTAAGTGCAGCATCACTTTTCACATCAAAACAAAAGTAGAACTGTAATGTGGACTCTCAGGGAAAGATCTAAAAAAAAGATTACATTTTTTATTTTCAGGGAAAGATCTACAGGGAAAGTCTCAGAGATCGACCAGTCGATCGACGGGTTGGTGACCACTGGTGTAAACGGTGGTTGGTGTTGGTCGTGAAATGTGTCTTCTATGTGAGAAGCAGACACTTCTGAGGGGTCAGTCAAAGGGAAGTGGTTCACGGTGCTCCAGGTAGGGCAGGGACTCTCTGCTACATGCTGAGGCTATGTGGCTCTCTCTTCAGACCAGCAAAAAAGAAAAAGAAAAAGACACAGACCAGCTTTGCTTTATCTCTAAAGCGAAAGGTTACGGCTAAATTAGCATAAACAGTAAGTCATCCGTTATATTTGTATTTATGAAAACATTGAGCAGGCTCATTTATTTTAACAACATGTTCACTGCTCTTCTGTAAACGCAGAGCGAGGTGGACGGAGTCAGCCGAGAACAGCGGTGGATAAATCCCCCCCTAATTGCCCTCATTTGATAAAAAGCGCCATCATGAGTCAGCAGTCATTTCACAGCTGGGGTAAAGTGAAGACGTGACGCATTGGGGAATAGGCACTGTGCTGAAAACCGGCAATTATCGAGGTAATTGTTGTTCAATTATTCACCATTAACTCCATCACCCGTTTTGTGTTCAGCGTCCTGGATAAACGTCTGCTCTGCTTTACCTTGAAGACACATTACATTTACATTTTGTCATTTAGCTGACGCTTTTATCCAAAGCGATTTACAAGTTTTGTACAACAAGACAGCAGGAAGGGTACAACTCTATCAGCTGAGTAACAATGGTCATCAAAGTGTTGAGTGCTACAGTGTAGGTTAGTATAATTATTAGGACAAGTGCATGACAGTAAGGTTAGTTAGGGTTAGAAATTCTTTATTCTTTTTTTTTCAGATAATGATTGAAGATTAAGATTACATTACATGCATTTGAAGTCGGGAAAGGAAATGTCACGTTACTCACAGATCTAGCTAAAAGGTTAGTATTGTTCAAAGCATAAGAAACTGGGAGAGAGAGAGAAGGAAAATGCTACAGTAGCATTCACTTTTATTTATATATTTTTTATAAATTCATATATTATATTTTTACTGTTGCTTATATGATATGATAGAACTTGCCATATTGAATATAAATTCCTTAAATGTTTACATTTCACTGTACCGCAATGAAAGCATGTGTCAACCAAACAAACAGTGTGTTATATCTAAAAGGTTATATTTTAAAGGGGGGGAAAAAATCCTCACTCCCCCAAAGGTCTTGGTCTGATTAAATAAAGTCCAGAGGGCCCCAGTCACCATTGGCAACCCCTCAAGGTTGCAGTGGTGGAGTGTGAATCTTGGATAGCAGACATTGTAAGGGCCCTTGGCCCTGGGAGCAGCAAGCTGTCCTGGCGCTCGGTGTGAAGTTTCCAAAGTGCTGACAATGCACACAAATCATCTGAGCATCTTGGATGTTAATCACCAGAGACCAGCACCCCTGCCAAGTTGAACTTGAACTCCAGGCACTACCTGTAATCATCAGGCTTTTGTCTCTCCTGCCGTCTCATTGGTGGGGAATTAAATGCCCGGCAAGGGGCCTCGGCAGTCAGATTGGATGTTTGTGTTGCTACCACTGAACACACAAGCTGTCAATCATGACAGATTGCCTGGGGTGGAGGGGGCAGATTAGGTGGCAGCTTTCTATCTGCTTCTTGTCAGAGAACAGACGTCCCTTATATTTGTCCTGTGGTTTCTTGGTGTCTTTTTAAGCCCTTTATCTCTGAGACTGTCTTTGTTTTTGTGTATTTATTGGCAAACTTTCCAAATTGGCTAAAACGAGATCTCGCACAACTCTAAGGAGCTATTTTTTACTTTTTAAGGACTAAGCATTTATGGAAGATATTACAAATAGCAACATCCAATTTACGTAAAATATCTATTGATGTTCATGCAGCCCTGGATTGCTTCACAGAATCACTTCATCTAGTCATTGATAAACATAAACAGTCAAGAGACTTAGAATTAAAGATAGAATAGCACCATGGTTCTCACAGGAGCTATCAATTATGTTTAAAGATAGGAATACTGCCTGCTCTCGTGCCACTCGAGAACTGGCTCATTGGTTATCTTTCAGACAAATCCAAAATAAATGCGTCTCTGCACAATGAGTGTGTGTATACTAGTGTGAACCATGCTTCTCTGTTTGATTCTCTCCTGGGCCACAGGAGTTCAAAACTTTTAATCCCTATCTGATCCGATCAGATTTTTAAATCCCATTTTTTGTGATCCAGGATCAGACAACTCGGACAGATTTTGTCCCGGTATTTCAAAGCAATTCAGGATAGGATCACCCTGATCCAGATTCAGACTTTTCAAGATTACTATAGATCCTGAATATATCAGTGCTTTAATCCTACTGATCTCCATCTAGTGGATATGAAAAAGAATACAAGGAAGACAAGAGACCACATTGCAGAGACATCTATAATGTCTAATTATATTGTTAAATACATAAAGGACATACAATCATAATGGAATTGTAATAAAAAGAAAATACTCCCACTGACCAGGGTAACAACAAAAAAACAGCTGAGAGCTGAATTCTAAGTGAGTTTTCAGTTTGCTGCAGGTGACAACAGATGATGGACTTGGTTGGAGGGAGGGAGGGAGTAGGCTTCACTAGGAGGAGCATAAGCTATAGGGCTGTGTTGGCCGCTGGAAACCTGTTTGGGGGACATAGATTGTCGTTTTACTTGGTTACTAGGGGTGTGCATTTCTCCCTCATAAGACAATCCAATATGTATCTAGATACGATTCAGGGACGATACATTTTAATACGGAACAATTTGGTGCGATTCGATTCAGTTCAGATTCAGATTATTTTATTGTCACAGTTTTTTACTGCTCCTCAACCGTAGTAGTTTTGTAAACATAGTACACAACATATATTCTATCTATACAAACTTTAACTATAAGCTATAACTATAAATGTAAACTATAACTTTAAACTAAACATAATACACAACATATGTATATATATATATGAACCATAGCTGTCAACATTGGGATATTAAAATAAGGGTGATTTTCCAGCGAGGGAGGGGGGTGAAGGGGTGGTTTCCCCCCTTGGTGGATTTCTTTGGTCAAATCAGTTGTGCAATAGTCACTTTTGGTGAGTTGTTTCTATACAATTCACTTATATGACATTTAGGTATGACACAGGACTACAAAAGCATTTAGTATAGACATGTGTCAACAGACTAAAGCAGGGAACCACAATATTTTGCATACAAATTATGCTGAGCAGAATGTAATATCATAACTGTCTATTATTTTTCTTGCAATTGAGCCACTTTTATACATTATTTGTGCTGTTTTGAATTCCACAAGATCAGTTAACTTTAATGTTTTTGACTTTAAAAATAGTATGTTTGTGTGATCATGTTACAGACGGTGTCCTTATATATATATTAGGGCTGTCAGTTTATTGCGTTAATTAGATTAATTAATTACACAGCAAATTATCGCGTTATGAAAATTAACTAAAAATTTGTTAAAAAAAATTATATTTATAATGTTTTTTTTGTATCTCATTCATTCCAGCATGTAGAATACACATTTACAGATTTTTTTTTAATATGGTCCATTTGCATGTTCTTGGTATCTGATTCTAGGGACATCTATGAATCTCAGGGAATGTATTGCAGTGTCAGAAATACTGTGGGCTAGATCCACAAAGAATGGATTGCACGGTGCAAGTTGCACCCTTACTTATAATTCATTATGAATTGAAAATGGGGGACCCTGATGTAAACAAGACAAAAGTCTTTCTCTGGTCTGCATCCCCTTAACAATTGTGTGTATTGAGCCGTACTGTATTGTACCCATTCTGCAATCTATTAATAACATTTTCATTCAATCAATCAATCAATCTGCGCTGTGATTGATTGAATGAAAAAAAAATTTGAGTCAATTGTAATGAACCAAATGAGAATATCAATAAATATTTTTTTCTTTGACTGTGAATAACACCATGCTCAAATTGACCAGACCTGAAAAATCTAAGCAAATTAATAGATGGAAGATGATTAAACAGAAGGTTTTGTAGATACAGTACTGAATTCTGCCATCCGGACACATGCAATTTGAAATATGATTATAGAATATCAGGTGGCTAAGTGGCGCAGTGGGCAAGGCGCTCGCCACTAATGCAGGATATGCTGGGTTCGAGCCCAGCTCTCGGCATTGCTACCAACTTGGCTGGTCGTTCATACTAATACAATTGGCAGTATTAGGGGGTGGGAAGCTGGTGGGTGGGGATCGGACGTTGTGGACAGCGACTCCTACAGGTCGGTTGGTGCGCCTGCGCAGTAGAATCAGGAAGCAACGGGGGCGGCGTGTCCCTCCCACGCAGACCCCCGCCGCTGAGAGATCGCGCTGTGCAGGTGAAAAGATGCGGCGGCTGCCTCCTCGAGTACCGGAGGGGACACGTGATGCAAGGCTTCGTCCACATTGCAGCCGGCCTGTGGGAGGCATGGCCTAACAGCGTTCGAGACAGGGGAGGGTAGAATTGGACGATACGAAATTGGGGAATGCAAAAAAAAATAGAAAAATGGGAGAAAATGTAGATAAAAAAAATAATAGAGAATATAAGGCATAAAATGGTTATGCGATTAAAATGCGATTAATTAGATTAATTAATTACAAATCCTGTAATTAATTAGATAAATTTTTTTAATCGCCTGACAGCACTAATATATATATATATATATATATATATATGGGGAATTATATATGTTATCTGTATGTATATAGGCTTGTTTTGGTTGTTGTTGTCCTCTGTCTCCCCCCTGTGTCTCCATATCCATTTTCTGACGTGTCCTCCTTTCCAGTCACCAGCAGCTGATCAATCAGCATCTCACCCCAGTGCAGCGGCAGCTGTGGCTGATCTGCAATCAACCTCCACTCTCCCTTTATATATCCCATTGTGTGCAGTGTTAGTTAGCTCATTGGTTCATGGTGGTGGTAAAGAGCTCTCTGTGTATCGTTGGTGTAGGGTATCTGAAGCTCTCGTTCATTATTGTTAGCATAGGAAATATCTTTAGTGTTGTGTATTTGGTGTAGAGCTGGTACCTGAATCTCTGGTTCATTATTGTTAGCATAGGAAATATCTTTAGTGTTGTGTATCTGGTGTAGAGCTGGTACCTGAAGCTCTGTTTCATTATTGTTAGCATAGGAAATATCTTTAGTGTTGTGTATTTGGTGTAGAGCTGGTACCTGAAGCTCTGGTTCATTATTGTTAGCATAGGAAATATCTTTAGTGTTGTGTATCTTTGGTGTAGAGCTGGTACCTGAAGCTCTGGTTCATTACATTGTGTTTAGGAGTCTTTATAGTTTGTGTACATTTCTGTTAACCATAACCTGTGTATGTTTTGTTCTCTTGTGTCACCCAGCCTATGGTGATTGCTTTTCTTTGTATTAACATTTTGTTTCGCACACAGGGACATTGAGGACAGGAAAATACCCTGGGGTCTACATTTGCATCATGTAGGTTCCCAAACTTTTCAGGCCAGGGCCCAGAAAATAAGGCGTCAGAGAGCCGCGGCCCAATGCACATCGTCTGTTTTTTTTTTTTTTTTTTTTTGCCAGGTGACCGATTTTTTAAGCCAAATATCACTTCAATCCTATTAAGTTAGTTCAAGTTAGTTATTCATTTATATGTGCTATTTATGAGAGGTGTAACTGAGGGGTACAATTCCCTGACTGTATTACTAGATATGATACTTACTACCACTACCTTTGTACTTAATATTCGGCCACCCAGTACACGGCATAAATATATTATCATAAACACTCTCACGTAGATGAAACGGATCCAACACAAATGTACGAAGTCGAAGTATGCGTTTATTACTACACAGCAATGGTGTGTAGAGCAAGCACTTAATCACTTAATTACATTTATGAATTGAAATAGTATGCACTTTTATGGCAAAGAGTATTCGTCGGTATATCAATAGAGAATGTCCAATCTCTGATGGCGCAGGTGGTAAATATACGACCTGGAATAGTTAAGGAATAACAGCAATGATACTTTAATGATTATAAGACTGGATACACTAAGGGGGGGTTAATCCGGTCGCTTGTAAGCCGACAGGAGTAGGAGGGGGGGGGGGGTAGAATCCGGCTGCCTCGTCCGGCCAAGGGTATCCCAGGTGAACCCACTGTAGTGCCGTTCAATGCGCCGGCGATCCTTGGACCACAGATGAAAGCAGGTGGACTCTTTGTGGGCCGGCTCTCTCCGGTCCACGGGGGAGAGACGTGAAGCGACCTCGTCTTGCAGAGCGTCTCCTCACCTTGCGTCCTCTCCAGGGGGGGGGGTTCCAACACACGGCAGTGTCGGGGGTCTTTATCCATGGAATAATCAAAGTATACAAAGCATAATCCGTGCCTGGGAAGGCGGGCTGTCGTCGGTAGAATAATCCGGTATACAGGTCCACTCGCTCGTCGGCTCTGGGGCTCCTCGGGTGCAGCTTCACATGGGTCAACCACCCTGGGTAAGCAGCCAGTTCTCTGCCCGAAACGATGGGGTACTGACTACGGTAGTATTCTCACCGCACGAAGCACTATATATTAACAGACTATTATTAGCTTAATAGACTACGTCCAACTCGACGATATAGTGCCAAATATGACTATTCAAATATTAATATACACGATGTCTCAATACCGATGGTAGGCGAACTTGGCCTTACTCCCACACGTGGCGTCGCGGGGAGGCTTTACGTCTGTGACTCTATTGGAGAGTAAGAAACTGGACTGAAAAGAAAGTCCTACTTTAGTAGCGCAGTATATATACGCACTATGAACAAATAGTCCCATTAGTGGTGCGGTAGCCAGATTCCTACGCGGAACTAGGACTTGTTCGTACATGTGGAGCGGTACGTTTGAACTGGGTCTGAGGGGTATGGCAGCCTGGCACCAAGGTCTCGACCAATAGTAGAATGGAGACTATTATGGGATGTTCAGTAGGCTAGAATGGATATTCAATGCATATTGTACAAGGAATATACAAGGGATATCAGGGAATATTAGAGAATATACAAATACAATTAAATATATATATATAAATAAATATATATATTCGGTTTAATCTGGCCCTTCACAACAGCCACCCCCTGAATAGGTCCCAGACCTAATCAGTTAAACAGAGACAGATTAATCGCGTTGTCTATTTACACATAAGGGTTTGCTGTAGGGGTCAGTCAACTTCACAAAGTCATAGGGTTGTAGGGTCATGGTCATCATCGATTGTGTCTGGGAGTCGAGGCAGTTCTATGAGCCTCGCCACGGGACGGGTGTAAGTGCGACCCTGGACGAGCACTTCAGCTGCTCGGACCTTGCCGTCGGCACCGGTGATCACTTTGCTTACGCGGCCGGCCGGCCACATAGCTCTGGGCAGTGATTGATCAATAATCATGACGACTGTTCCTTCTGTCAAATTGTCTCTCTCCTTTACCCACTTCTGGCGGGTCTGTAGAGACGGTAGGTAGTGCAGTAGGAAACTGTTCCAAAACTTGTCGGCTAATACTTGGCTGTACCTCCACATTCGTCGGCCGTTCGCTTCTTCAGGCCGGTACATTGTCTGGGGTAATGCAGGATCTAGCCGCCCCATCAGGAGTGTGTTGGGGGTAACTGGGTCGATATCCGCCACATCACTGGAGACATATCCGAGGGGCTTCGAGTTAAGTACTCCCTCAATCTCCGTGAGGACTGTCATTAGGACTTCTTCCGCCACAGTCTGGGCCCCAAGTACTGCGTACAGGGCTGTCTTTATGGAGCGCACTTCTCGTTCCCAAGTGCCACCGAAGTGGGGTGCGTTTGGGGGGTTGAATTGGAAATCAACCTGTGCTGGAGCGAGGTGGGTCTTAAGTTCTGGGCCCATAGCTTGGAAGCTCTCTCTCAGCTCTCTTTCGCCGCCTTTGAAGTTTGTCCCATGATCGGACAATAGGGTAGACGGTCTTCCTTTCCGTGATGTGAATCTTCGGAAGGCCATAAGGAATGAGTCTGTGCTCATGGTCGGGAGAAGCTCGATGTGTATCGCTCTGGTGGTCATGCATTTGAATACAATACCCCACCGCTTCTCGATTCCTCTTCCTTTCTTTATGTGCAGCGGGCCAAAGCAGTCCATACCCGTTGAGTGGAATGGCTTGTCACCGATTCGGAGGCGACATGGAGGAAGGTCAGCCATCCTTGGTATGCTGGGCTGCGCGCGCCACTTGCGGCAGTCTAGACATGTTCGCTGGAAGCGTCGTACCGCCTCTCTTCCTTGTAGGATCCAGTAACGACGTCTGATTTCCGCGAAGACTCTTTCTGCTCCTGCGTGATGTACATCCTCATCGTATTTCTTTATAATCAGCTCTGTGACCTTGTGTCGGCTGTTCAATACGATCGGGTATTTAATGTCATCCGGTAGATTGGGGGCTCTGCGTAGGCGACCACCCACTCTGATGAGGGTATGAGCGTCGCTCTCGGGGGCCAGATGAATTAATCTGCTGTCGGATGGGACGGGCTTTCCTCCCTGTAGACAGGCCAATTCATCGGGGAACGAGTCTCTCTGGGCTCGCTGCAGTAGAAGCAATTCTGCTTCCTCGTAGTTAGCTGCTGACATATCAGCGGGGGACTTGCACTCCGGGTGGTACCGCAGGAATGTTCTTTGTTGTGCACTCTCTATGGACGTGCAATCGTCTATGTTAGGGTCGGTGGAGGCTACGGTGCTCAATCCACAGAACACAGACTTCTTATTTTCCACCTCCTCTGGACTTGCTTCCCTCGGGATAGGCATGGGCCACTGTCCTTCCGGGAGTCTTAGGAATGCGGGGCCGTCACTGTAGACATTGCGACGGGTGAGGTCATCCAGGGGCATCCCCCGGGTGATGACGTCAGCTGGGTTCTGTTTTGTATCAACGTAGCGCCACTCTGTTTCTCCGGTTAACTCTTCGGTTAAGTCTTGAATCTCGGTGACTCTGACTCCCACGAAGACTTTGTACTTGCATGAGTCCGATTTGATCCAGGCGAGTACCGTCGTGGAATCTGACCACAGGATTGTTCTAGACACCGGTATGGTGAGCTCACGTTGGATGAGCGTGGCTAGGTGCGCTCCGGCTAGGGCTGCGCAGAGCTCTAGACGTGGGATAGATTGTTGCTTGCGTGGGGCTATTCTCGAGCGGGCGAGGACAAATGCTGTGTAGATCTCTCCCCCCTGGTCTTGGGCCCGTAAGTAGGCTACTGATCCGTATGCGACCTCTGAGGCGTCACTGAAGACGTGTAAGTCCATTTCACATGTCTCTGGCCTCACCGTGGGTGGGAAGTAGCTTCGGCGCATATTAACGCCTGGGAGTGAGTGGAGCTCCATCTCCCACTCTCTCCAGGTGGATGCAAGGTGTGCGGGAATGGGGTCGTCCCAGCCCTGGTCCTTGTCCCACAATGCTCGTACAATCATTTTTGCCCTGGTGGTGTACGGTAGAATACATCCTAGCGGGTCATATTGTCTGGCGAGTGTTGTGTACACACTCCGTCTGGTGGTCGGCGCCGCCGCCGGCCTTCCCTGCTCCGTAGTCAGGGGCTTGTGTCTGTAGTGAAGCGAATCTGTTTTGAATCGCCACACCAATCCCAGGGTCATCTCCTGGGCTTCTCCCGGGATTGTAGCCATCCAGGTCTCGCTGCTGGCTGCCTTGTCCTCGGAGGAGAGGCTGCGCAGTACTTGCGGATCGCTGCTGGCCCACTGCCTGAGATCAAAGCCGCCTTTGATCAATGAGGCGCGGAGTTTAATCAGGAGAGCCTCGGCTTCTTCTTGGGTTGAAAGGCTTTGTAGACAGTTGTCTACGTAGAAGCTGTTCTTTACGCTGTGTCGGACCTCTTCGTCCGCTGCTGGGTCCTCTGCTACATGTTTCTGTAGTGCAAATGTAGCACAGCAGGGGCTGCACGTCGTTCCGAAGGGGAGGACTTCCCATTGGTAGATGGCTGGGTGCTCATCTCCTGGCTTCTCTCTCCATAGGAACCGTAACAGGGGCTTGTCCGCCTCTACTAATCTCACCTGCAGGAACATTCCTTTAATGTCCCCGCTGATGGCCACCTTTTCCTGGCGGAAGCGGAGTAGAACGCCGAGTAGGGAGGGGCCGAGTGTGGGACCGGGCAGTAACTCTTTATTCAGATTTTGGGATCCGATCTGGTAGCTGCAGTTAAATACTATGCGGTCTTTACCGTTGTGATGGACCTTGTGGTGGGGCACGTACCACGATTCAGTGGTCTGGTCAGCCTCTTTAATGTCCATCTTTGTGACGTGTCCCGCTGTGATGAGCTTCTCAATCTCAGCGCGGTATACACTCTCTTGGGCGGGGTTCTTGGCTAAGCGCCGCTCCGTGTTCAGCAGGTACCGTTCTGTGGCGTCTGTCTTGGCGTGGAAGGTAGGCATTCCTTCTCGCCGCAGGAGTGGCGTGGCGTATCTCAACACGCCGTTGACCGGGACTCTCTTGGTCCCTGTCTCGAGGAGGTGAATGGCGTAAATGTCATCTTTAGAGCGAATGTCTTTCTTTCTGTTCTTAAAGGGCATTTGTTCCAAGGTCCATAGCCGCTCTACGTGTTGCAGGAGTGCGGTTTCTCCCTCTGTGACTCGGGAGTGGAGACATCTAGTGGCTGTACTTCGGTTGAGAGATTTGGCGAGCGGGCCTTGGAGAGTCCATCCCAAACGGGTCTCGACTGCTGCAGGACAGCCTCGGGGTCCGGTATGAACCCGGTCTATCGGGACAATGAGGTCTGCATGGTCGGAGCCTATCAACAGGGTCGGCATAGCATTGTCTATGAGCGGGATCGGTAACTTGCGCAGATGTGCATATTTCTCCATCAGCTTGGCGACGGGGTATGTGTACCGCGACAGTCCTATTTCTTGGCTGGTGAAAGCGTCTGCAATCTGGTACCGTCGCTCAGGCTGGCCGCTTGCTGCGATAGAGAATGAGACATTCTCGCCCTTTATCGTCTTCAAATCTCGTCTTATTGTCCCAATTGTCATTTGGGTTTCGCTTCCCCGCAGCCCTAGCTGGGCCGCAGCGGAGGCGAGCAGTAGGGTCTTCTCTGACCCGTCATCGAGGACGGCGTAAGTGTCCAGGACTTTATTCTGGTAGCTTAGTGTCACACGCACTACTTTTAGGAGTACTCGGGCTCCACTGCTGCTGGCGGGATCGATGTACATGACGCTCGCTTTGCGGCTGGATGGTGCAGGTGAAGGGCGCCGTCTGTTACTGTCGTGAAGTATGTCCAGATGGGCTCCATCGCACTTGGTGCACCTTTTCTTTAAGCGGCATTCGGCTGCCATGTGTGAGCGCGCACAGCGAAAACAGCGCTTGTTGGACTTTATCCATTGACCTGCTTCCTCCGCGTTCAGCTTGGGGAAGGAGTCACATTGCGCTAGCCAGTGTTCTTTCTCACAGTAGGGGCACACTATCTTCCACTTCTCCGTTCTGGAGGGGGTACTGTGGCTCCTGCTGCTCGGTACTGACTCCGATTGGTGCATCACAGTCACCGATCTTCTTCCATCATTTAGTCGTCTGGTTCCTTCTCTGGAGCCAGGGGTGCTCCGTCCGAATGTATCTAGCCGTAGGCTGCTGACTTCTCTCGCCAGGAAGTCTGCTAGATCGAGGAGGTTCGGTTCGGGGCCATTCGGGTCTCTGTGGTCCCTCTGCCGCCTAAAGCGCTCCTGACGAGCGGGCGGCAGCTTCTCCAGAATCCTTTCCACATTTGAGTTGGCGTAAAGTTCATGCCTCCCCTTCTCTCTTTGCGCTCCCAACATCCCTACCAGGGACTGCACTCTGATGGACAGGTCGTCCAGTGCTCGATTGTCTATTGCTGGGGGTAAGCGGTCGATGTGTCGGATCTCCTGGATCACGTAATCCCATATGCGCCCATACCTCTGGTCCAATGCTACCAGCGCTGCTGTGTATGGGGTGGTGGAAGTCGCGTAGGCGAGCGCTATATTATGTGCGCAGGGTACCTTTAAGTGCTTCAGTAGGATGGCGTATTTGTGGCGTTCATCCAATACATCCACCAACATGGTCTCCAGACACATGCAGAGTTCTGTATACTGGGCCCGGTTCTCTTGGGTGAAGTCGGGTACCATAGGCGTGCCAATGTATGACGCTGACTGTGGATACATCGGCGAGCGTTGGGGGAGAGGCCTCCTAGGCGAGTCTCCTCCCGCTCCTTGGTATGGGCTGGTACCGGCAGTGTACCATGGCCCGCTTGTCCAGGTGCTGTTCCTGGGTGCGGGTCGTGCGTCGTGCTCACCCGTGTATAGAGTCGGGGGTCTGTAGCGCAGCTCCGCGGGGGTATAGCCTGGGCTGTACCGGACCTCCTGGTCCGGTAGAGTACTGTGCTGTCTTCGGGCGTGGTTCTCCTCCTCTTCCTCTTCGTCTTCAGTTAGGTCATCCAGTGCTTGTAGTCTCTGGTTTAGCCTCTCCACAGGATATGCTGCTCCTTCCCGGTTGCTAGGTCTCGCTTGGACCGGTGGGGGGAGGTGGTCTGTGGGGGGTATAGACCTCGTCTGTTGGTCAAGTTCAGGGTTGTTTACTCGGCTAGGGGATGCCGCCCTGGAGGTGTGTCTAGACGAGTTCCTGGAGCCTCTGGCGGAGGGAGAGGGTGTTGTCCGTCTGATCAGCTGTTCTATTAGTTGCGACTGCTGTCTGTCGCGCGCTGCGTCCCGTTGAGCACCGGCTCGTTCTCGGGCCACATTCTCTTCCATCTGAATGCGTCTTATTTCTAGACGTATCTGCTCGTGTTCGCTTCGCTGCTGGATCTGCAGTCGGTCGCGTTCAGCAGCGGCGTTCAGGCTGATGAGGAAGGCCTGCTGTAGGGTCCTCTCTGCCTCGCTGGGAGAAGGCGGTTGTATAGGGGAGCCTTCCCTCGGGGTACTCCTTGCGGAGCCTTGGAGCTCTATCTCCACGGTGCTCTCCCCGTCTTCTTCCGTGCCGAGTTCTCTCTCGGTAGCGTTGTATTCCTCCCGGGACTCATCGGGGACTACTTCTTCAGTACTGGCGGGGTGTGAAGTCATGTCTGGTTCCCACTGGTCCCCACCGTGAACTTGGTCAGTTACATTAGAGCCCGTAGGGGCCTCTATGGTCGGGGTAGTCTGGGCGTTGGGGTTAGACATACTTTTACTTTCTAGTTTTACCGCGTTTACTGTTAGTAGAAGACTAGGTTGTTGACTGACAGCGTAAGCCTCTAAGTACTGAGGGAGCCGTCGTTCGCGCTGCGGGCGTTGGTTAGGAGGATCGTTTCGTGGAGTGTTCATCATAGGCCATTTCAATATTAATAACACTATATTAATATTACACTAATTACCCTCCGGCTCGAAGGACCAATTGTAACTGAGGGGTACAATTCCCTGACTGTATTACTAGATATGATACTTACTACCACTACCTTTGTACTTAATATTCGGCCACCCAGTACACGGCATAAATATATTATCATAAACACTCTCACGTAGATGAAACGGATCCAACACAAATGTACGAAGTCGAAGTATGCGTTTATTACTACACAGCAATGGTGTGTAGAGCAAGCACTTAATCACTTAATTACATTTATGAATTGAAATAGTATGCACTTTTATGGCAAAGAGTATTCGTCGGTATATCAATAGAGAATGTCCAATCTCTGATGGCGCAGGTGGTAAATATACGACCTGGAATAGTTAAGGAATAACAGCAATGATACTTTAATGATTATAAGACTGGATACACTAAGGGGGGGTTAATCCGGTCGCTTGTAAGGTGAACCCACTGTAGTGCCGTTCAATGCGCCGGCGATCCTTGGACCACAGATGAAAGCAGGTGGACTCTTTGTGGGCCGGCTCTCTCCGGTCCACGGGGGAGAGACGTGAAGCGACCTCGTCTTGCAGAGCGTCTCCTCACCTTGCGTCCTCTCCAGGGGGGGGGGTTCCAACACACGGCAGTGTCAGGGGTCTTTATCCATGGAATAATCAAAGTATACAAAGCATAATCCGTGCCTGGGAAGGCGGGCTGTCGTCGGTAGAATAATCCGGTATACAGGTCCACTCGCTCGTCGGCTCTGGGGCTCCTCGGGTGCAGCTTCACATGGGTCAACCACCCTGGGTAAGCAGCCAGTTCTCTGCCCGAAACGATGGGGTACTGACTACGGTAGTATTCTCACCGCACGAAGCACTATATATTAACAGACTATTATTAGCTTAATAGACTACGTCCAACTCGACGATATAGTGCCAAATATGACTATTCAAATATTAATATACACGATGTCTCAATACCGATGGTAGGCGAACTTGGCCTTACTCCCACACGTGGCGTCGCGGGGAGGCTTTACGTCTGTGACTCTATTGGAGGGTAAGAAACTGGACTGAAAAGAAAGTCCTACTTTAGTAGCGCAGTATATATACGCACTATGAACAAATAGTCCCATTAGTGGTGCGGTAGCCAGATTCCTACGCGGAACTAGGACTTGTTCGTACATGTGGAGCGGTACGTTTGAACTGGGTCTGAGGGGTATGGCAGCCTGGCACCAAGGTCTCGACCAATAGTAGAATGGAGACTATTATGGGATGTTCAGTAGGCTAGAATGGATATTCAATGCATATTGTACAAGGAATATACAAGGGATATCAGGGAATATTAGAGAATATACAAATACAATTAAATATATATATATAAATAAATATATATATTCGGTTTAATCTGGCCCTTCACAACAAGAGGGCTAACTTGTTGCAAAATAATAATGATAATAATAATAGCCTCATTAAAATACTATTGTTGCTTCGGTTGTTTTCAGCGTTTTATGTGCATAATCTGTTATTTAGTTTGAAATGTTCGTTGAAATAATTGATTTTTCGTTTTTGTTTATTTATTAAGTTAATATAAAACCATATAGTCACATTTTAGAATACAATAGAATAGAATTTTAGAATACAACTAGAAACACTGTCCTGGCCTGCTTCTAAGTTCAGTGGCCTGACAAAAAAAATAATAATAAAAAAATAAAAAATAAAAAAAATATATTTTTTTTATTCTTTTTATTTTTTTTACATCATCTCGCGGCCCACCCGTGGCTGCTCGCGGCCCACCTTTGGGTCGCGACCCCGACTTTGGGAACCACTGAAGGTGACCTGATGTTAGAGACACCAGCTTTAGAGTGAGCACCACCACCTGTACTGTTGGGCGTTCGGCGCCTGTAAAGGGGAGGGTGGGTTTTCGTTTCCTTTTGTGTATTGTTTGGTGCCACTAGGTAGTCCTCCTTGCTCTCTGTGTTGCTGAATTTTGTGAAATAAATACTATTATTTTGCAAACTGTTTCATCGTTTTCTGTCACTACAACCTCACCTACCATGTCTTGTGTTGCGTCCCCTTACTCGGGTGTGTAACATATCACGATATCCTGCATTGTGAACTATCCTTATGGCTCTTTTTTGGAGTATACCAAGTGGTTGTAGTGAGAGAGATAGAGTTGTGCCCTTCCTGATGACTTGTCGTACAGAACTTGTAAGTCGCTTTGGATAAAAGCGTCAGCTAAATGACTAAATGTAAATGTAGTGTAGAATTATAAGTGTTTCCCTAAACTTCAGCGCAGTAATTTCAATTTGATTTAATGTAGACATTAATTTCCCATGGCAACTGTGGGGGGTTTGAGATTGAGTCTTTCGTAGTCACTCATAGGTGTGTGATGAGGTAATAGAGACTGAGAGACACCTGAGCTTCATAATATCAGCCCAGCATTAAGATGACAGACCTGAGTGGAAGCCCATGACACACAGAGGCCGAGGTCTCACAAGAGCATGCAGCTTGTTCTAAATCTACAACGTCAAATACAGTTGTCACTATCTACCTCCACCTTCCATCTTCAAACCACCTACACTGCTGCTGGTTCCACTGAGATCCACTAACGGAGGCCGACATTGCAACATCATTTGAAAGAACTTGTTGTGATTATTGCATAGTATAGTTAGTAATAGAAAGTATAGCATAGGGACATATAAGTAAAAACTGTATATTGTATATATTTGAAATTGTATTAGAAGGGGGTCCTTAACATAGGATACAAAACATACAATACAATACAATACATACGTGGACAGGGTGAGCAGCTTTAAGTACCTGGGGGTCCACATCTCAGAGGATCTGACATGGTCAACACACATAGACACAGTCGTAAAAAAGGCGAAGCAGCGCCTCTACCACCTGAGACAGTTAAGGAAGTTCAGAGTATCTGGGAAGATACTCCAGTCCTTCTACTCAGGAGCTGTAGAGAGCATCTTGACCGGAAACATCACTGCCTGGTATGGAAACAGCACGGCACAGGACAAGAAGGCCCTACAGAGAGTGGTGCGCTCAGCTGAGCGTACCACCGGTATTGCACTACCTCCCCTGCAGGTTCTATACAACAAGAGCTGCAAATCCAGAGCCTGCAGAATAATGAAAGACCCCCACCACCCCAATAACAGCCTGTTCCAGCTGCTGAGGTCAGGCAGACGCCTGCGTACCCCAGCTACTAGGACAGAGAGGCTTAGGCTCAGCTTCTTCCCCCAGGCCATCAGAGCCTTGAACAATTAACATTGAGTGCCACAGAACACTGAACTATCCACACACAAGCACACATGAGCACACACACGACACGCACGCTGTGCACTAGCAGCCACTTTAACATGAGCAGGCACACACTCATGCCGCACTCACCCACACTTATTGCCAAAAGGAAAGGCCACTTTAAATTAGTATAGCAACAGTAACAGTGTATTGCACTACCAAAGCTACCTAGCATGTCCTATATGCTCTGTAAATAACTATGTACAGATACCGAGATGTCACACCATGTTACCTGTTACCTGTTATTGCACAATGTTGTTTTTATTGGATTCTATTATATGTTGTACCACTGTATTGCACATTGTTGCGGGCAAGACCACCCGCATTTCATTGTATACTTGTATGCCGTGACAAATAAAACTCTTGACTTGACTTGACTTGAACAAAACAAAACACAGGACAACAAATACACTTATACACTGACAGACGCTCTCCCAAGCTCACCCCCACAATCCACACTGATTCCTTCCAAGAGGATCACCAATATATATATATATATAGTGATGGGTTCTATAAGGGCACCTCAATATAAATCTGCAAACACTATTATAAGTTACTTTTTTTGTATCCACTTTTTCTCCCATTTTCTATTTTTCTCCCATCCCATTTTTTTCATATCGTCCAATTCAACCCTCCCCTGTCTTCGAACATTGTTTCTTGCCTCCCACAAGCCGGCTGCAATGTGGACTAAGTCATACATAGCACGAGTCCCCTCCGATACTCGAGGTAACAGCCGTCGGCTCGATCTTTCAGCGTCGGGGGTCTGGGCTTTGGAGGGGCCCCGCCCCCGTCGCTTCTTGATTCTACTGCGCAGGCGCACCAACCGACCTGTAGGAGTTGCTGTCCACAACGCCCGATCCCCACCCTTCAGTTTCCCTCCCCGTAATACGGCCAATGTGTATTACTGTGGACGACCAGCTAAACTGAAAGCAATGTGGAGAGCGGGGCTCGAACAGGAGGCATCCTGTTCGAGCCTAGTCTCCAGCATTCGTTGCGAGCGCCTTGCCCACTGCGCCACGTAGCCGCCCATAAGTGACGTTTAAAGGACGGAGATTTGTTAGTGTGGTGTTCTGATAGACTGTCTGCGTAGTCCCCTATTGGAAGTACCAGCTGTATAATGATTATTTTCCTAATTTGAAGAGAAAAACAGTTAATAGAACGATACAATATTCTCAGGCTACAATTTGTTTTCTTTATCACAGCATCAATATGTGACTTGAAGGTGAATTGAGAATCAAGCCAAAGTACTTATATTCATTGACATTCTCGAGAGGAGCATCATCTAAAAACGTAATCGACAACTGATTCGATATTTGCAACAGATTTTATCTAGTACCAAACAGCATACTATAGGACTTCTTCTTATTTAATAAAAGTTTGTTAATAGCTAGCCATTTCTGAACAGCATCAAAATGAGTCTGTAAAGCATACTGAATTTGTTGAATATCAGACTTAGAGGAATAAATCACTGTATCGTCAGCGTATAATTGAGTAAGACCATTAACAAATATAGAAAATAATAATGGTCCTAAAGATGAACCTTGAGGAACACCCTTGTCCATAATCAAAAAGTCAGACTGTTTACCCTGATATGATACACACTGTATAGTAGTGTACATAGGACCCAGTGCCTTTAAGTAATGTATTAACATGTCTATTTTATCATGTCTATTCTACTTATTTTATTACTATTATTACTATTGTATTTTTGCACAATCGTAGCGGGCATGGCCAACCGCATTTCACTCTATGCCCTGGTATGTGATGAATAAACTCTTGAATCTTGAATAATTTCCGAGTTAAGAGCCTTCTTGTTAACTTGCATGTATATAATTGGATATTGAACTGAGAGCAACCAGCCACTGATAGAGGTTTATCCTCCACCAGATCAGATTCAGATTTCCACAGCATAAAGGAATAAAAAGCAACAATTAACAATAAAAAGCAGGCATTTATATACAATAAACTATATGTGGTATGTGCAATAACATAAGTACAAATAAGTATAAGTAAATCAAAATAAGTATACTGTACACATTAGACAAATAAAAAATAATTGCACATTATATTGATGCACAAGGGTGCAGTAAAGTGGCTGAGCATTGTAGCAGCATTTGAGTCCAGTAATGGGCGGATTAACTGTTCATCAGGCGTACTGTCTGTGGGTAGAAACTGTTCTTGTAGCGGTTTGTGTTTGTTTGTATGCTGCGGTACCGACGACCAGATCGCAGGGGAGAGAACAGCTGGTGTCCCGGGTGGTTGTGGTCCTGGATGATGGAGATGGCTTGTTCCGACACCTCGATGGATCTCCTCGATGGACGGCAGTGAACACCCGATGATCTATTCTGCCGTCCTCACGACCCTCTGGATGGCTTTCTTATCCTGAGTGGTGGTGTTGCCATATCACACAGTGATACAGCTCGTCAGTAAGACATTGCGTGCTTATGCCACACTTCCTGAGGCACTGCAGGGGGTAGAGGCGCTAGTGGGCCTTCTTGAGCATGACCAGTGACCAAAGATATCAGTAGGTGTAGCTGTATTACCTCTGTGGGACTGACATGGCTGGAATCAACAGAACCTGTTTTGATGGAGCATCTTTCTGGCTCTCTGTCTGGGGTGTCTATATCTGGGTGAACTGTGGCAGTGTTGGCCAGTATTCACACTCCCAGGGCAGCGACAAAAAAAAATGTATTCCCTTTCCCCAACTATAGGCTGTCGTCCCTCATCCGTATCTTCCCTGTCCTGTTTCCCATTTGCTATGTTCAGGGCCGCCTGGGAGAAATGCGAGGCCCTGGGCGAGATTGAAACGCGAGCCCCCCCCCCCCCCCCCCCCCCCCCCCCCACTAAAGGTAAAAAATAAATAAATAAAAAAATGTCATACAGTCAACATATTCTTAAATAATAGCGCTGCCCGAGGCTGGGCATGATACAGTCAACATATAGCAAGAGAGAGAGAGAGAGAGAGAGAGAGAGAGAGAGAGAGAGAGAGGGCGAGAGAGAGCTCCCGTTCTACAGTCAATATACAGTGTTATCGCTTTGTAACACTGTACAAATTTCTCCACAACACACATGTACAGTACAAGTGGCAGTAATGCAGAAAATCCAGCAAGGGAAGAAGCAGTAGCTGTGTGCACATCCAACCTGTTTTAGGCCAGGTGCAGGATAAAACTAAATGTGACTGAAGGAAAAATTGCAATGAACTGACCGACACAATTGACAACTATAAGCAATGCAATGCTCAGAGAGAGAGAGAGAGAGAGAGAGAGTCTGTGATGATCCAGACAGAGAGAGTCTGTGGTCCAGAGAGAGAAAGATGAGTCTGTGGTCCAGACAGAGAGAGAGAGAGAGATGGGTCTGTGGTCCAGACAGAGAGAGAGAGAGAGATAAGCAAGACAGCTAAGATGAGCCCCTAAAGGATATTCAACTTTTAATGGAAGAACAAAACAGAAGGAAAAGATAACTTCAAAGGCAACATGAATATACATAGATCCAAAAGGACAAAGATCAACACTTAAATCCAAAGAGAAGAGGATCTATACCAGAGAAAACAAAGTAGCAAGGAGCCAACGGCCGACATCAGCTAAGGAGGCTAACTGCAAATAGAGTAGCCAGGTACTGACACCAGGTACACACCGTTAGCTACGACAGCTAGCCGGCCCGTTTGGCTCAATATAACGTTAGCTACGTTAGCTAGCCGGCCCGTTTTGGCTCAATATAACGTTAGCTATGTTAGCTAGCCGGCCCGCTTTGGCTCAATATAACGTTAGCTACGTTAGCTAGCCGGCCCGCTTTGGCTCAATATAACATTAGCTACGACAGCTAGCCGGCCCGCTTGGCTCAATATAACGTTAGCTACGTTAGCTAGCCGGCCCACTTGGCTCATTATAACGTTAGCTACGTTAGCTAACCGGCCCGCTTGGCTCAACATAACGTCTACGACAGCTAGCCGGCCCGCTAGCTCAACATAACGTTGGCTACGATAGTTAGCCGGCCCGCTAGCTCAACATAACATTAGCTACGATAGCTAGCCGGCCCGCTAGCTCAACATAAGGTTAGCTACGATAGCTAGCCGGCCCGCTGGTCCAACAGAACGTCAGCTACGATAGCTAGCTGGCCCGCTGGCTCCACATAACGTTAGCCAACATAACGTAGCCACGATAGCTAGCCGGCCCGAGAGAGAGAGAGAGAGAGAGATATCTCCATGGCGGGAATAGAATAGAGTGCATTAAAAACTCACCAAACGTCCAAGAGGATGGAGACAACCGCGTGGAGTTGACGAAGTTCATCTGCCGAACGACCGTCCTCTTCATCTTGGCATAACAATGCTGCACGCGCTCTCTCTAGGTTAGCTAACGCTAGTTAGCCTTTAGCTAAGCTACTAGCCGACATGGCTATCCCGACTGAACCACACGTTAGCACTCGATATTATAACGTAGCTAAAGCTAACTAGCTGTCCCTGCCTTTAGCTAAGCCGACATGGCTAGCTTGACTGAACTTTCTAACATGCAACAACTTTCATCTTCAGTCCATCTGCCGAACGACCATCCTCTTCGTCTTGGCTGGCATAACCGCCAATGCTGCACGCGCAAAATAGTCAGACGCAGCTGACGCACGCCGGCCGACTGTACACATGTAACCCCTCCCTTCATTGAAACCAATAGTATGTCTGCTGCAGAGCCCCAGAGCTCCAATAGTGTATCTGCAGTCTGCAGAGCCGCAGAGCCAGGAACAATTCAGACACATTCTACAAACGTGTCTATTGTGAAATATATAAGCATATAAGCAAAACTAGATTTTAGGTCTGTGATGGAAAAAGGGCCTCGCGGGAAGGGGGGCCTCGCAAAAAAAATATATAAAAAAATAATAATAATAAATAATAAAAAAAAAATTGATTTTTTTTTTTTTTTTTTTTTTTTTCTCGAGGCCCCCCTTCCCGCGAGGCCCTGTGCGACCGCACTGCTCGCACACCCCCTGAGGCGGCCCTGGCTATGTTTTTAGCATAGGTAAGTTGTGGAACCAGGTAGTACTTTTTAGTTCCTAGTGTGCGTTCCCTCATATACCTTGTTATGCAGGGCTGCAGCTTCAGCTGACATACTTGTGAATATCCTCTCAGCGTCATGGCTCAGGAATAGCAACGTTGTGATCATGATGGTCATGGAAGTGCGTGTACCGTTTCTTAAAGTGACAGTCTCATTCTCCAACGGACTTACGACAAAAAGGGCTTTTTCTTAGGGCCATTTCAGACCTTTTCGGGCAAGACATGAATATAGACAATATATTATAATATAATATTAATTATATATGTTTTATTGGGACGGTTGGTGAATCCCAAAATCGTCCCGAAAAGGTCTCAAATGGCCCTAAGAGAAAACCCTTTTTGTCATAAGTCCTTGGAGAATGAGACCATTGTTAAACGCCTTCTTCATCTCAGTAATGAGTGCTGTGTCTTCATCAGATGCCTCAAAGTGCTTCTGGGGGGGGGGGGGGGGGGGCTGATAGTGATCTCAACTTTAACCCTAGTGTGTTTTTGCTCACCCTAGTGTATTGGACCCACAACAATATTTTGGGGATTTTAAAACAATAGAGCCATAAAATACGGTTAATATTTGCCATTTTCCTCTGCTAGATCACATGAATAAAAGTTATTTGTTTTTTGGGGGGGACTTAAAAATATATTTTTAAAAATATATAAAAATAAATAAAGTATTTCCATTATATTAATGGAATATATAATAGAATTGTGTTTACACAGTGAACCTTTCTGTTTAATTTTTATCATATTTACTTGTTTTCACCTACAATTTCCACACTTTCAAGTCCAGTGAACCCAAACACCATGTATGTAATAATATATTATAAGTGTGAGGGAGTGACACAAAACAACTGTGTTATTTTACATTTTCCGCAAAATGGGTCCCACAGACCAGAACAGCACACAAGGGTTCACTTTGTTCTTTACTTTGATATGCAACACTGTTTGACACGTGTGTCGGTGTAACGCTGTCTGCGTGGTATGTTGTACTGAATTTGATCATATTAGCTAACTTCCTTCAACTTTCTCAATGATCTTTTAAATGGATCATCATGTGTGTAATTCATGGAACACCTGAAACGGGAACAAAAGATGTGTTGTCTCTTACCATCGACTACCGTAAGGGGAGAGACTTTACCTCTCTATTAGAGCTCAGTGTTAACGTCACCTCTGATGCTCTGAACAAACCAGATTAAGAGATATCTGATATCTTAAGACCTAGGCCAGCCCACAAAGAAGGCTATGCGTAACTAATTAGTTGGATGGGAAGTTAAATGACACCGTGCCTGCCTCTATGGATTTTTGGAGGACGGCCAGCCTGATCGCTTCGTCGACTCCTGTGTAAAATCGGCCCCTCCAAAATAACAAAGGAGATTTGGAAAACATCTAGTGCTGCAGAAGTTTAGGAGGATAAATTACTCCTTGTGGAATTTACCTGACTTCCATAGAACTCTTGATTCCAATACCCAGTCTGAACGACTAGCTGTGTGTTGGCTCACTAAAGGAGAACAGAGTCCATTGGCTTCAGCTGCAGTAGTGTTGTGAGCCTACTTCATTGCTACAGTACCACTCTGACCAAGGAACTGTACGTCAACGTGAACCTAGAGAGACAGCTGGGTGGTCATATAACTCTGTATGCTATCATGTACAATAAGGCTGTATATACTGTATATATATTTACAGTATATATGTATCCACATGTCGGTATATAAAATGCATACAGTATAACCCTTTTTACATACTTGTAGATACGATATCTATATCTGTACATATTCCTTGCCTACTCTTACTAGTCATACCGCTGGTCAATGTGATTTATTACCATACAGTCTTTATACTTGTAACACTGTATAATAATACTATAACACTGTAAATACACTGTGCATACATCTGATCAGTGTGGTGGGGGAGGTTTGGTCAGAGAGCTACGGGAAGAGTTCGACATCGATAGAAGAGGACGTTTAGTGTGTTAAAGGTGACCAGCCGTTGCCATGGTAGCGTGTCACATAGTAACGAGAAGAGCGGGCGGGGCCCGTTGCTATGGGGAGAATGTTATGAGATGTCAGTTCCTTCTGGGGTAAGTTAGATTAAGACATGACGTGGAATCGAGCAGACGCGCTGATCAGAGACTTTGAGATCCCTCCTCACCCTCGCTGGGTGGGGGAAGGGAAGTGCCACATCATCGCTAGCTTTGGCTAACAGGGAATGGTTGTTGGCTACGACGAGGCCTCAGAACCATTGGACTAATGAGAGAAGAGACAGTGGAGAATAATGAATTTAGTTTTCCTTCAAAGACGGTTCAAGGACATTACAGAATGGGTTACATCTCGTACGAAGCTATGTTTATGAAAATAAACATCAGGAAAGAGATCACGTTGCAGCAGTGGCGGCTGCTGACCACCTTTTTGGTGATATTATATTATATATTAAATTATATTTTTAAAACATCTCCAAAAGCTGCAACACCCCCATTCCTCCCAGGTGTCAGGCTCCTCATTCGCTTCCATTCATTTTGGGGACCATGTTTAAATATCATACTTCTGAAGTATAAAAAAAACTACTGCTATGACGATTGCAATAAAACAGACCATTCTGAGTCAATGGTACATGCTTTTTTTGGCATTTGATGTGTCTTTACAGATTTATGCCCTTTGAAAAATAAAAGCAGATCAGGTCAATTTGTTGAAGGTTTTGATTGAGTGTGCTGTGTATCTTTGCCCTGCATGGAATGTTTATGGAGTGGTTACCTGCTGTCTTGCTGGAAGAAAGATTCTAAACATTCTGTGAGAAGTTGACAGTTGGTAACATACAAAACCATTCAAACAGTTCTTATTCTTATTTCTGATGTCTGGAAGAATATGTGAGTGTCTTGTGAGAAATGCTTCCAATCCAAACCCCTTTGAACTGTATTACAGTTGCAAACTAATTCTACAGGTTGGTGTTCATTTCTCAAAAATGAATTTCTCAAATAATCTGAATGCCATAGGAAAGGGCTTGATTAGTGATTAGTGGGTGGGGGGACTGTACATTGGAGGTGGTCGGGTGGGTATAGGCGGGGTGGGGGAAACTGTACAACTGTACAAGCAAAACTGTACATTGGAATATCGAGGGGAAATGTCAATAAGAGCAGCACGGTGAAAACAAGCTGCTGAACCTCAGCCCCTCAGTCAAAAATCAGCCACAACACCTGATTACTTCAGGAACCGATTTTATCTGAAGGAGCTTCCCATAACCTTCTGACAAACTTCCTGAGAAACATCCGCCTGGCCCCAGACTTCAGGAACAGCTGGTGATGACCAGAAAGACACATAGCATCCCTTCCTCTCCTCTAACATGTATTTACCACCTTCCTCTGCACGAGGCCACAGATGGGTTTTATGTAACACTTAAAAGGACAATTACGTTGGTAATTCGCATTTCAGCCACCGACACACACACACTGACACACTGGACGCAGCGGTCCAATATATATTTTGGAGTCCAAGACGGCATGTTCACGTGAACTACATAACTGTCTTCAACTGAGATAAAAAAAAAGATATATATATCATCAAACGATGCAGTGCACAATAAGTTGATGAAGTTCAACAATTGAATAAAGATCTTAAAATATGAATTATTATATTAGGCAAATGAATCTTTTTTTGTCGATGTCAGTCTGTTTAAAGGCAGTGAGATGCTGACAGAAACATCTAGAACATATTGACGCCAGTCCAGCTGCAGCGCCGGCTCATTAGCTGGCACCATTCTCTGATTGGATCTTAAGTTTGTCAGCACAATGTGGCACGGCGTGAACGCCAATCAATCAAGTGCGCTGAACCTCACTACCTGCCTTTTTTAAACTCAAATACCCTATTTTGATTGGATAATTATATTCTTAACCCCAACCCGTGCAATCTTTGTGCAGTGAGTGATTGACACCTGGCCATTATGTGTTACTGTTATGGGATCAGGCCAGGTCAGAGAGCTCAGAGCTGTCACTTAGACATTTTTGAAGAAAAGAAAAAATTCACTGGCATTGTTTTTTTCACAGTGGAAACATTTTCTAATAAAAATAACAAATAATAATCATTAAAAAAAAATATATATATGTATATTAATTAACACTTTGGGTGCCGGGAAACGCTTAAACACGTCATTCCCGGCCATGCTCAAGTTGCCGAAGTTACAGCGTCTTTAATATCAATATTTCAAAAATCTGGGATCGGATTCATATGTCCCCTCCGCTGGCCTGAGATCCACCAGGAGGACCCACTGAGCTCTCTGGCGGTTCAGGAGCGCCATCTGGTGGCCGATCGGCGCAATCGCTTAACAGGAAGTGCCGTAGAGGTTGTGCTGGACGGCCGTATTACTTCCGGGCACTCGGTACATGTCCCGGGACTCTGGCTCGTCACACTATATAGCGATCGATTGCCAATAACTCGATAAACAACATGATTTGGACGTATATACCATTATACAAGCTGGAGATGGACCGGGTAAATCTACATCCCATAATGATAAAATTTCTACTCTACGATGATCGCCCAACGGCGCGCGGAGACTGGGGTGAGTTTTAGCGTGTAAAGTTACCGTCTTCGATACTAACTGCTATTATCAACATTTGACCCACATTAGATGATTGGTATAACGCTGCCCACGGAATTATAAACGCCCCCTAGCCCATCCGGTCAACATCAGATGACGTGTAGTAACTTCTAGAAGTACGTCTAGTTGGAATTTTTTATATCGCGCTGATTGCCATAAAACTGTATTGCATCATCAATATAATGTATTTGGGGCTATAGATCACGTTCTGGAGAAAGCTGCAGAAAGAGATGAAAACATACTTATACATTAGACCATACTTTACTATGAATATGTGAATGAAAAAGTTTAACGTTGCTACACAATGAACAATACATATAGGACTTTGAATGGGCCCTAATAATGGCAATGTAGCAATAGAATTTAAAAAGTTATAGCCCTGCAAAGAAGGGGACTTTCTCTATAGACAAATAGAGCCGGCAACCTACGGTTGATAATGAATTTAACCCATGGCAGCCAAAGTGTTAATAATAATCTTTTTTTTGTCTTTTTTTTTGTCTGTATATTCTAGTGAAGTACTGCCTCACTAGTTGTCATGCAATAACCTCCACTGCGTTGCAGTGTTGTTTCTTCTGACTACGGCTGTACTAGCAGCAGTTGATACAGTGTGAGACAGCTAATGAGATATCCAAGTAAAATGACACAACGCGGAGGCCAGTCACGGAGCAGCAGGTGACGAGTGAGAGAAAAGATTAAAGGCTAGAAACACTGTTATCTTACAACTTCGAGTCGAGTCGAGCGGTCATGAGGCGTGAGCAACCAGCGCTGTAGAAGGAAGAATGTGAGTTCACTTGCACGCACGGTTATTGATCTTTAAGCCAAATAAAGATGGTACATCCGTGAGAGAATTTAACGACACACAAACCTAGGCCAGCTGTAATCATATGTGTTTTGAACATCAAACAGAGATATGAATATTAGACATAAGCTGGAGAGGGTGATGTGGGTATTATCTGGAAAGTGGAGTGGAGAGCGGCAGAGCAGCTGTCTGGGTCTTTGTTTTGAAGAGAGAAGCCATTTTATCACAAAGGAATGTAAACGAATAGGAGGGAAGAGAAAACAAAAGGGGCCGGTGCAGAATCGTATGAGCGAGATGAGAAGAGAGACAAAGGGGAGATGTTCATTTAATTAGAGGACGACCTCGTATTTAGTTGATTACTGTTCAAACACAGAAAGCGGGAAGGGGGACTGTGAGTGAACGGAGCAGTGAACGATGTTACGGGTGTGGTCGGTAGATACATGGTATGCTGACTAGCGTCTCTCCTCAAGGGAGGGTGTTCTCATCCCCAGACAGAATGAGATAGGCAGACAATGACAGACAAAATGGCCACAAGGAATGATTTGTGTGAGTGAGGAGGCATTACAGGGAGAGATAAGGAAAATGAGATATGGGAAAAGTCAGCCAACATGTGGGGGGAAGCCGCGTGAATCATTGGGGAGACAATGGAGTCATGGGGGACACGGTGTGTGGTTTATCGTGTGTGTACACGGTGTACGAGTGTGTTGGGAACCAGAGACAACACGTGTACAAATGTGTTGGGAACCAGAGAGACAACACAGTGTGTGTATACAGGGTTAGGGGCAGGGAACCGAGAAACTGCTTAAGTGTGTATACAGGGGTTAGGAACAGGGAACTAGGAAACTGTTCGCATGTGTAAGAAGTTAAAGGTCATGTATGTAGAATTCAACTTTAAAAAGGATGCTTTTAAAAGGGACAGTTCACTTTAAACGGATGCTTTGGGTAGCATGGGATAACTCCAAAAATGCATTGACCTGGGCTGAGATGACTCCAGCCTTAGAGAATGATTCTATAGATAATATTGATATACAGGTTAATTAAATAGAGTTTAATTATACAATGGATTAAATAAGAACTTCACAGAGAGATGAGGTGCAGTTAATTAAAGAGTTTAATTATGAAATAAAGACGGATTTAATTTCCAGCTGCTTTATCTCACACCTTAGCAGGTAGGGCCAGGGAGTACACAGTTACCAGGAGGAACTAGCGCGCTGGCGCTGGGGGTCAAACCTGGGATGAAGAGTAGCGCGGAGATGGTATTGGAAGGCTGAGTGTTGCGACGGAAAATGACAGGGAACCGCCCTGTAGGGACAGAAATGGGTGTTAAGAAGGTGGTGGAATAATGATAACGATAGCGCCATGTGCTGTAAGACACTCACAACGTCTACACAGCATAAAGGGCGTAGGCATGGGAGGGGCTTGCAGGAAAAATATATATAGCGAACCTGAAATGACAGTATGGAATGAACTGCAAGTCCAATGCCATAGTATAAGGAGCTTTCAGGAAAAACCCAAGGGGAAGGCCTGTGTACAGAAGACTCCTGGTTTTCCCTTTTCTGCTTTCAGAGTCCGGAGACCGCCGACAGCGAGTGAGGGAGACCACCGACAGCGGTGGAGACGACAAACGAGGCAGAGTCCGGCAATCACAGGCGGTGTTGCTCAGGGAAGGACGAGGCAGACGGGAAGGGGGCTTTCCTACACAGGAAAAACTGGGGAGTCATTTTCCCAGAGTAATTATTACGGAGTTATTATTTTCCTCTCAAGTAGTCATATTTACTCCATTTGGGGCATAATCATTGCCTGTGGCCAATAGAGTGAGAGTAAAGTTCCAGAAGAGTTTCTATTGGAGTAATACAGCATTGGTCACGCCTACTATCCATATAATTCCCAAAGGTGCCGACGCCATCTTTCTCTCTCGCCAAGTCCTCGCTTCAAGCTCAGGTGCAGCAAGAGCGCAATACAGCGATATTTTCCTTCTCTTGGATGCCAAATACAAGGTAAGATTATTATTATTATTTGTTAATTTATTAAACAGCAATGTGTGTAACTAATTTGCAACATTACAGCTAAGCCACAGAGCCATCTATCACGATGTTCGCATGTTAGCTGCTATACGTTTGCACGCACGCTATTAAATAAACGTTTTACAGTTGTATGGACAAGTATTCAATTATCAACAGTATTGCTATCAGGGACAGTGCACATTAATCAACATGTCGGTTTTCATGTAAAATGTATATGAGCTAGTGTATAGCCAGAAGCTAATTTCCACCTGTATAGGCCTGAGACCATACCTGTAGACCATGCCTGTAGGCTGTTGTTAAAAGTAGTGATATAACTATATCCATACAAAAACTGACTTATTAAGAACATACAAGACAAGTAGACATAGTACAGGAGATGGAACAATTATATGTTACATGTTGGCGGTTTTTGCTGAAACGGTGGCAGAGACAACGTGTGTTTTACTCTAAATAGAGTCACCGTACATTACAGCTAAGCCACAGAGCCATCTATCACGATGTTAGCATGTTAGCTGCTAGCACGCACGCTATTAAATAAACGTTTTACAGTTTTATGGACAATAACTTAAGAACAGGTACGTCGGTGCAACACGAGTATTCAATTATCAACAGTATTGCTATCAGGGACAGTGCACATTAATCAACATGTCGGTTTTCATGTAAAATGTATATGAGCTAGTGTTAGCCAGAAGCTAATTTTCACCTGCATGCGGCTATACCTGTATAGGCCTGAGACCATACCTGTAGACCATGCCTGTAGGCTGTTGTTAAAAGTAGTGATATAACTATATCCATACAAAAACTGACGTATTAAGAACATACAAGACAAGTAGACATAGTACAGGAGATGGAACAATTATATGTTACATGTTGGCGGATTTTGCTGAAGAGACAACGTGTGTTTTACTCTAAATAGAGTCACGTAAATTTGCCGCAATGTGCTGTAGGTTGACTGTTTTACTAGTGGTAAATGGACATAACAAGTTAATTTGACGCACTGTTCGGTTCAACAAGTGTTTATTTGAACCATTGTACTGGGTTGACTAATTTGTGTGTTCTGCCTCCATGTATAATATAATGGAAACTTGTGGAACTATCCTCACAGTAAATTTCACAGAGTAAATTTTACTCAAACTGAGTCAATTTGAGCCCAAGACGTGAGTAAAGTTTTACTCAGTTTGAGTAAAATGTACTCAGCGAAATTTACTGTATGGTGCTTTTGTAATATTTTCTAATTGTAACACTCCTCATAATGCATGAGTTGTTGTGCCCTATATGTATCATCTTAGTAACTGTTATTATTTATTTGCCATCAGATGCAGGCTGTACGTGTTAAACACGTTGACCGGCAGAAATTCATCTGTTTTGAGGGCCAATTGACCTTCACAACTTTTTTGGAGTGTGGTGAGTGAAACATTTTGCACAGCGTGCCGTTGGTTCTCAAAATGGCGTCCGCCTTGATAGTTAGGAACCAAATGGACCCTTATTGGTCTGTAACTCTGACTGTGTACAAATGGACCCCAACGTCCATTGTACACCGTCAAGAGTTAAATTAACATTGATTTTACAATATAAATTGGGGTCCCAAAGATACAAATGCCATTAAATGGGTGCCCTTGGAATTAAAATGGTTGAGAATCACTGCTAGAGCCGTACAAATATTGTCTTATGGGGGTCCATGGCACATCTTTTCAAATGGGGGGTCTGTGGGCTAATTGTCAATTTGGGGGGTCCTTGACATGAAATGTTTGAGAACCACTGCCCTATGCAACAACATACTGGGTATCAGTTTAGGCTTTCCCTGCATGTTAATTTAAGCTGTAGGCCTACAGTACAAAGCACAATCCATTTTATTTAGGATAGAGTGAACCAATCAATGTCTTACACCCCTTCCTGACAGGCAGTGACGCGAGCGAGCGTGATTGCGAAAATGATTAAAATGTATTCGTTTCAATCAGACTATCCTGACCTGCCGCGAGCGACAGCAAACTGAGCGGCGATGTCGTTCCCCCCTCAAATATTCGCTCGCTGTGTCTCTAGTTGAGCGATTACGCGGCCGAGTCACGCCCCTAAACACTTTTTATTGGTCAAGAATCGCAGGCTGCTTTGCCCCTGTGTGCTTCCAGGTAACACACACACAGACACACCCGGACACGCGCCGCCTCATATCAGGACAGTGTCGCGCACGATTTCGTCTCCAGTTCGCACGCTCGCTGCCTGTCAGGAACCGGTGTTAAGTATGTCAATTAAGGCTGTCAATCTTCCTCATATGATCACATTTTCAGTGGCTATTTTAATATCCCATTTTATGACATTTTAATTAATACAAATTAAATAAATTGCACAACAGATTTATCAATAAGCTTGTGCAATCTTGTTTTGTCTATAGTTGCCAAGAAATTTGAAATTCCTAGTACCTTGGACTTAAAGGTCTATGATGACTCAAACACTGAAGTCGACGACGAGGCGTTTCAATTTCTTCTAAAAAAACCAGACCTGGGTGTGTTGGAGATTTGTTCACCCCAAGACTCAAATCCTGAAGGTGAGTTGCTAACATGGAGCCTTATAGCCTCATCCATACAGTCCTGGCTGCTTGAAGCCTTTTTACAACATTTCCGGGTTCCCGTTTTTTTCGCTCTGATTGGCCAGGTTATGTGACATGAGCGGCAATCGTGGGACGGCAAGTTTCTACACTGGTTAAGGGCACTCTTCGAAGTTGGTTAAGGTTAGAGTTTGTCTTAGAGCATGGCGATAGAACGCCAGGTAGTTTGCAGGCTGTTCGACGCGGAAATGGGCAAACACGCTATTGGGCGCACATGTCACATGACCTGGCCAATCAGAGCGCCGGAAACGCGGATGCGTTGTAAAAAGGCTACACGTGTCCTGGCTAACCTAAAATGTCACACAGGTACTGTGTATTTTTGTACTTTGAAATGATCTTTGTATATATGCCCAATGTAACGTGTGGATCCTTCCTAATCTAATGTGGTCTTTTTACATTACACTTGTCACAAACATTCCTATCTAATCACACTTATATGTCTACATGATTGTTAGATTCAGTGAGGACCTCTGCAAGCAACTCCAGCAGCCAAAGCTCCGTTCTCAGCTCTGGTGCAGACAATGAGGGGGAGTCTGATGACACCATCATTTTGCAGTCTAGTCCTGCTCCAAGAAACGGTGCTGACCTGACTCGTATCACTCTGGTAAGCTTTGCATATGACTGTTTGAAATGGAGATGGTGACTCTGATAAAGGGGTAGCATGGGCATTGGGGATGGCCAAGTACAATTGGGGAGAAAATGGGGGTGGGGGGGGGGTCATGGTTTACATTTGTCACCTTAACCCTTTCACTGCCGCACAACAGCAGGTTAACCCTTTCACTGCCGCACTACAGAAGGTTAACCCTTTCACTGCCGCACTACAGAAGGTTAACCCTTTACTATCACATACTGTACCACATACTGTATACCACATACTGGTACTAGTGTGGCAGTGAAAGGGTTAAATATACTTGGCCACCAAATGACTGTCTATCCATGTGTGTCCTCCCCCCCCCCCCCCCTTTTTACTCCCGCTTAGATGACTGAAAAGATTCTGAGGGACACAGCTGGAGGAGAGAGGATCATTGCCGATTATGCTCGGACGAAAACCCTAACGGATACCAGAAGACGCGACATGGTGAAGATATTGGTTGCGCACATGGCAAAAGAGCATGGGTAATTATGTTATCTAAACATTACGCACCCAATACACATTTTTGGTTTTTACTAAGATCCTCCTTTTTGCAGAATTGGTAAATGATAAATGGTTATCCAAAGCGCTTTACATAGATTGTGCAGAAGGCATTGGCACAGCAATACTTTTGTTTGGATCTCATACTTGTGTATGTGTGCACTGTAGGACGAGTCCTTCAAGGCGTGTTAAAGAAGACTACGCAAAGGGCATCACTGCCTTATTCCCATACCTGGCCGATCCCCAGGGCAATTTGGGATATGTAAGTACATCAGGGAAAAGTGCAGAGAGACATTTCATCGGCGACTCAGTGCATGTGTGTTCCTGTGGGTCGCCCATCTTGCGTGTGTGTTAAAACTGCATGACAAATAAAGACTTCTAGTCTAACAATTATTATGTTTATAGGTCATTCTTGTTATATAATTTCTAGGGATGTTCGATATTGGCTTTTTTTTACCGATATCCGATATACCGATATTGTCCAACTCTTTAATTTCCAATACCGATATCAACCGATACCGATATATGCAGGGTTTCTCCCCCCCCCCCCCCCCCCAAAAGGAATAATTTCAGGTAATTAACATTAGGCTACATATCTCTTGTCGTGGAATTAACACAACATTATGCATAACATTATCCAATCACATGCATGGTACATAAAACACCAACCCCATTACTCCTCACTTCTCTGGAATTGCTTAAAAGGGCTGTGCGGAGTACGATTTCAACTAAATATTTGTTAACATTTCTGTATGCTGACCATTTCTCCTAACCTCAACAATTTAAGAACCACAGATGTCCTACCTGTTGACCTTGATTTTAGCAATTCTTCAGAGAAGGGCATGTGTTAAGTTTTAAGGAGAGAAATAAACACATTTACACATGCCCATTTAAACCAAATAACTTTTTTTTTTCCTCTTTACTTCTTGTGTTTTAGGAGCAGTATTACAATCCAGTAGATGGGAGTGGGTTTCTGGCATGGAGGGTGAAATCACTTCAAAAGATAGCATCAGAGGGACAAAAGAAGAGCCGTAATGTTCAGCCACTGATCGGTATGTAATTTTGATTGTCCCAGTCCACTGTTTATCTAGCAACTGTGAAGATGGATCATTATAGTAAATGCATATCACTGGAAAGTATTGCAGCAGTATGTGTGGTTTCTACACTGTTACAGGTGGTCCAAGTTCTGGCGACAGAGCCCCCTTCTCTGAGGAAAACCAGCTAACCACAGACACCCAGTTTCGTGAGGCCAGTGCACTGATGAAGCATACAACTGATGAAGCAATCATCAAGGAGAAGATGAAACAGACCTTCACCCATCGCCAAGAAATGATGCACGACCCAATCAAGTCCTCTGAAATATTCACCACCTTTCCAAGATTCCTAGACATCACAGGAATGGTATGTGGCTTGCATTAAAGTCTAACTGAAATAAAAAATGACCTTTTTAAACAATTTAGATCACATCCCTGGTCATAGGGTGAACCTATTTAATAGAGCTGTCCCTGACTAAGGATTTGGATGGTTGACTAGGATTGTTAAAAAAAAAAAAAAAAAAAAATGTATCATTCCATTTGGGCTGTGGGGGGTGCTTAATGTCTGAAGGAGTCAACTGAAGGCTTCTTGTCCTCTGCAAAAGCATACAATTGGTCCACTGATGAAATCCTCTTTCAGTGCCTCTGTGCCTGTTTTCGTAGGCAGTTAGCCTCTGGTATGCCTGCCATTAGCGTTAGCCACGCTTCTATGCCTCTTTTCTTTTGAAAAAAATTATAATATATATATATATTTTTTTTTTTTTTTTTTATAATATTATATTCGACTAAGAGGTTGGCCAGTCGACTACGGCCCCTTTCGACCGATTAGTCGACTAATCGATTAATAGGGGTCAGCCCTACTATTTAACAATGTATGACAAAAAAATTTCAACCATGTTTTATTCCATCTTGTCTGCAGATTGAGCAGGATTTCAGTCTGATGTTTGGTGATGACATCTCTGCAAAGTTCCTGGAGAAGTGGCCTACTTTCTGCAGGCAGAAAGTCCTTGAACAAAGCCGTGGCCTCACCCAGACCGGCGACCTTCAAGACCTGCTTCAGAATGCTGAATCCACAACAGACACAATAGAACTGAACAATGGTATGCTTGAATTAAAGGAATATAATAATGGAAGGGTGAATTGTTTTTTAAACAAATGGAAACACAGCTTTTAGTCAAATGTATTTCTGATTTTTTTTATTTAATTTTTTGTATTTTTAGCATGGGACAGTGAAATGTCCTCCCTCTTGCTTCTTGTCCACCTCCTGCCACCATCACCTCAGGGACGCAACAAGAGACCGGGAAAGCTCTCAGCCAGAGAAGCCATTGACTCCCTTGTGAAGTTCATAAAGGTAAGGTTACAGTTGCCTATATTATCGGCCGATATTGGCATTCAAATGTGATATAGGAAAATATCGGTAAAAAAAAAATGAATTATTCTTTTTACATTTCTATAACCAACTTTTATTTACCCAGGCAAGTAAGAACAAATTCTGATTTTATTTATTGTCAAAAGTATGCATAATGTTATGTTAATTCCACAACAAGACATATGTAATGTTAATTACCTGAAATTATTCAGTTTTTTGGGGGGGAAACCCTGCATATATCGGTATCGGTTGATATTGGTATTGGAAATTAAGAGTTGGACAATATCGGTATATCGGTAAAAAAGCCAATATCGAGCATCCCTAGTTACAGTTGAATTAAAGTATAAGAAGGATCACTGTTCTGTCTAGGGGTGCACGATATTGATTTGTTGACCCCGATATCGATACCAATAACTTTCTGCTCCTCAAGGTCGATACCGATAACCGATATATATATTTATTGTACTATAATTATACATTTTTTTATGTATATTCCTGTAGTTTTGACCTAACCAGATTTATCATGACATGAGCGTTACTATATGAACAAAACAAAGCCAAGAGAACAGTTTTGACTCTTCAAATAAAGTGACTATTTATTTTTCCAAATAAATATAATTTGAGTCGATCACAAAATTCACAATCCGTCAATGTCATTAACAATGTGTTTCCCTGAACAACTAAAAACCAACAGGTATTGTGCTTTGTCAGTAGGGATGCTGTTCACATTTGAACCGATACGGTACCGGTACCTGTGAATCGATACCGGTACCCAACGGTACCTTTTTCGGTACTTTAGTCTCTAAAAATGTAATCTACCTACCTCAGTTGTGAGAAGAAAAAAATCCAAACTTCAAATAACCACATTTTCGACCGTTTTTGGCTTGCCTTTGCCCCGACTGCTTTGTTGTTGAATCAAGTCAAATCCTAAATAAGCATATATAGTGCGTGTGAATGTTGACATGAAAAGAAAAAAGTAAAAAAAATATATATATTTTTTTTATTATCAGAGCTGTCAATACTTTTATCGGGATGACGTCATAATTGCTGATATCGGCCTGATAATTATCGTGCATCCCTGATATTGACCTGCATGATTGAAATCATGCAAAGACCACGGTTTGCAAACCGTGACTAATTTTAATAGCAAGACTAATGAAGTTCTCTTGTCACAGACTGGGACCAGTATCCAGGGGCATTTGGACAGCATCACGGAGAGCCTTCAACCCTATCTGCTTGCTGTGGGGACCCAGAGGAGTGTGATTCACAAGTACTTCATTGTGATTGACAAACATGCAATCCCTTGTAAGTCACCAGACTCTCTTGCCTCTTTTGATGAGCTTTTCAAAGCTCATTTTGTCTTTGGTACCTCATACAACCGGGATCTGGCCAATATGTACAACTTCTTGCAAACCGCCATTTACAAGATCGATGCTGCTACAACTAATGTCAACCCCAGGGTTAAAGAGATGAGGGCTCGGATGCTGCACTGATTTCTTTTTTATACTGAGAGGATATTTTATCTCGGGCCTCTGATGCTGCACAGACTTTTGATACTGAGAAGATATTTTATCTTGAGGCCTCTGATGCTGCACAGACTTTTGATACTGAGAAGATATTTTATCTTGAGGCCTCTGATGCTCCAGTGTTTTTTGATAAGATGTTGTGTTTCATTTGCAAAAACTCTCAGGCAAATGCCAATTCACTGATGAGGCACTTAAGGATGATCCACGGACTTTGTTCAGGAAGGACACTTCGTCTTAAATGTGGTCAGCCTGGTTGTTTACATGTCTTTTGCACTTTTTCTGGGTTTCGAAAGCATCTTAAAGCACGTCATCAACCATGTGATGATCCTGGTGAAGGCCGCTCTACAGCTGAACATTTAGCTGAAAGTTATGTTGATGACTTTCCATCAGGCAGTGCCCCTTCTGACCCAGTCCTTCCAGTCCTTCTTAATAATAGTCTTGTAGACAGCTGTGCTGCAACAGTAGCTGAACTTAAAGTGGCAGGTGTAGGTGAAACAATAATCAACTCTTTGGTAACTTCAATGGAAGTGATTGTTGATGATATCCATAATCAAGCAAAACAATATGTGAAGCAGTGTCTATCTTTACAGGAACCAAAAGTGAGGTTGAGTGTAAAATTGATCAGTGTTATGAAGAAATTGAAAATCCCTTTTGTATCTTAAATTCTGAAACTAAGAGAAGGCAATATTTTACAGAGAAGTGGGGAAGGGTAGACCCAGTTGAATATGTCCTTGGTACAAGATTTGATACCCTGCGCAATCGGACTACTGGAACTTATGATCAGGCTGTTGTTACTGATAAATGTGTTTATATCCCAATTTTGAAAACATTAGACTTTATTTACAAACACCCTAATATAAAAGAGATGATGCAGAGTGATTCCAGTTTAAGAGAAGATCTTCTTAATGACTTGTGTGATGGAGAGTATTTCAAGAGTCATCCTCTATTTTCAAAACAGAAGCATGCAATTCAGGTGCAGCTTTTCTATGATGATTTTGAATGCGCGAATCCGTTGGGGAGTAAAAAGGGAATACATAAATTAGGAGCAATCTATTTCACCTTGCGTAATTTTTCTCCAAAGTACAACTCAATTCTGCTTAATATTCATTTGGTCGCTTTATTCCATGCCCAAGACATTAAAACACATGGCTTTTCTAAAATACTTGCTCCACTTGTGGAAGATATTAAAATACTGGAGAAGGATGGAATTAAGGTCCCATTGTATGATCAGCCAGTGTATGGAACTATTGTCCAAGTTACAGGTGACAACCTTGGTATTCACGGTTTGTTTGGTTTCGTAGAATCATTCAGTGCCAGATATTGTTGCCGCTTTTGTCTTGCTGAGAAAGAGGACTTTCAGACGGAATTCAAAGAAGATTCACCCAAGATAGTTATGCGAACTCGAGCACTTCATGCAGAACACTGCCACACAATGGAGACTACTATTGGTCTTCCCTATGTGATGGGAGTTAAACGTTCTTGCATTCTAAATTCCTTGCAGTACTTCAATACATGTGACAATTTCTCTGTCGATATTATGCATGATATCTTGGAGGGCGTGGCACAATATGAAATGAAACTGCTAATACTACACTTGATTAAAAACTACACAACATCAAAGGAAATAGACTTGAGAATTAAGAGCTTTAACTATGGTTACCTGGAACAAAACAACAAGCCACCTGCATTGAAGTTAGTAGAGACCTCAAATGACTTGGGGTTAAATGCAATCCAATCTTGGTGTTTACTTCGCAATCTACCACTTATCTTTGGAGACTTGGTTTGTCCAAATGATCAACACTGGTATTTGCTTCTGCTGTTGCTTCAAATAGCAGATATTGTATTTTCTCCCAGGTTATCAACTGGCATTACTATTTATTTAAAACACTTGATTGCAGAGCACCACGGGTTATTCAAGCATTTGTTTCCCAACAGGAGGCTACTACCAAAGCATCATTTTATGGTGCACTATCCTACATGTATTCGTAAAATTGGACCACTTTTGCATGTCTGGTGCATGCGCTATGAAGCGAAGCATAATTTCTTTAAAAAACAACTAAAAAGCTTCAAAAATATAACTAAAACGTTGGCAAAGAAACACCAAAGTCAAGTAGCATACAATTGGCAGACATTTGATCCCAACAGACTGGTGCTTGGTCCAAGTAAAATGGTAGCATTAAATGTGATGGACAGAGGCTGTGAGATAGCGGAGACTCTTCAGGTACCAAGTGACACCAAGGTGTTAAATGTTAGATGGGCCAAACACCATGGAAATATGTATCGTCCAGGTTTAGTTGTTTGCCTTAAAGTTCTTAGTGAGGTTCCAGTTTTTCACAAAATCCACCGTGTTGTTCTTAAAGATGAGAGGTTACTGTTGTTTACATTTGCACTACAAACTGTGTCTCTGGATGACCATTTTTATGCATTTAAAGTTGTGTGTACTACAGATGGACCTCATGTAGTTGATGTCAAAGAGCTTTTGTTTTACAAAGCATTCGATATACAGATGTCATACAGTGATGACGATTCAAGCTCATTTATTGTTCCATACTGTTTCCTGTGATTTAAAAAAGGAAAAGAGAAAATCACTAAGCTCTTGAACTATTGCACTGGGGATGAACACTATTAGTTTTCTTTTATTTCTTTGGGGTGAACAGATGCTGCTGTCACTTTATATAGAGGCCAAAATGTAATTGATCGATTACTCTCCCCATGAAGCCTTAATTGAAGTCATGGTGATTTCTTTTTGTTGCATTCCTGAGCCAATAATTTGATGACTGGCTTGAATTATTGGCTCAGGAATGCGACGAACAAACAAATCTCCATGAATTCAAGGATTCATGGGGTGTGTAATTGGTAGATTTCTTTTTTTGGGTGAGCTATCCCTTTTTAAAAGGGTGTACAGATGCTGCTGTCACTTTACAGAGGCCAAAATGTAATTGATCGATTACTCTCCCCATGAAGCCTTAATTGAAGTCATGGTGATTTCTTTTTGTTGCATTCCTGAGCCAATAATTTGATGACTGGCTTGAATTATTGGCTCAGGAATGCGACAAACAAACAAATCTCCATGAATTCAAGGATTCATGGGGTGTGTAATTGGTAGATTTCTTTTTTTGGGTGAGCTATCCCTTTTTAAAAGGGTGTACAGATGCTGCTGTCACTTTACAGAGGCCAAAATGTAATTGATCGATTACTCTCCCCATGAAGCCTTAATTGAAGTCATGGTGATTTCTTTTTGTTGCATTCCTGAGCCAATAATTTGATGACTGGCTTGAATTATTGGCTCAGGAATGCGACAAACAAACAAATCTCCATGAATTCAAGGATTCATGGGGTGTGTAATTGGTAGATTTCTTTTTTTGGGTGAGCTATCCCTTTTTAAAAGGGTGCAGATGCTGCTGTCACTTTACAGAGGCCAAAATGTAATTGTCTTTTATTTATGACCTTTTTTCTATCGATTACTCTCCCCATGAAGCCTTGAAGTCATGGTGATTTTTGTATATAATGGAGTTGTTTGCAGAGGGGCTCACTGAATCTAACAATCACGTAGACATATACCAAGTGTGATTAGCAAGAGAGGAATGTTTGACAAGTGTAATGTAAAAAGATTAGGAAGGATCCACACCAAGCAAGTTCTTCCTCAGACGTGTTTTTTTTTTTTTTTTTTACTATGTTACATTACATTGGGCGTATAGAAACAAAGATCATTTCAAAGTACAAACATATACAGTACCTGTGTGACATTTTGGATGAGGCTAGGCTCCATGTTAATAAGCAACTTGGGGTGAACAAATCTCCAACACACCCATGTCTGGTTTCTTTAACTGAAACGCCTCCTTGTCGACTTCAGTGTTTTAAGTCATCATAGACCTTTAAGTCCAAGGTACTAGGAATTTCAAATTTCTTGGCAACTGAAAACAAAGATTGCACAAGCTTATTGATGAATCTTATTTTATTAATGACCTTTTTTTCTTTCTATCGATCGCCCCTTGAAGTCATGATTCTCACACGCTGTTGTAAAACTGTTTGCATCCCAACTGAAACGCCTCCTTGTCGACTTCAGTGTTTTAAGTCATCATAGACCTTTAAGTCCAAGGTACTAGGAATTTCAAATTTCTTGGCAACTGAAAACAAAGATTGCACAAGCTTATTGATGAATCTTATTTTATTAATTTTTTTTTCTATCGATTGCCCCTTGAAGTCATGATTCTCACACGCTGTTGTAAAACTGTTTGCATCCCAAAGGATATGCCTGCATGTTGCAAATAAAAGTGCATTGTTAAATACTGATTTCTGCTTTGCCCCCGTTTATTTTAAATGTATTATTCCAGAGTAAATTATTATTTAATTCTATATTGAGTGAAATATGATATTCTATATCGAGTGAAATCTATTCTATATTGAGTGAACTACAACTCCATATTGAGGGAATTACAACTCTATATTGATTAAAATACCACTCTATATTGAGTGAAATATGATATTCTATATCGAGTGAAATCTATTCTATATTGAGTGAACTACAACTCCATATTGAGGGAATTACAACTCTATATTGATTAAAATACCACTCTATATTGAGTGAAATATAACTTTAAGTATCTCTATATTGAGTGAAATATAACTTAAAATATCTCTATATTGAGTGAAATATAACTCTATTGAGTGAAAATATAACTCTATATTGATTAAAATACCACTCTATATTGAGTGAAATATAACTTAAAATATCTCTATATTGAGTGAAAAATAACTCTATAGATGTTAGAGTTGTTTTTACTTTATGCTAAATGGAGTAAGTTGGTATTTTGTAGAGTTAAATGTTAACACTAAATGGAGTAGAAATAACTCTGAAGATTTAACTCTGTGACAAGAGTCATTTTCACTCTATCTGGAGTCGGAGCCAATACTGTCTTTTTGGGAGTAAAATTTTACTCAATTTGAGTAAATTTGACTCTGCGAATTTTCCTGTGTAAAGAGACACTGTTTTGAGGCATTTGAAACAAATGAAAAGAGTTCATGGGCGTGTTTATTGTTGAATCATGGACAAACAGGGACTTCCTTCCCGAGTCAATCAAGAGATCGACAGACAAGACGAAGTAGCATGAAGTCCTGTGTGTTCATTGATAATAATTTACAGAAGTATAAGATAGGTTGAAAACCTTATTGAGGATTTATATATAGATATATAAGGTATATATAGGGGGGGGGGGGGGATTTATTACAATTTTCCTGTAGTATGTTAATATAGTCCTCTCGGGACAGATAAACCATTTCTCTAGCAGGATCAAGGGAGGGGAGAGGTGAGTTTATTTTGGGGAGGGATCCCAAAGACAACAAGGGGTGGCCAAGGGAGTGCTAAGTGGCTGTGGGTTTCTCTGGGTGTCGTTATGTTGATGTGTGTTCCCTGGTCCCTGTTCCCTGGTCCCCCGGGGGAGGCACGGTAGGCATCGACCAACGAGATCACAGTTCTGACGAGATGCTGGCATCTTTCCTCGGGCACGGGGGAAGGGGGCAGTGTACGTTAAAATGACAGCCGAGTAGATTGAAAAACCAGGTAGTTTGTTGATTCTGAAGGTTGATTAAGAATCAAAGGGAGGATTGAAGGAATCTATGTTTTTCAATGTGTATATAATGTATATATCGGTGGGTGACAGCATCTACTCAGACGGATCTATAGATCTTAAAAGTAGCCGGCAGCCAGTGTGTTTCCATGGTAGAGAGCAGCAAGCAGGGTGTGTGAGTGCCAAGGTCGTCGTCGGCCGAGTTGTTCAACAGAGGAGATAACAGGCCGCTGGTGGGGGAGGTTTGGTCAGAGAGCTATGGGAAGAGTTCGACTTCGATAGAAGAGGACGTTTAGTGTATTAAAGGTGACCAGCCGTTGCCATGGTAGCGTGTCACGTAGTAACGAGAAGAGGGGGCGGGCCCGTTGCTATAGGGAGAATGTTATGAGATGTCAGTTCCTTCTGGGGTAAGATAGATTAAGACACGACGTAGAATCGAGCAGACGTGCTGATCAGAGACTTTGAGATCCCTCCTCACCCTCGCTGGGTGGGGGAGGGGAAGTGCCACATCATCGCTAGCTTCGGCTAACAGGGAATGGTTGTTGGCTACGACGAGGCCTCAGAACCATTGGACTAATGAGAGAAGAGACGGTGGAGAATTAGTTTTTTCTTCAAAGACGGTTCAAGGACATTACAGAATGGGTTACATCTCGTACGAAGCTATGTTTATGAAAATAAACATCAGGAAAGAGATCACGTTGCAGTGTAGTTTCTTCTGACTACGGATGTACTAACAGGGGTTGATACAGTGTGAGACAGCTAATGAGATATCCAAGTAAAATGACGCAACGTGGAGGCCAGTCACGGAGCAGCAGGTGACGAGTGAGAGAAAAGATTAAAGGCTAGAAACACTGTTATCTTACAACCTGTACATTGTATATTGCTACTGCACTGTACTGTTACATTTATAATGACAATACATTTGAATCAAATCATTAAAATCTGTGATCATTAAGATCTGTGGCCTGACAACCTGGCTATACTGCATTGATTCCAACTGAACTGTTGCCTGTGCGAACTAAAGATAACTAGCCTATATCAAGCTCCACTCGATACCTAGTTGAGAACCAAAGACTCTTTTCAAAGACACTGAACTGTTATAGCCCTTTTCAGACTGGACCATCCTGGACACCTGAGAGACGAGACCAACACCAAGAAGAGGGACCTCTTTTCCTCCTTGCTGCCCTCGTCAACACTGTTCAGAGAGTATCCTTGTGAGCATGGTCATGTGCGGCATGTTGAGAATCAATGTAAATTAATATCTATTAGGCTAAGATAAGTTGGGTTAGAGTAGGTATTTCAATACCAATTATACTAATCTCAAATCCAGTTGTCTGTGTATCTGCAAGTTTATAGCCTAACCTGTCATTCAATTGACCTCAGAGCTAAAGCTCATAAGTAATCAGTAATTCCAATCAGCCGACTTTGAGTTAAGGTAAATGGTAAAGTGCTTTTTTTTTTTTTTTTTTTTTTTTTTTCTCCATTTTCCTCCGATTTTCTCCCATCCCAATGTTAGTCGTATGCCAATTCCCAATCCCCTTCCTGGTCGCTGCGCACTTACCCCCCACAGTCAGATCATCTGGGAGAGTGGAGGCTATCACGTGCTTCCTCCGACACACGTCCAGCCAATCAACCGCTTCTTTTCACCTGGCAGCGCGGATCCTCCCTGAGAGGGCGTAGCGTGTGGAAGGATCACACTATCCCACTCAGGTCCTATCCGCGCTTAGCAGGCGCCCCGACCGAACTGTAGGAGTCGCTGTTTACAACGACCCGGACCCACCCCGCCAGCTTCTCCCACCCTTTAATACAGCCAATTGTATTAGTGTGAACGGCCAGCCAAGCTGGTGACAACCCCGGAGCTGTGAGCTGGATTTGAACAGGCGAATCCAGCTCACAGCTCCGGGGTTGGTGACGAACGCAATCTCCGCTACGCCACCTAACCGCCCTCATGGTAAAGTGCTTTTATCCAAAGCACTTTACATTTGTTCCTCACATTTTACCCATTCACTCACACATTCACACACCGATGGCAGAGGCAACCATGCAAGGTGCCAACCTGCACATCGGGAGCAATTTGGGGTTAAATGTCTTGCTCAAGGACACTTCGACACGCTGTCTGTGAGGAACGGGAATGGAACTGGGAACCTCACGATTACCAGACGACTGCTCTACCTCCTGAGCCACTGTCGCCCCCAGTTTTCAGTACTAAAAAAATATTGAATTATTGAAGTATTGAATCATCAAATCAGGTGATTATCAGGATTACTGTCAATGTGTTCCACTCCTAGTATCACCCTAACCCAGTGGTCGGCAACCTGCGGCCTCGAGGCCGCATGCGGCTCTTTAGCCAATCAGCTGCGGCTCCCTGGCCCAAAAAAATTAAAAATATTTGTTATTTTATTTATTTATTTATTTTGGATATCGCTGTCATACTGTGACACTGAAATGAAAAAATATTTCATCAACTAAGATATTTAGTCAACAAAAGGCTTACCTGTATGCCTGATATGTGGTGCGAAATTTGCGAACAACGATAAAATGTACTTTTTATTTTATAGATTTTCCACAAATAAGGGAAGGACTCTAATAGAGCTGCATAGTTCAGGGTTTTATTTCAAAGTAGGTTTACAGATGCAAGTGTTTTTTCTCCTTTTCTGTGTTTTATTTCAAAGCAGGTCTACAGTACACATGGTAGTCTTTTTGTGAGGATTGGTTCTTTCCCCACAACAGGCTTCTTAAAGTACTGTGATGATTGGTCCGTTCCCGGCCACACGCTCCGTTCCTTTAAGGTACTTTGTTGATTAATTGCATTCCCCGCCACGCTCCGTTCCTTTAAGGTTCCTGTGAGGATTCTGTGATGATTGGTCCGTGGCTGAACGCACACTTCTAAGTCAAGTATGAATTACCATCACGCACCTGATGTGTATTCTAATCAGCGCCCCAGAGGGCTTTATATACTCTTTTCCCCCTAATATCGAGGTTGGATCGTTTTGAATATTCCCTGCATCTGCCTTTCTTTCCCGTTCGCTGTCTGTTGCTCTCCAGGACTCTCGTGAAGTATCCCTTGGAGAACCTGATTCCCCGTACGAAGCTACGCCTCGTTTATCTGCCCGCTTTACGCGTTGCGCTTTGGTGAGTTTTTGAAACAGTCTTTTTGGATCACCAGTTTTTTGTGTGTTTGTGAAACACCGAAGAGATCCCGTTTTTGTTATACTGTTCTCACCTATTTTTTGTTGTTGGATTTACTCTTTGGATTACCGTATTGTTTTTTCTCTGGACTCTGCTAACAGTGTGTATCACACCGAAGATCAAGTCACTTGGATATTAATTTGGATCAGTCACCTCTCTGTTATCTGTTGTGCGCTGAGCTAACTGGGATTCTCTCTCTCCCTCCGTGTTCCATCTGGAGTGTATGCTGGGGGGATCTGCAGAGCGGCTCAGACGTCACAAGCAAATTCCTCACCAACACCGTCTGGGAGAATCTGCATAGCCGCAAGACATTCTTCACATGCCAGATTCCCTGTTTGTTCTGTTTTCCACCTAATTCAATCTTGTGACTCTGAGAATAAACACGCCCTTGTTTTTGGCTAACTCTGAAAACAACTCTCTCTGTGCCGTTGCGTTTGGGGTCGGTTACAAACCATAACACTTTTTTCAAAGTGGACTACTTTTATTTTATAAATGTTCCACAAATAAGGGAAGGACTCAAATATACCTGAATAGTTCAGGGTTTTATTTCAAAGTCGGTCTACAGACACCAGTGTTTTGTCTCCTCTTCTGTTTTTTATTAAAAAATAGGTCTACACAGCCAGTATTTTTTCTCCACTTCATAAGAGTTTGAGGTTTTTCTTTGTTATAACAGGTAAAAACAGCAATTAAAAAGTCAAATTTTTTCTTTTTGTTGCTTTATAATCCCATTAATGCAACAAACTGTGTGCTATAAGTATAAAGTATAATAAATCGCAATTGTCAGGTGTTTTATGCTAAATGTGGGGTATGCTTGGGGATATATAAAATGTTATACACTGTGTTATCTTCATTTTAAGGGTAAATAGGTTGTGCGGCTCCCTGAACATTTTATTTTGTGGGACGGGGGAAAAGTGGCTCTTTTGATAGTAAAGGTTGCTGACCCCTGCCCTAACCTCATGTCTTGTGTTTAGCAATACCATTTAATTTCTTTTAATTAAACCTACAGTAACTGTTTCCGTTTTGAAAACATAATGAGTCCAACTTCAGAGTCAAATACTCACTACTGTGATGATGAGCCTGACATAACGAGTCGACTGTTCATCTGGTATGTCCTTAAAATGAACAGTGGTGTCCCCGAGTCATATTATTAATTATGTGTATGGTTACGCTACAATATCAATTGGACAGTCTGGCCATGCCTCATTGTACTGTAAATAGCATAATCTAATAATAAGTCATACGTTTTAATACGTGCCTCCCTTCTGTGTTATGACTCAAACTCCAATTTATTTCAGATTAGTCTACAACACAAATAGCACCCTTTTTTGTCTGTTTTCATGTGGAGATGCTCAGTATGATCAGCAGCTAGGCAACGGTTAGGCTACTACTAGGGATGCTCGATAATGGCTTTTTTACCGATACCGATATACCGGTATTGTCCAACTCTTAATTTTTCCGATACCGATATCACCCGATACCGATATATGCAGGCCCCCCCCCCCAAAAAACTGAATAATTTCAGGTAATTAACATTACATATCTCTTGTCGTGTAATTAACACAACATCATGGATACTTTGACAATAAATAAAATAATAATTTGTTCTTACTTGCTTGCCTGGATAAATAAAGGTTAAATAAATGTAGAAAAAAAAACGATACCGATATTTTCCGATATCACATTTGTATGCCAATATCGGCCGATAATATCGGTAGGCCGATAATATCGGACATCCCTAGCTGCTACTAAATGAATAGCCCTAAATGAGGGATGTCACGGGGAGGAAATCCCATGTGAAGGGTGGACAGATCCAGATTCCCAGACGACAGCACACGACAGACGAAGAGGAACACTGAACACTTTTTTTGTATTACAAACAAACAATAAAAATACAAGCAACACTGGGGGTGAGGGATTTAAAAGGGACAGAAAAACACAATGACATGCTAACTAAAAGCAAATGGGAAAAAAGGACGGAACAAGTATTTGTAACACACCACAGACTGTAGAAAATAGGTTTTCTTGAAGCATCCTCACGTCTAATCCTTGGAGCCACAGTACTCATTGATGAGGCTCTGTTTTAGGATTAGGTAAACGGAAGAACCCGATTTTTCCTTTAATTAGAAGTGCACCCAAAAACTTAACAATTTTTTGTCTTTTTTACATTTACATTTACATTTCGTCATTTAGCTGACGCTTTTATCCAAAGCGACTTACAAGTTCTGTACTACAAGTCAGCAGGAAGGGTACAACTCTATCAGCTGAGTAACAATGATCCAACAGTGCTGAAACTTGGGTGCATTTAACTCAAACAAGGAGTGTGGCTTTGAGTACTGTAAATTGTGATGTGACGGCCATCATGACTATACGCAGGCTATACGCCTGGCCAGTTAAAGGAAGAATCCACCCTAGAACAGGATACACACAGTGTTATTCCAGTGATCTTGGACAGTCACTATCTACTCAGACAACTGTCTGAACTGGAAATCGGAGCATCAGCACTTGAATTCAAGATTGTCATCAATTGATACTTTTTGGAGTCGGGTTTGTTGACAATGAGTTAGAGACAGGCTTTGTGGGCCCTGTTTGTTTGAGCTATCACGTCCAAAGACGTTTTATTTCAACGTAGGCATTAAACCTCTTAATGAAAACAGGTACCCATGTCCCCAGTGAAATCATCATGGTTACTCTCAGTGTCATGGGAGTCATTCCACCATTCACTGTCTATGGATTTGTCTCTTGATGACATCACTGCTAGAGGCTTGTCAGCTTCAGGAGAGACATGTTCAATATCCACAAATCAATACCGAGCTGTACAATATTGCACAAATACCATTTGTTTATATTTACATTTATATTTGTTTTAATATCTTTATTTATTGTATTTGAATAAACACATACTTACAATAACATTTTTATAAATAGAATAACTTAAAACATTGTATGGGAATTCTATATCATATTTTTATATTTATATTTTTGTATAATGTTTATTGACTTATATTTGAACAAACACCATACACACATACTTAAAAGAAAGAGAAAATTAATTAAAATATAATAAAATAAGATAAAACACCCTACGGGAATTCTATTTGAGGGTGGAAGTTCCCCTGTAACTTGTGTCTCTTAAGTACTGTAACTCCCCATGCCTCATGTCAGACGAGGGATAGAGCAGCGGGAGAGAGAGAGGGGGGAGGGGGGGGCTCGGGAGAGCCTGTCCCGTCAAATGAGAGGATTTGTGGAAAATGGGACTGGCTGTGTCACACGGGGGGGAAGTCACACACGGATGCATATTCAAAAGCTCAGCGAGAGCCGTCCCACTGACAACTTTCCATGCTGCGCGTCTGATCTGAGCCGAGGTACACGACAGCCATGGCCGCCTCTTCCTTCACAAAATGGTGACACCCTACAGAGGGAGGGGGGGGGGGGGGGGGGGGGGGGGGAGAATTACCCCTTTTTTTCTCCACGGTGACAGTTCATTAAATTATTTGAGGCATAGCAACTCTGCGGTGATGGAACTTGACTTGGGGGGTTTTAGCCGAAGATCACAAAGTTATATTTCACTCAGGAAATGGAGCCAAATGTGGAGCTCTTTCTTATGGAGGATGGGTTGTTCTCTTTCCCTAGCCCCCCGCCCCCCCCCCTCGCCACACACACACACACACATTTCTTTTAGATGTAGTGAATATAAAGAACAAAGTGTGGGGAAGGTCATGTGACGAGCACCGGGATGAACCCAGTCATAAAGCAGGGACAGTTAAACAGGGGCTCAGAGGAATTAGGAAACAATCCTTTGTGTTTTCCATGTGTTATGGCCCCCTGGCCTAGGGGAACCTGGGCCCCACATGTTCAAGTGCCCCCACTCTACTTCCAACTCCCATGGAGAGCCATGAAACAATCATCAAAAGGTCAAAGTAGCAGTTTATTGTTGTCATTTTTTTTTTAAGCTTCCGAGCAGAGCAGTGCCATAACAAACGTAAACGTACCCTAAATCCCTAACTTTCCCAACCAAGAAAATTGCAGAACCTATAACCTAACTTCTAAATAGAAAACATGAGAAGATAGTGTACACAAAGAAAACAGGGCTGCTACTTTACAATGTGACAAAGAATTAGGAAACGTTCCTATGTCAAATGCCTGTTTGTTTGTTTATTTGTTTGTTTGTAGTATATTATCAATGAACCTAGATTCTTAAAAATAGCTGTCAGATCTTATAATTCCCCATTACGTTGGATTACATCACAATTCATAGTGACATTATCTCAGCACAAGCTCTCTGAAAATTCTGCCATGTTTGTATTTCCATCTGACAGAGAATATCACATACTGTAGCAGACAAAAAAAATAAATCCCTGCCCCAGGTCTACAGACGAGAAACATTAAACTCTTGTGCTGTGCATCCATCTTAAAATTAATCATCAGAATGACATGGCATTTTCATAATGAAAAACAGTCCAAGTGTGCATGCATAGAGATGCATACAAACCAATTTATTAATTGACTGGAACCATATTGTTCCAGAGTAGCATGCCGAGCTGTAGGCAATATTCAGTGGCGGCACCATAGGCTATGTAGAGGATTACATTATTCCTTCCATATTTTCTTCCCTGTAAAAACATCCATGGATTAATACTGCCCCCTTCTCTCTCCAGAGAGGTCTATTGAAGGGTTTAATTCTTAAAGGCTTTCAGGAATATAGATAATTTAAACAAATGGCTAAATAAAATAAAAACACAAAAAAACTGCTTGCTCAAAAAATAATCTCAATTCTGGATTTCTTAAAGGTCTGAATATATCCAATGAGTTCATATGTATATAATGAATAATGAGTTTTTCCTCCCTGTTGAGAAGGTATCACATTTTTCAAATGAATATGTGGCCATTTGCAAAGAAAGCCTTCCTTTCATTTAGTCAGACTCTTTCATTTGACTGAAAGTCTCTGTTCCCCTTCTTACTCTTTCTGACAAGAATGGAATCGTGCAAGTCGCTGCCATTAGGGCTGCATAGCTGTCTCTCTATGAGTTAATTTATGACCTCAATGGGCGTATACATTCGGTGGAACTGATGAGTCTGATGGTTCGCCGGAAATCCTTCCTTTTGATTTGTTTTATGGAGGATTCTATTAAACAAATGAGACAGGATCAATGTTTTGCTCTCAGTGTTATCTACGGTACACTGATACAGTATGCTTATAGAGGGTTGCATGTCAGAGTTGGCAACACTAATCTAGTCTAGTGGAAGGAAAAGGGAAGAGTCAACAGAATGTGAACTATCGTTTTTATTGACTATGTCACCCGTCTATTCAGAAACATTTATTGTATGATCTTGCTCTGAGTGCAACAGGACTTTTAAAATCGCCCGATGTAGGAAAATGTGAACCTCAGCAAAGTAAGGGAAAACCTTTGTATAGAATATTTTCACAACTATTCACCATATGGCACCAACCTGGAACCTGGTTTGAAACTAGAAAGCTACAAGTCACTGTTTAACTTTTCATACACATGCGTAAGACACAGTATGTTCAAGGGTTATGTTTGGTTCATGCCTCACAGAGATCTTGTTTTGATTTACCAGCATGATGGCACAAGAATAATTCTGAATATATATATGTATATCTTTTTTTATAAATATATTTGTAGTCCTTTTTCTTCTCCCATGGTCCACAGTGCAGCTTTTAAATCAAGTGCTTTGCTGCAAATCAAGGAAGGAACGCATTTTATTTGAGCTCTGTTTACTTCAGGTGTAGAGTCTGCAAGCATAATGTTAATACCCTTCCTCAACTTTAGCTCCCAAACTGAGAAAATCAATACCTGTGAGATTGCCATGGCCCTATGCCATCCAGAAGAAAACAACTGCTTCTTCCCGTGTTACTTTGTATTCAGCACATTGCAGGCATGTCTGAAAGAGAGAAAAGATATAGCAGGAATAAATCAACAGTTTCTGGATCCCAGGTAGCTCTATTAGTCTACGGCGTCTCTGAAATATTACTAAGCTTCCCATTTCACCTACGGTTATTGCTACCGTCAAGTTCCTTCAGTCATTTGTGGTCATGAATATTCACTGACGTATATACTGTACAGATATGAAGACGGGGGTGAGTGAAATATGAAACTAACACACCCTGCATTTTCTTTTCGTGTAGGAATTAAGGAGTCGAGTAGTGTTCAGTCTGAAGGGAAATGTGAGAGGGCGGATTCACAGCCCTCATTTTTTCTCATGTTTTTGAATGAGGCTGTTATGTGAATTCTGTAATTTCCCATGCATGACAGACAGGATGCCAGGGACCTATACTCTACAGGTTGGTATGCATTAAGGTTTGGCATAAGAACGTGCCTGAGCGAGACATATGGTATATATCACTATTCAGTGTATCAACCGGTATGAAAGCACGGTTTTCGTGAACGGGATCATCTAATAATTGTCTCGCAGTGTTTCGCTTCAAGTTACCAACAGGTCCATATAGGTGGTAATTTATTCACTACTGATAACGCCTAACAGCTGTTTGGTGCTAAGTGCTGTAACAATCTCCATGCAACCGCCAGTTCTCCCAGCAATATCAAGTGGCCAATGTGGACTGCAGTCATCTAACTTTGCACTCTTTCTTCCTGGTTGCCACCGTCGGAGCCCCTCGTCCTGCCAACTCTCCCTCGAGTGAAGGGCTTATCTTTCAGACATGTCACAGAGTTTGTGTTTCCTTCACCTCTTTTATTAGTGCGTGCGTCCCTATGAAGTGTAAATCACCTACATCCAGAGGTTTAAAACCGTTGCCTGGCAACTGATTACTTCCACATAAATGCCATGCGCTGGATTTCTCTCCCCCAAGGGGATTAATAAAGGAACACTTGACTTGACATTTTCACTGCACTTTATTATATATCCGTACAATATGCAGCTGTGTGGCCATCTGGGTCCGGAGAGTGAGACCACTTATTCATTCATTAGAGAATTTCAATTCAGGTGAGGTTTTCGAACAGACTGACGTCTGGTTTGGAACTAACACTAAAACAGTGGGACCGGTGCGAAGGTGTGGAATAATGTGGAGCTAAAAAAAGACGCCCTCCTCGACCGTTCCCATAAATGTGTTCTTTAGACATTGCTTTTGTTACAAGCCGTTTCGCCCTTGATCACGGTGGACTCTGTCATATTGTCCCCCTCCAAGACGGACAAATCTATCTTACCCTTATGCATCTGAATCGGTTGGCTGAGTATTAAGATTCTGGTTTCCCATTCGGTAAGTATTTCTTTTTTTTCAACGCATGGTAGGAATATCATGCTTGTGCAAATGTTTTGTACAGCATTCTTGACACCAGAGCAAATGGGTTTTCTCTCTTATATTCACGTAACGTTTATAGGAGACACTTCTATAAGATGCACAGATCCCTATATTCACATCAAAAGGTAAAACCATATTGTTAGAACTATAGATTACCTATAGGCTCGAATTCCACCGGCCTGGCCGTGTGGCAATAAAAGGAACTTGAACTTGAGGCTTCCGTTTTGTTGTGAATATTGTCATTAGACCCCAAGTGTAATAATAATAATAATAATAATATTTAGGAAACAAAACCGCTGTTCAGCCACTGTTTGTTTTCTTCAAATATCCTAATTTCATCAACGCTATTATGGGCTTCAAGCTGAGGCTTTATTGCTGTATAGAAATTAATATCATTTTGAGAGACCAACCTACACCTGGTAGACACCTACACCTGGTAGACAGCTACACCTACACCTGGTAGACAGCTCAACCTACACCTGGTAGACAGCTCAACCTACACCTGGTAGACAACTCTACCTACATCACACAGCATCACACCTGGACAAGAGGCAGGGGAACTATGTGAGAATGCTGTTCATCGACTACAGCTCAGCATTCAATACCATAGTCCCCTCCAAACTCATAGCCAAGCTCAGGGACCTGGGCTTGAACTATGACCTCTGCCAGTGTGTCTTGGACTTCCTGACGGGCAGACCCCAGGTGGTAAGAGCAGGCAACTGCACCTCCTCATCCATCACGCTCAACATAGGGGCCCCCCAGGGCTGTGTTCTGAGCCCCCTCCTCTACTCCCTGTACACACATGACTGCGTGGCACAGTGGAACAACAACACAATCATCAAATTTGCTGATGACACAGTAGTGGTGGGCCTGATCTCTGCCAACGACGAGAGGGCCTACCTGGAAGAGGTAGAGAATCTGTCACAGTGGTGTCAGGAGAACTGCCTCTCCCTGAACGTCAGCAAAACAAAAGAGATGATTGTGGACTTCAGGAGGTCGGGGGTCAAGGACTACAGCCCCCTCAGCATCGACGGGGCACCGGTTGAGAGAGTGAACAGTTTCAAGTACCTCGGAGCCCACATATCCGAGGACTTGACATGGACCACACACATTGACAGTGTTGTGAAGAAGGCACGACAACGCCTCTACTTCCTCAGGCGCCTAAGGAAGTTCCAAGTCAGTCAGAAGATCCTTAGGAACTTCTACTCATGTACAATAGAGAGCATCCTGACTGGCAACATCACCTCCTGGTTTGGGAATAGCACTGCACAAGACCGTAGCAGACTACAAAGAGTGACACGTTCAGCCGAACGCACAATTGGAGGGGGGCTTCCCACCCTCCAGAACATTTACAACAAGCGGTGCAGGGGGAAGGCTAAGAGAATTATCAAAGACTCCAGCCACCCGAACAACTGCCTCTTTGAACTGCTGCGGTCAGGCAAGCGATACCGGAGTCTTAAGGCGAGCACAGAAAGACTCAGAAGAAGCTTCTATCCCCAGGCCATCAGGCTGCTAAACGAACAATAAACACTATGCAACAACCATCAAATGCACACAGCACACACACCCACACGCACACACTCACTTAAACAAACAACACACTGCAGCACCCACTCTCCACACTTTAGATCACACAAACACACTTTATATTTATTGATAAAGGATTTGCACTACAACTCGTACACCTACTGTAAATTGTACCTAAATTGCACCTCATCCCATTTCTGCCTTGCACTATATAGTATTGTATATTAGTACACTGCATAGTATTGTATATTATATGGTAACTCAGTTACGTCTATTCTGCATCGAACATTGTACATATGTCTATACTGAACACTGTGACCTCATTTTTTTACTTCTAATTTACATGCTATACTATGTTATTTTATTTCATACTTATCTTGTCTTGCACAGTCTCTGGAGCGTAACAGTAAGAAGCATTTTGTATAAAAGTATTCTGTACTTCTGTATGACAACTATTAAAGAAACTTGAACTTGAACTTGAAACATCTGGTAGACAACTCTACCTACACCTGGTAGACAACTCTACCTACACCTGGTAGACAGCTCAACCTACACATGGTAGACAGCTCAACCTACACATGGTAGACAGCAGCTCAACCTACACCTGGTAGACAGCAGCTCAACCTACACATGGTAGACAGCAGCTCAACCTACACCTGGTAGACAGCTCAACCTACATCTGGTAGACAACTCTACATAACATAAGCCCCGATGGGTTTCTGACCTCACATGCGCATCCCCTTTATAAATATTGTATTGTATTTGTATTTTTACATGTGAGAAAGAAATCAAATCAAATCAAAGAAGCAATCTCAATACCTTAACTGTCACATTTTGACAATAGTGTTTTGAGATAATTGCTGAAGGCTATAGTTATGTGTTGACTGAACAGGCGTCGCTTTGTGTTGGTCACTAGACCTCCCTGGTTGTCATTTGTAAATGCTTAGACTTAAGATAAGATAAGATATTCCTTTACTGATCCCCTTGCGGAAATGCGGCGTCATAGCAGCATGGGGGGGGGGGGGATACAACAGGTATGGGCATGGTAGTAGTAGAAAGACGTAAATATAGGCAATATAATTATATCTGAATATAAAAGATGTTGACAGAATCCGGCTATTGGGTGACAATAATGTGGTCAAAGAGGCATGGTTTCTATCTTGAGCCTAAACTGGCGTGGTTTATTTATTCACATGGCAGAGTAGCAGTTCTACAGCTCTCCTCTCACTGAGAGGCTGGGGGAAAGAGAAAGAATGGGAGGAGACATCTCTATTTATACTCGCCACCTGGTGGTGTTCCTGAGTGGCTCCGCCTAGAGCGCCCTCTAGTGGAAACAGTTATATATGCAGTTAGACAGTTACTAGTGGAAACAGTTATATATGCAGTTAGACAGTTACTAACCATCCTACACAGAACCTCTGACTTCAACACTCCCACTTAGGGTTTGTATTAGCATACTGGATAACTTCTTTGAAAAACATTTGACAAAGGAAATAATATAATCCAAAACATCCACAGGGTATGACAGTCAATATTTACACATTAAACATGACCCTTGCAAATCCCTTCAATTTTAATTTGGAACAGGTTTCCTCATAGTGTCTGCTACCCTGTCGTCCGTTGGACAGTAAACCAGTGTCATCCTTTCTTCTCTGATGACAGATCTGATGGTATGATATTTTCTATATTGACATGTTTACATCTATGTTGACACACTGGGTTCCTAGCAATCACAATGGTTTCCTGGTTGCCCTCATAAACACCAGCCTTCATATATACACAGTGTCCATCATTTTTAAATGATGTTGACAAAACGCCCCTCATCTTCAAGAACCACCTTATTTGGTATAATAATAATAATAATAATAATAATAATAATAATAATAATAATAATAATAATAATAATAATAATAATAATAGATCAAATGTATATAGCGCCTTTCATAGAACCCAAGGTCGCTTCACAATCAGGACAAAGAATAGGGCAAGGAAAATAGGGGGGGGGGGAAGGGGGGGGGGGTGAGGGAAGGTAAGGGATAATGGACCTAATCTAATCTAAACTAACTGATGGGGAAAAGCCTTGGTGAAGAGGTGTGTTTTTAGAGCGGATTTGAAGGTGTCCAGGGTTGGGGCATTGCGGATTTCGGGGGGGAGAGAGTTCCAGAGGGTAGGGGAGACCCAGATCAGAGGATCGTAGGTTCCGGGATGGAGTGTACTGGTGGAGGAGATCAGACAGGTATCGGGGGGTGAGGGCATGGAGGGATTTGTAGGTGAGGAGCAGGAGCTTGAAGGTGATGCGGAACTTGACTGGAAGCCAGTGGAGGTGGATGAGGGTGGGGGTGATGTGCTGCCAGGGCTTGGTGTGAGTGAGAACCCTAGAGGATATATATAATATAGAGGATACATTCCAATTACCTATTACATATTAAGCAATATACTCGTAATCTTATCTCCACCACTTCTAGCGGTTGTTCTGGATAAATACACTCCTGTATGGTCATAGCTAGAACAATATATACGGCTTCACAAGTTGATAGTGCCCTGTCTGCATCACTGTGGGCTTTAAGCCCTAGACCCTCGCTGCTCTTTCTGAAACACAGTTGTTTATCTGCTGTACCTTTAGGATAACAAAATACATGTTTGGCTGTAATCCAAATGCTCCTCTGTGGGGTCAGCAAAATGCTGTGACAGTCTACTCCCTACAAACCATCGGTCAGGGCGGGTACACACTGTTAAATAAATGAGGCTACCCACAGCTTCTCTGTACATTTTCACATCTGTCAGTTTCTGAGCATCCTCCTGATAGTCTAGTTTTTGATCACATGGTGTTTCCCTTGATCTACATTCTTACATTAAACGTTCCAGGGTCTTTCACACAGTTACATCATTGAGAACATGGTAAGTCATCCACCTCTGTAGTTAAACATGGGATTAAACATAGGATCCATTTCAGTATTTAGACATGGACACCTCTGTACTTTAACATGGAATTAAACATAGGATCCATTTCAGTATTTAGACATGGACTCTTAATCAGGTATTTACACCTGGATTCTACTCCTCCCGTATTTAAACCTAGAGTATCATCCTCCTGCATCTAGGCAGTGTAGCCACTTTCATTCAGTATTTAAACATGGGGTACCCTCCTTCAGCATTTAGGCAATTTTCTACGAACCATACTTTGTATTTGTCGTGGCCTTCAATACCCTCCTGGATTGAATACACCCATTTCCCTCCCACTGTCTGTCTGCCCTCTGGTAACTTGGTTGAATGCACCCATTTCCCTCCCACCGTCTGTCTGCCCTCTTCGGGGGACAATGTGACCTCTTTAAATGTCAGGGTTACCCCACTGACTATCCTGTAGTAGTAATCAACGGGGGTAGGTGTACTGTCCTCCGCGTCACTCCCTTTTCGGGCATAGTCTGTCAGATACTTTGGGGGTTTGTGTTCCCTTGAGGGATACCTCCCACTGCTTGGGACACTTGACGTCACCCTCGGGTGCTCCTCGTCATCGCCCTCTGGGGGTTGCTGACTGTCTGCCTGCACGACCGTACTATGTACACTGGGCTGATGTGTCTCTGTTTCTACACCCCTTACTCTGGAGTCCAGCTCTGCCTCCTCTGTCTGTGTCTCGTTCTCACATGTTGCCTTTGTGACAAACTTGACTAGCATGTGTTTCTGCACTCTCCTGTTACCGGGATGATAAACTAGGAAAGCGGGGCTTCCCTTGTTGTGTCCTAAGAAAAATCCTTTTACACCTCTGGACTCGGGCTTTCCCCTGTCCTGCAGGTACGCATAACACACTGATCCAAATCGGTGCATTCTGGCTAGATTAAATTTCTTTCCTGTCAGCGCTGTATACGGGGTGGTGCCCGAGTGCTTATTAAAGCACCTGTTTCTGGTGTAAGCGGCTTCTTGCACCGCATAATGCCATAGGCTCTTAGGTAAGTTACTATCTACTAGCTTACACCTAACCATTTCGAAAAGGGTGCGCCATTCCCTCTCTGCCACCCCGTTCTGGTTTGGGGGATATGGGCGTGACGTCTCGTGTCTTATCTTGTACCTTCTCAACAGTGATTGGAACTCTCTGTTTGTGAACTCGGTTTCGTTGTTGGACCTCAAGCATCCTACGTTACCATAAGGGGCTACGTCTGCCAGGAATTTTTCCGTGGCCTGGAGTGTGTCACTCTTTGCTTTGAGAAAGTAAACAAACACTGCCCCTGTGCACACATCTGTAAAAGACTGTACATATCTAAAGCCTCCTATGGACTCGTTGCTTACTGGGCCGGCTAGGTCCGTGTCAACTAATGCAAGTGGTACCCTTACTTTTTCGGTGGAATTTCTGTACCTCGGTTGAGTAAACTTCCCCCGTTTTGCACACTGCACAATTTTTGTCAGGTCTACGCTTTTCACCTGCAATGTGCATGCCTTCTGTCACTACTTGCAGTTTCAGTAAATCCTCGTAATTACAATGACCCATAATCTCGTGTCTGAATATCGTGACTGGCCGTCACGCTACACATATCATTATTATCATTACACTTGTCGTTGTCATTACGCTCCGTTTGCAGATAATATATTCTCTGGTACATCTTTATGTCAAACCGTGTACCGTCAGGTTCTACAAGAAAATGTTTACCTTTATCGAAGAATACATTGGCACCGCTTGCAGTAGCAGCTATTACAGAGAATAGTCCTTGTGGGAACGATGGTACGTAGAGAGTGTTCTTTAACGTCACCGTACGCCGGCGCCCCTTACTGTCCATGAGGCATACCTGTGCATCTCCTCTCTCTTGCGCCAATCCGTAGGTGCGTCTCCCTTCTGCCAGCTCCATGCTGTGCCTCTCCGGGTGGAAAGTGTCGTCAAAGTTCTTGAACTGACTCCTGTCATTGATGACATGGGACGACGCACCTGTGTCCACGATCAGTCCCCTTCTCTGGGCTCGCTGCAGCTGGGCCGGTCCGGCGATGCACGCCGTCCGCGCCCCGAAAGCGCAGTCTTCTTGTCCCGTTATTCTCCGGGCGTCGTCTCGATCCGTCTCACGTTGACCGTCGCTGCTATCATGTCCGCTGCCGTCATCCTGTCCACAGCCGTCTTCTTGTCCGTAGCCACCATCTTGTCCGTAGCCGCCATTTGATCACGCCGTCGTGATCTGCTCCTCTCTGTTGGCGTATTCGGTCACAGTCTCGGTGGGCCCCTTCCTCAGGGCCGTTAGTGCTATGTAGAGGGCCACGACTCGGGGTCTTCCTCGCCCGATGTAATGCTCTCTCAACACCTCCAGGCTTTCTCTGCCTTGGTCTTTAGTGTCGCGGAATATCAGCCCCAAGCTGGTGTCATCGAGCAGCGGCGCTAACTCACAGTACGCGTCTGCGTTACGCTGGTCGTCCAGGGCTTGCTCTTCCGCCGTCAGTTCTCACGGGGGGGCTGCCAGGATTGTCTCCTTCAGTCCTGCACTGTGCATGCAGCATAGCATGCGCTCTTCCCAGAGCTCGTAGTCCTCTGCTTTTCCATTGAATGAGGGCCATTTGCCCCTTCCCTTGTTTTCCATCCTCTTCGTTGGTGGTAGGCGTAGCTTTAGCTCTTGTTGGCCTAGCGTCTAGCCACGCGGTGCTCCCGGTGCTAACCTAGCCTATACTTTAGCTAAGCTTGCTACCCTTATTATTTCGCCCCGGCGTTATCTGGGCCCATAACCTGTTGACAGAATCTGGCTATAGGGCGACAATAATGTGGTCAAAGAGGCATGGTTTCTATCTCAAGTTTCTTTAATAGTTGTCATACAGAAGTACAGAATACTTTTATACAAAATGCTTCTTACTGTTACGCTCCAGAGACTGTGCAAGACAAGATAAGTATGAAATAAAATAACATAGTATAGCATGTAAATTAGAACTAAAAAAAATGAGGTAACAGTGTTCAGTTTAGACATATGTACAATGTTTGATGCAGCATAGACGTAACTGAGTTACCATATAATATACAATACTGTGCAGTGTACTAATATACAATACTATAATACTATATAGTGCAAGGCAGAAATGGGATGAGGTGCAATTTAGGTACAATTTACAGTAGGTGAACGAGTTGTAGTGCAAATCCTTTATCAATAAATATAAAGTGTAAAGTGTGTTTGTGTGATCTAAAGTGTGGAGAGTGGGTGCTGCAGTGTGTTGTTTGTTTGAGTGAGTGTGTGCGTGTGGGTGTGTGTGCTGTGTGCATTTGATGGTTGTTGCATAGTGTTTATTGTTCGTTTAGCAGCCTGATGGCCTGGGGATAGAAGCTTCTTCTGAGTCTTTCTGTGCTCGCCTTAAGACTCCGGTATCGCTTGCCTGACCGCAGTAGTTCGAGGAGGCAGTTGTTCGGGTGGCTCGAGTCCTTAATAATTCTCTTAGCCTTCCCCTTGCACCGCTTGTTGTAAATGTTCTGGAGGGTGGGAAGCCCCCCTCCAATTGTGCGTTCGGCTGAACGTGTCACTCTTTGTAGTCTGCTACGGTCTTGTGCAGTGCTATTCCCAAACCAGGAGGTGATGTTGCCGGTCAGGATGCTCTCTATTGTACATGAGTAGAAGTTCCTAAGGATCTTCTGACTGACTTGGAACTTCCTTAGGCGCCTGAGGAAGTAGAGGCGTTGTCGTGCCTTCTTCACAACACTGTCAATGTGTGTGGTCCATGTCAAGTCCTCGGATATGTGGGCTCCGAGGTACTTGAAACTGTTCACTCTCTCAACCGGTGCCCCGTCGATGCTGAGGGGGCTGTAGTCCTTGACCCCCGACCTCCTGAAGTCCACAATCATCTCTTTTGTTTTGCTGACGTTCAGGGAGAGGCAGTTCTCCTGATACCACTGTGACAGGTTCTCTACCTCTTCCAGGTAGGCCCTTTCGTCGTTGGCAGAGATCAGGACCACCACTACTGTGTCATCAGCAAATTTGATGATGGTGTTGTTGTTCCGCTGTGCTACGCAGTCATGTGTGTACAGGGAGTAGAGGAGGGGGCTCAGAACACAGCCCTGGGGGGCCCCTATGTTGAGCGTGATGGATGAGGAGGTGCAGTTGCCTGCTCTTACCACCTGGGGTCTGCCCGTCAGGAAGTCCAAGACCCACTGGCAGAGGTCATAGTTCAAGCCCAGGTCCCTGAGCTTGGCTATGAGTTTGGAGGGGACTATGGTATTGAATGCTGAGCTGTAGTCGATGACAGCATTCTCAGCATCTTGAGCCTTAACTGGCATGGTTTATTTATTCACATGGCAGAGCAGCAGTTCTACAGTTCTCCTCTCACTGAGAGGCTGGGGGAAAGAGAAAGAATGGGAGGAGACATCTCTATTTATACTCGCCACCTGGTGGTGTTCCTGAGTGGCTCCGCCTAGAGCGCCCTCTAGTGGAAACAGTTATATATGCAGTTAGACAGTTACTAGTGGAAACAGTTATATATGCAGTTAGACAGTTACTAACAATCCTACACAGAACCTCTGACTTCAACAAAAGAAATGTGAGGAAAAAGAAAATAATAAGCAGCGTAAACAATATTGTAACTGAGGGGTACAATTCCCTGACTGTATTGATAAGTATGGTATCATTAAACCACTACCGCTTTATGTACTTTAACTACTGGCCATACAGTACACGATATCTAAATATGATGAACACTTTCCCACAATGAAATCGGGTCCACACAAAGGTAATAATCAAATATTTAATATATAGCAAAAGGTACATATAATAGTTTTTATTACATTTATGATTTGAATGCACTTGTAAGGCAAATGAGTACTCGTAGGCAAATCAACACTGAATGTCCAATCTCTGGTTACGCAGGAAGCAAGTATACAACCTGGCTCTTAGGGAATTAGATCTATGGTACTCTTAATGATATAGCAGGATAATTCTGGAAGGGGTCCTCCCGGTTGTAGGCCGGTAGGGGGGGTAGGAGAGCCGTCGGCAGTAGCCCGTCTGGTCAACGATTTCTAGAGAGAATTCAGGTACAGAAGACAGTGCAGTAGAATCTTGATCCACAGATGAATACACCTTGGCTCTCTTGTAGGCTGTAGCTGTAGCTGTAGGTCCACAATGAAGAAGAAGCGAGGCGACCTCAGTCTGGTCTGAGCGCCGTCTCACCTTGACTCCTCTCGGGGTAAATCCAACACTCACCGGTGTTGGCGATTATCCGCTCCACAAATCAAAGTACCAAAGCAAATATATATTCCATGCCGCATAGGGCTCAGCAGTCGTCGGGTAGGTAATCCAATGTACAGGTCCACTCGGTCCTCGCCTAGAACTCCTCGGATGAAAGCGCCACGTGTGGTCTGCCCAACCTGGCTAAGACTCTAGATAACACGAGGAAGCGATGGGGATGCTGCTCACTTTAGAACTCTAACCGCACGATGCACCATACATAATAGACTATTATTAACCTAATAGAAATACGTCGCACTCGACGGTACAGTGCCAAACTATGACAATTCAGTTATTAATTCGCACGAGGTCTCGATGCTATTCTAAGGCCAAACAGGCCATACTACACCGCACGCGGTATCGTGGGTGAGGCTTCACGTTCTGTTACTTAGTTGGGTAGAAGGGTAAAGGACTAAGGGATAAGAGGACTTCTACATTTACTTGCGCCATATTTATATGCACGGTGAACAAATAGTGCCACTCTCCTTTCGGTAGCCGTATTCCTGCGCAGAGCCGGGGCTAGTAGAGACATGTCTCGTCGGTACCATTGAACTTGGCTCCAAGGGGCTTGTCTCCTGGCGCCAGGTCCTTGTCCAATAAGAGAATGAACTATTATGGGCTATAGTAGACTAAAGGGATATTCCGTGTATATGTACAAGGAATATACAAGGGATATCAAACGATATACAAATACTATTCAATATATATCCATAAATAAATATATATATTCGGTTTAATCTGATCCTTCACAACAGCCGCCCCCTAATTAGTCCCACCTAATTAGCTAAGCAGAGACAGATTAACCGCACTGTCCACTACCCAATGTCCGCTGTAAGGGTCAGTCAGTTCACAAAGTCATGGGGTCATGGTCGTCATCGATAGTATCGGGGAGCCTTGGCAGTTCTATTAGCCTCGCCACGGGTCGGGTGTAAGTCCGCCCTTGGACGAGCACTTCAGCTGCTCGGACCTTTCCATCGGCACCGGTGATCACTTTGCTTACGCGGCCAGCCGGCCACATAGCTCGGGGTAGTGACTGGTCGATAATCATGACGACTGTTCCTTCTGTCAAATTGTCTCTCTCTTTCACCCATTTCTGGCGGGTCTGTAGAGACGGTAGGTAGTGGAGTAGGAAGCTATTCCAAAACTTGTCAGCCAGTACTTGACTGTACCTCCACATTCTTCGGCCGTTCGCTTCTTCAGGCCTGTACATTGTCTGGGGTAGCGCAGGGTCCAGCCGCCCCATCAAGAGTGTGTTGGGGGTGACTGGGTCGACATCTGCTACATCACTTGAGACGTAACCGAGGGGCTTTGAGTTCAATACTCCCTCGATCTCCGTGAGGACTGTCATTAAGACTTCTTCCGCCACGGTCTGGGCCCCAAGCACGGTGTACAGGGCTGTCTTTATAGAACGTACTTCTCGTTCCCAAGTTCCACCGAAGTGAGGTGCGTTCGGGGGATTAAACTGGAAGTCAATCTGGGATGGAGCGAGGTGGGTCTTAAGTTCTGGGCCCATAGCTTGGAAGCTCTCTCTCAGCTCTCTTTCTACGCCTTTGAAGTTTGTCCCATGATCAGACAACAATGTAGACGGTTTTCCTTTCCGTGATGTGAATCTTCGGAAGGCCATAAGGAATGAGTCTGTGCTCATGGTTGGGAGGAGTTCGATATGTATCGCTCTGGTGGTCATGCATTTGAATACAATACCCCACCGCTTCTCGGTTCCTCTTCCTCTCTTTATATACAGCGGGCCGAAACAGTCCATACCGGTGGAGTGAAAAGGCTTGTCGCCGAGTCGGAGGCGACAGGGAGGTAGGTCGGCCATCCGGGGTATACTGGGCTGGGCTCGCCACTTACGACAGTCTAGACAGGTTCGCTGGAAGCGCCGCACTGCTTCTCTCCCTTGCAGTATCCAATAATGACGTCTGATCTCCGCGAAGACTCTCTCTGCCCCTGCGTGGTGCACATCCTCGTCGTATTTCTTTATAATCAGCTCTGTGACCTTGTGTCGGCTGTTCAAGACTATCGGGTACTTGACGTCATCCGGTAAGTCTGGGGCTCTCCGCAGACGACCACCCACTCTGATGAGACTATGGGCGTCGCTCTCGGGGGCTAGGTGGAGCAGTCTGCTGTCTGAGGGGACGGGCTTTGCTCCCTTTAGACAGTCTAGCTCGTCGGGGAACGAGTCTCTCTGGGCTCGTTGTAGTAGAAGAAGTTCTGCTTCTTCGTAGTCAGCTGCTGAAATGTCAGTCGTAGGCTGAACCTCTGGGTGGTGCCACAGAAATGTCTTTAGCTGCGCACTCTGTAGGGTGAGGCAATCGTCTAGATCGGGGTCTGTGGGGACGAGTGTGTGTGTCAACCCACAGAACATAGATTTCTTGTTCTCTGCCTCCTCTTTACTCGCCTCCCGTGGGGTGGGTGTCGGCCACTCTTCTTCGGGGAGCTTGAGAAACTCTGGTCCGTCACTGTAGAGGTTGTGACGGGTGAGGTCATCCAGGGACATTCCCCGGGTGATGACGTCAGCTGGGTTGTGTTTGGTGTCCACATACCTCCAGCTCGCTACTTCTGTTAACTCTTGAATCTCGGTGACTCTGACTCCCACGAAGACCTTGTATCTGCACGAATCAGACCGGATCCATGTGAGTACGGTCGTGGAGTCTGACCACAAGATTGTTCTTTGCACCGGGATGGTGAGTTCACGTTGGATTAACGTGGCGAGCTGCGCTCCTGCTAGGGCTGCGCAGAGCTCTAGACGCGGGATAGATTGTTGCTTTCGTGGGGCTATTCTTGAGCGAGCCAGGATGAAAGCAGTATGTATTTCTCCTCCCTCCTCTCGGACACGCAAGTAGGCCACTGAACCATAGGCTACTTCGGAGGCGTCGCTGAATACGTGCAGGTCGATCTTGCATGTCTCTGGCCTCACTGTGGGTAGCCGGCTGCGGCGTATATTAACACCTGGGAGTGAGCGGAGTTCCGTCTCCCACTCTCTCCATGTGGATGCAAGGTGTTCGGGTATGGGATCGTCCCAGCCCTGGTCCTTGTCCCATAGCGCTCTTACAATCATCTTTGCCCTGGTGGTGTAAGGTAGAATACATCCCAACGGGTCATATTGTCTGGCGAGTGTTCTGTATACACTCCGTCTGGTGGTCGGTATTGCCGTCGACCTTCCCTGCTCCTTGGTCAGGGGTTTGTGTCTATAATGGAGCGAGTCTGTTTTGAAGCGCCAGACTAGTCCTAGTGTCATTTCTTGGGCTTCTCCTGGGATGGTCGCCATCCAGGTGTCGCTGCTCGCTGCCTTGTCCTCGGGGGAGAGGCTGCGCAGTACTTGCGGGTCGCTGCTGGCCCACTGCCTGAGATCAAAGCCGCCTTTGATCAGGGAGGCGCGGAGCTTGAGTAGGAGGGCCTCGGCTTCTTCTGGCGTCGAGACGCTTTGTAAACAGTTGTCCACGTAGAAACTATTTGTCACACTTTGTCGGACCTCTTCATCTGCTGCTGGGTCCTCTGCGACGTGTTTTTGTAGTGCAAACGTAGCACAGCATGGGCTGCATGTGGTTCCGAAAGGGAGGACTTCCCATTGATAGATGGCTGGGTGCTCATCTCCGGTCCTCTCTCTCCATAGGAACCGCAGCAGGGGCTTGTCCTCCTCCACTAGTCTCACCTGCAGGAACATCCCTTTGATGTCGCCGCTGATAGCCACCTTGTCCTGGCGGAAGCGTAGTAGCACGCCTAGTAGAGAGGGGCCGAGTGTTGGGCCGGCCAAGAGCTCTTTATTTAGATTTTGTGATCCGATCTGGTAGCTGCAGTTAAACACAATACGATCCTTGCCGTTGTGGTGGACCTTGTGGTGCGGCACGTACCATGATTCGGTCGTCTGATCGGCCTCTTTAATGTCAATTTTCTTTATGTGTCCCGCTGTGATTAGCTTGTTAATCTCAGCGCGGTACACAGCTTCTTGAGCGGGGTCTTTGGCTAGGCGCCGCTCTGTGTTCAATAGATACCGCTCCGTCGCCTCTTTTGTGGCGTGAAAGGTGGGCATTCCCTCTCGCCTCAGGAGTGGAGTTGCGTATCTCATCACTCCGTTGACGTTGACTCTTTGTCCCGTGCTCGAGGAGGGCTATAGCGTAAATATCTTCCTTAGAACGAATGTCTTTCTTTTCGTTCTTAAAGGGCATTGTCTCTAGTGTCCATAGCCTCTCGACATGCTGCAGGAGTGTGGTGTCTCCTTCTGTCGCTCTGGAGTGGAGGCAGCTAGTGGCTGCTGTTCGGTTAAGAGACTTGGCGAGGGGGCCTTGTAATGTCCATCCTAGGCGGGTCTCGACTGCTGCAGGGCAACCTCTGGGTCCTGTATGGACCCGGTCTATCGGGACTATGAGGTCTGCATGGTCGGAGCCTATCAGCAGGGTCGGGGTGGCACCGTCTATGAGCGGGATAGGGAGTTGACGCAGGTGCACATATTTATCCATCAGCTTGGCGATGGGGTAGGTGTACTGCGATAGTCCTATTTCTTGGCTGGTGAAAGCATTAGTAATCCTATACCGTCTCTCGGGCTGCCCGCTTGCTGCGATAGTGAAGGAGACATTCTCGCCCTTTATCGTCTTTAGATCTCTTCTTATTGTCCGAATCGTCATCTGGTTCACGCTCCCCCGCAGCCCCAGCTGGGCCGCAGCGGACGCGAGGAGAAGGGTCTTCTCTGACCCGTCGTCAAGGACGGCGTAAGTGTCCATGACCTTATCTTGGTAACTCAGTGTTACGCGGACCACCTTTAAGAGCACCTGGGCGCCGCTGCTGCTAGCGGGGTCAATGTACATAACGCTTGCCTTTGTGCTGCTGGATGGTGCAGGCTTTCTTCTGTTACTGTCGTGTAGGACATCTAGGTGGGCTCCGTCACACCGACTACACCTCTTCTTGAGGCGGCACTCGGCTGCCATGTGACTGCGCGCACATCGGTAACAGCGCCTGTTGGACTTTATCCAGTGACTCACTTCTTCAGCGGTCATCTTCTTGAACAGGTCACATTGTGACAACCAGTGTTCCTTCTCGCAGTACGGGCACACCATCTTCCACTTCTCTTTCATCGAGGGGGTACTGTGGTTCTTGCTGCTCGGTACTGATTCTGATTGGTGCATGACAGTCACCGATCTTCGGCCATCGTTTGCTCTCCTAGGTCCCTCTCTGGAGCTTGGTGTGCTCCGCACGAACGTATCCAGCCGTAGGCTGCTGACTTCTCTCGCCAGGAAGTCGGCTAGGTCTAGGAGGGATGGCTCGGGACCGTTAGGATCACGGTGGTCTCTTTGCCGCCTGAAGCGCTCCTGTCGGGCGGGCGGCAGCTTCTCTAAAATCCTCTCGACGTTCGAGTTTGCGTATAGTTCGTGCATACCCTTTTCTCGTTGCGCCCCCAGCATCCCTACCAGGGATTGTACTTTGATAGACAGGTCGTCTAGTGAGCGATTGTCTGTTGCTGGGGGTAGGCGGTCAATATGCCTTATCTCTTGTATTACGTAATCCCATATACGTCCATATCTTTGGTCTAGTGCTGCTAGAGCCGCGGTGTATGGGGTAGTAGAGGTGGCATAGGCCAGCGCTATGTTGTGCGCTCTGGGCACTTTCAGGTGCTTCAATAGGATGGCATACTTGTGGCGTTCATCAGCTACATCCACCATCATTGTCTCTAAGCACATCCGTAGCTCCGTGTACTGTGCTCGGTTCTCATGGGTGAAGTCTGGAAACGTCGGTGTGCCAATGTATGACGCCGTGGATGGCTGGCACATCGGTGAGCGTTGGAAGAGAGGCCTCCTGGGCGAGTCTCCTCTTACGCCTCTTGGTGGGCTGGTACCGGCAGGGTACCATGGCCCGCTGGTCCAGGTGCTATTCCTCGGGACTGGTCGTGCGTCATGCTCACCCGTGAATCGAGTCGGGGGTCTGTAGCGCAGAGCCGCGGGGGTATAGCCTGGGCTGTACTGGACCTCCTGGTCCTGTGGAGTAATGTGCTGCTGTCGGGCTTGACTCTCCTCTTCTCCCTCTTCTTCCTCTGCCAGGTCTTCTAGATCCTGTAGTCGTCTATTTAGCCTCTCCGCGGTGTCCGCCGTTCCTTCCTTGTAGCTGGGTCTCACTTGGACCGGTCGGGGAAGGAGTTCGGAGGGGCGTGTAGGCTCTCTCTGGTGGTCGGGCTCAGGGTCGCTTAATCGGTTAGGGGAGGGTGCCCTTGACCCGTGTCTTGACGAGGCCCTGGAACCCCTTGTGGAGGGAGGGGGTGTTGCCCTGGTGATCAGCTGCTCCATTAGCTGCGCTTGTAGTCTGTCGCGTTCGGCTTGTAGTCTGTCGCGCTCGGCTTCGCGCTTGGTGAGATCTGCTTCTCTTTGGGCACCGGCAGCGGCACGCTGGGTGTCAGCCCGGTCTCTTGCCATATTCTCTTCCGTTTGAAGGCGTCTCAGCTCCAGACGTATGCGCTCTTCTTCGCTCCGTTGCTGCGCTTGGAGGCGTTCTCTTTCAATGGTAGAATGTTCGCGCTCGCTAAGCGTCTGTGCTTGGAGTCGATCACGCTCCGTAGCGGCTGCTAGGCTGGCGAGGAACGCCTGTGTCAGCATCCTCTCCGCTTCGCTGGGGGAAGACGCTGGTTGGGGTGATCCGCTCCTGGCAGTACCCGTGGGGGATGCGTTCCCTTGCGGGGAGTCCTGGAGCTCTATCTCCTCGGCGCTCTCCTCATCTTGTTCCGTGCAGAGTTCCATCTCTGGAGGGTTGTCTTCCTCCCGGAGCTCTGGGGGGACTACTTCTTCGGTCTTGGCGGGGGGTAAAGTCGTGTCAGTTCCCTCCTGGTCCCCACCGTGAGCTTGGTCAGTTACATTAGAACCCACTAGGGCCTCTGTGGTCGGGGTATCCTGGTTGATAGGGTCGGACATAATTTTACTTTCTACTTTTACCGCGTTTACCGTTTGTAGAAGGCTAGGTAGTATACTGGCAGCGTAATCCTCTAAGTACTGAGGTGGCTGTCGTCTACGCTGCGGGTGTTCTACTTTAGGAGGACCGTTTCGTGGAGTGTTCATCATAGGCCATTTCAATATTAATACCACTATATTAATATTACACTAATTACCCTCCGGCTCGAAGGACCAATTGTAACTGAGGGGTACAATTCCCTGACTGTATTGATAAGTATGGTATCATTAAACCACTACCGCTTTATGTACTTTAACTACTGGCCATACAGTACACAATATCTAAATATGATGAACACTTTCCCACAATGAAATCGGGTCCACACAAAGGTAATAATCAAATATTTAATATATAGCAAAAGGTACATATAATAGTTACTATTACATTTATGATTTGAATGCACTTGTAAGGCAAATGAGTACTCGTAGGCAAATCAACACTGAATGTCCAATCTCTGGTTACGCAGGAAGCAAGTATACAACCTGGCTCTTAGGGAATTAGATCTATGGTACTCTTAATGATATAGCAGGATAATTCTGGAAGGGGTCCTCCCGGTTGTAGGCCGGTAGGGGGGGTAGGAGAGCCGTCGGCAGTAGCCCGTCTGGTCAACGATTTCTAGAGAGAATTCAGGTACAGAAGACAGTGCAGTAGAATCTTGATCCACAGATGAATACACCTTGGCTCTCTTGTAGGCTGTAGCTGTAGCTGTAGGTCCACAATGAAGAAGAAGCGAGGCGACCTCAGTCTGGTCTGAGCGCCGTCTCACCTTGACTCCTCTCGGGGTAAATCCAACACTCACCGGTGTTGGCGATTATCCGCTCCACAAATCAAAGTACCAAAGCAAATATATATTCCATGCCGCATAGGGCTCAGCAGTCGTCGGGTAGGTAATCCAATGTACAGGTCCACTCGGTCCTCGCCTAGAACTCCTCGGATGAAAGCGCCACGTGTGGTCTGCCCAACCTGGCTAAGACTCTAGATAACACGAGGAAGCGATGGGGATGCTGCTCACTTTAGAACTCTAACCGCACGATGCACCATACATAATAGACTATTATTAACCTAATAGAAATACGTCGCACTCGACGGTACAGTGCCAAACTATGACAATTCAGTTATTAATTCGCACGAGGTCTCGATGCTATTCTAAGGCCAAACAGGCCATACTACACCGCACGCGGTATCGTGGGTGAGGCTTCACGTTCTGTTACTTAGTTGGGTAGAAGGGTAAAGGACTAAGGGATAAGAGGACTTCTACATTTACTTGCGCCATATTTATATGCACGGTGAACAAATAGTGCCACTCTCCTTTCGGTAGCCGTATTCCTGCGCAGAGCCGGGGCTAGTAGAGACATGTCTCGTCGGTACCATTGAACTTGGCTCCAAGGGGCTTGTCTCCTGGCGCCAGGTCCTTGTCCAATAAGAGAATGAACTATTATGGGCTATAGTAGACTAAAGGGATATTCCGTGTATATGTACAAGGAATATACAAGGGATATCAAACGATATACAAATACTATTCAATATATATCCATAAATAAATATATATATTCGGTTTAATCTGATCCTTCACAACAAATATAATTGACTTTAATAACGTGTTACAATAAATATGGTTCAACAAAGAATTATAATCTGAATATGAGTAAAGTAAACAGTATACACAGGCGCAGTATACACAAGGTACCCTAACTGGCATGGTCATGCGTTATACGTTGTAGTCTGTGCAGGTTAGATGGTAAGAGTCAGACACACTTACTGTAATGTGCACGTTGCGAATCAAAACAATAAATAGCAGGTTAGGCAGTGTAATCCCATAGTGAAAAGCAGGGAGACCACAGCCTTTTACGGATTTCACAGTACAGGTTGTGGCCAAGCATAATTTTACTGTGTTTCATGCATCACCGTTGGGAGAGTTGTCTCTTGTTCAGCCCGACTTGGCCCTACTCTACTAAAGAAGCATGTGCGGGTTTAACACATAGGGAATCAAGTGTCAAGGTGGCTGTAAATATTTCTGAGATACAAACATTAACTGAATAGTGGAAAGCTATGGTTGTTGAATTACATGTAGGACTGTGCCAGCTGATATTCATAATGGATATTAATAGCTTCACACTTTGATGTCAGATTTTCTACCTCAGGTTAATTGACTTCCGTTCATTCCAGATGTGAACATCATTTCACTCCTGTTTATTCACTTGTCAAAACTGATTTATCTTTCCCGATCAAAAGCGACAAGTGAAAGTGATATACAAATGTCAAAAGTGATAAGTGAATATACAAATGTCAAGTCACGCAGACGTTGGCAACATAATGGATTTGATCCCTCAAATATAATTTACAATGTTGTGACATTGTTGTTGTGACTCTAATGTTTAGAAAAATGTAATTATGTCTTCAATTTCATCCCAGTGTTAACCTTCATTGTATTCTCCCTTCATTTCACCTGGATTTTCACTTAGCCCGTCTAAAGCCTCTTTGTCCAAAGCCCTCAGTGGCCTAAAAGGATCAACGTTTAATTCGGCCTTGAGGTGTTTAGGTGGAACGTGTGCTAACTAAATCCTCACTATCTCAGCCCTCTTGTCCGCTCTAGCTCAACCGCGGGTCTCTTCTATTCTTTCATTCTATTTTCAACATTGTTGCTAGGTGTTCCACTTAGCCCGTTCTCCCTGTATCACCCTCCTCCTATAGTGTCAAATAGAAATAGATCACCGAGAGCTCTGGAGCTGCCAGATCTCTTGCCAGGCTTAAGGGAGGGAGAGTAATCAAATCACTTGTATTGGTTGCTTGGTAACTGAGGTCACACTTGAACATTTTGATAGGCTATGCGTTCACAGGGATGTCCCTGAGCACTACACTCGCTAAGCCGGCCTCACCGGTTCAATCGGTCCGTCCTACACAGCAAAGCATTTCAGTCCTGACTAACTTCCCCACAGAGAAGCAGGGGATGAGGGCAGAACAGCTGCCTTAGTTGTACCGCGCTGTTTCATTGTCCTCTCGGCCCCAGCTGTCAACGCCTCAACCGTAGAACTGCTATGGATTGAAAGGGCACTTACCGATGTATCATGGTCCATCTTCATCTGTAAAGGCGGCCCAAAATAGAAACACAGTTGAATACAGAGCCACATGACCTTTCATATATGATTTATTTCTTTTTATAAACTAAATGTACAGTATACTCCCCGCTCCACACAAGTCGTAGATGATCACACAATTGGAGCCGGTGACCAGTGAGGCGGTGAACACTGCGATGTGAGGAGAATCTGACTAGTTTGGTTAGTGAGCTGGTGAACACTGCGATGTGAGGAGAATCTGACCAGTTTGGTTAGTGAGCTGGTGAACACTGCGATGTGAGGAGAATCTGACTAGTTTGGTTAGCGAGCTGGTGAACACTGCGATGTGAGGAGAATCTGACTAGTTTGGTTAGCGAGCTGGTGAACACTGCGATGTGAGGATAATCTGACTAGTTTGGTTAGTGAGCTTGTGAACACTGCGATGTGAGGAGAATCTGACCAGTTTGGTTAGTGAGCTGGTGAACACTGCGATGTGAGGAGAATCTGACTAGTTTGGTTAGCGAGCTGGTGAACACTGTGATGTGAGGAGAATCTGACTAGTTTGGTTAGCGAGCTGGTGAACACTGCGATGTGAAGAGAATCTGACTAGTTTGGTTAGCGAGCTGGTGAACACTGCGATGTGAGGAGAATCTGACTAGTTTGGTTAGCGAGCTGGTGAACACTGCGATGTGAGGAGAATCTGACTAGTTTGGTTAGCGAGCTGGTGAACACTGCGATGTGAGGAGAATCTGACTAGTTTGGTTAGCGAGCTGGTGAAAACTGCGATGTGAAGAGAATCTGACTAGTTTGGTTAGCAAGCTGGTGAACACTGCGATGTGAAGAGAATCTGACTAGTTTGGTTAGCGAGCTGGTGAACACTGCGATGTGAGGAGAATCTGACTAGTTTGGTTAGCGAGCTGGTGAACACTGCGATGTGAGGAGAATCTGACTAGTTTGGTTAGCGAGCTGGTGAACACTGCGATGTGAAGAGAATCTGACTAGTTTGGTTAGCAAGCTGGTGAACACTGCGATGTGAGGAGAATCTGACTAGTTTGGTTAGCGAGCTGGTGAACACTGCGATGTGAGGAGAATCTGACTAGTTTGGTTAGCGAGCTGGTGAACACTGCGATGTGAGGAGAATCTGACTAGTTTGGTTAGCGAGCTGGTGAACACTGCGATGTGAGGAGAATCTGACTAGTTTGGTTAGCGAGCTGGTGAACACTGCGATGTGAGGAGAATCTGACTAGTTTGGTTAGCAAGCTGGTGAACACTGCGATGTGAGGAGAATCTGACTAGTTTGGTTAGCGAGCTGGTGAACACTGCGATGTGAGGAGAATCTGACTAGTTTGGTTAGCGAGCTGGTGAACACTGCGATGTGAAGAGAATCTGACTAGTTTGGTTAGCAAGCTGGTGAACACTGCGATGTGAGGAGAATCTGACTAGTTTGGTTAGCGAGCTGGTGAACACTGCGATGTGAGGAGAATCTGACTAGTTTGGTTAGCAAGCTGGTGAACACTGCGATGTGAGGAGAATCTGACTAGTTTGGTTAGCGAGCTGGTGAACACTGCGATGTGAGGAGAATCTGACTAGTTTGGTTAGCGAGCTGGTGAACACTGCGATGTGAAGAGAATCTGACTAGTTTGGTTAGCAAGCTGGTGAACACTGCGATGTGAGGAGAATCTGACTAGTTTGGTTAGCGAGCTGGTGAACACTGCGATGTGAGGAGAATCTGACTAGTTTGGTTAGCGAGCTGGTGAACACTGCGATGTGAGGAGAATCTGACTAGTTTGGTTAGCGAGCTGGTGAACACTGCGATGTGAGGAGAATCTGACTAGTTTGGTTAGCGAGCTGGTGAACACTGCGATGTGAAGAGAATCTGACTAGTTTGGTTAGCAAGCTGGTGAACACTGCGATGTGAGGAGAATCTGACTAGCGCCGGAGCACATGGCAGTGGCATGTGCATGTGTGTGTATTATGTTATCATTGACAATCTGCAAGCTCGATGTCGAGTCAATGTAATATAATAAGGAGACAGTAGCAGTGATGCCAGTAACTACTCTAATATGATAACTTTTTTCAGTAAATAGTAATCTAACTTGTTACTTTTTACAAGCCAGTAATCTGATTACAGTTACTTTTCCAAGTGGCTGTGCGTTACTATTTAGTTACTATCTCATAATGCTGATGATAAGAGAGCCAGGGGTACAGTCAGCTAGACCAGAGATGGGACGTGTGCTCACGCATCATCACGCAACTCGTAGAGCCGCGCAAGCAACTTTCCTCTCGATAGCCAGTGCCGGTAATCACTGCCCATCTCATCGCATAAAGCTGCAAACAACCGTGAATTCAATGGACGGGCCTTGATAAAATTGACAGTTGTTACCGCTTTGTCCAAAACCTTTTTTGAGATCAGCAGGCATTTTTTTGGCAGCTAGGGCCTTCCTGTGGATGCAGAAGTGAATATATTTTGCTTGCTGAGCCACTGCTTTTACGCTGGTAAGTGCAGAGCAGAGGAGCAGGTGCGTCAGTAAAACTGTCATCACCACTATTTACCCATAATGATAAGCCTAATTTGAGAGAATAACAAACTATAATACCATGTTTTATATTACACAACGGTTTTACAATTTTATTTTTAATTAGAATTATATTATATACCGGTACATTTTCTATTTTATTTAGTTTGGGAACCACTGTCCTAGAGTGCCTGAGCAGTGGACAGCTGTGACCTTATATGGCCTGATGGCTGATGATGTCTCATGATGACCTGTCTGAGCAGCCAATCATGATTTATGATTCAATAAAGCATTACAAAAAAATTCAAAATAACTGTTGTCATTGTTATGTTGTGGCAGCAGCAGGGGGGTTACTTTGATAATCAAGTAATCGGTAAAGTAACTAGATTACTTTTTAAATGAGTAATCAGTAATCAGATTATTTTTTCAAGTAATCTGTGGCATCACTGGACGGTAGTCAAAGTAGTCATAAGAAATATTTAATGAAATAATTACCATGGATTGAAATGAAGAATAAACTAAAGTAACGACAGACAAGAACACATACTACACAGACGGGATCAGCCTCAGACGAAAGGAAAGACAGAATACTTATACATGAGGGAATGACGAGACAAGACACACCTGGGTTAATTGCAAATGGGAACAGCTGAGGGGACTACAACACCATGACCGGGAACTACAGCTAGACAAGACACATCACACTAGGAGCGCCTGATCAGGGCACAAACATATAGCCCTCACACATAACAGTGTGTATACTGCACCTGTATATTGCACCTGTGTATACTGTTTACGTTTACTCTTACTCATAGTATATATTCAAATTCTAATGATCTATTCCCATATTCATTGTAACATATACGATAACTGATAGGGCAGACAGACCCTCATCTTCACCTTTGATCAGACAGTTTACTTTACTTCTTGCATATTCTTGTATTCAGAGTTAATTATATTGTTTATTTAAAAAAATATTATTCTTAAATATAATATAAATTATTTATATTCAGATCAAATTGTATTGCCTATATTTATGTCTTTCTACTATTTCGATGCACATACCTGTACTCCCCTCCCCCATGCTGCTATGACGCCCACCTTTCTCCAAGGGGATCAATAAAGGAATATCTTATCTTATCAAAAGCCAACAGGGAGCATTGAATTCTCTGCAATGCATCATTTTGTTCTTATGAACCTGCCAAAGTTGGTTTCCGCAGTCAGTATACTGTTGCCTTAAACCTAACATGGCTGCCATAGTATTTGAATAATGTTGTCATGGAAATGAACATTACTTCATGTGCAGACAGCTTGAGACTTAGAATGGACTGCATTTATACAGCTTTTACCCAAAGTCCTTTGCAACTTCGAAGCACTATAATTGTCCTTTTTGTTCCTATAGCTTGAGACTCAAAACCAGAAATGTTCAACCCTGGAATGTTGCCACTGTCTAGATGGTCAGCAAGTGATGTTCTGAGTCCGATGCATTCTACCTAAAGTATGTTCTCTTTAGGGCTAACCCAAACGTTTCAAAGCTTCAATCGCTACCATGGTCATCAATTTAAGATCACTATTCGAATGCTTTGTTTTCTTAGTTTTTGGTTGTGTGTGTGTATGGAAGCGTATTGCTGCCACACCAGAAACAGAAAAAAGATCAGTAGGGGAGAGTGGGGTAATTTGTGCCAAGGGGCAAGTAGTGTCACCCCTGTTATCTAGAAAACCATAGAAGAAGTTGGTCATGTGACAACATATTTTTGAAGAGGCATCCATTTCACTCAACCTGCAAAGAAGGGAGACACATTTAAGTTCAAAAAACATTGTTTTGCCCTCCCAGTACAATTTGTATGATCAAGGTTTTTTTATTGCTGTGTTTGAACAATTATAGACAACTTTGAAAACAGTTCACACATGTTTTAGTGCTTTAGTAAGCTACACCATGAGTCTATACAGTTAGCATGATGCTAGCTCAAACAGCTGGGGGATGCATTTTTTTCAAAATGGTAGGCTTGGGGTGATTTGTGTCAAAGGGTGTTATGTACCAGGAGCTGATCACTCCTGTGTCACTGTGCAGGCAGGCCTGATTACTCCTGTGTCACGGGGCATGCAGGTGAGGGCTGCCAATTAGCCAATTAGTGCTGATTGGTTACCTGCTGGGAGCTTTAAAGCCAGCCCTAGTAACACACCTGCAGGGTCGGTGCTTAGAGGGAGAGCTGTCACATTCTTCCAGTCCGTGTCCGTTGGGTTTACATTAGTACATTAGTTTACATTTACATTAATAGTTCGTTGCTATAGTAGCATTTTGAGTTAGAGCACAGGGTTTTGGTGTCGGTTTTGCACATAAGTTGCGTGCCCATGAGCCAGGGTCGTAACAGTTGGGCGCTCGTCCGGTATATTTTACCCCTAGAACTTTGTTTGGTGTTTTTTTTTTTTGTGTTACACGGGGTGTCATGGTATTATGGTTTGGGTGGTGTTCGTTACATATGGTGTAACGTGGGGGCTTGAGCCATTTCGTCAAACAGGTGAGTATGCCGTATTTGTTTGTAATTTGATGTGACTACTTATGCTGTTAAAATATATAGTTTAGTGGGCACCACATGTAGATAGGGACATTATTTTCTGGTTGTTGGTTAGCGTCCTGTGCACCACGTACTCCTGGGGCAATCAGGGAAGGGATTAGCACCATCTGCTTGTCTGGTACCGTATCATGTACTGGACGGGTGGATGGTCAAGTATGATCTTTGACTGGTAGCAGGTGTGGTTGAAGATGGTTAGGTCTACAGGGCATTAGTTTAAGGGTAGGTAGATTAGGGCGGCCAGAAAACACAGGTAGTGTGGCTTGATTTAGTGTTTCTTAGGGTAGACATGTGGTGGGCCGGTTTTGACTGCAGTTTAGACGTAGAAGCATATGTAGTCATATCAGGTTAGAAGGCGCACCTGTTTGGAATTGTTTGTTGGATTTATTTTGTTTGTTTGAGTGTTTGGTGAGCATACCTGGTAGCACCTAACACCCTGCGTGTATGACACATCTATTTAGGGTGGGTGTGTTTTATTTATTTTTTTATTTTATTTTTTGCAACCTAGAAAGGTGCGCTCCGTAGAGCTTACATTTCCACCGCGTTCCCTTCTGGTTGTTATTATTGGCATTTAGCATTCTTCAGTGGTTCTTCAGTGGTTCTTCATGGTTCTTCAGTGGTTCTTTGTGGTTCTTCAGTGGTTCGTTAGGGCGGTCTTCGTGGTTCGTTAGTGGTTCTTCGTGACTGTGAGGTAAAGTGTGTAGCTTGTGGTGGCTGGTACAGTGACGATGGCTTCCATCAAGGACTTTGTTGATCGCCCGTCTCATGACATGTTGGAGAAGTTTTCCAAAGAACAACTTCTAGAACTTGCTGTACACTACAGGGTAGAGCTTTCTGCAGGTGAGAAACGTTTGAAGCCGACTGCCTTGAGTCATTAGGGAGCAGGTGCTTGAGGAGAGGGTGGAGGAGCCTCCTTCGTCTGACGCGTCTCCGCTATTACCTGGTGCAGAGGGTGAGTGGAGGATTAGGGAGTTGGAGTTTAAGGAAAGGCAGCTAGAGCGAGAGCGTGAGGAGAGGAGAGAGGAGCGTGAGCTTAAGGAGAGAGAGAGGAAAGAGGAGCGTGAGCATGAGCGTGAGCGTGAGCTTAAGGAGCGTGAGTTTAGGGAGAAACAAATGTTGCTGGAGCACGAGCATGCGCAGAAGGAGCTTGAATATAAGCATGCTGCCTTGCAGGCGGGTGCTCTGCATCCAGAGTCACGTTCCGGTTTTGATGTAGGCAGGAATATTAGGATGGTGCCTCCATTTTTTGAGAAAGACGTGGAAAGATATTTTCCCCTTTTTGAACGGGTGGCAACCACATTGAAGTGGCCTGATACCGCCTGGACACTGCTGCTGCAATGTGTTTTAGTTGGTAGGGCACAAGAAGCCTACACTGCTCTGTCCCTTGAACAAAGCGCTGATTATGAGCTTGTTAAAGCTTCCATATTGAGGGCTTATGAGTTGGTCCCCGAGGCCTATCGTCAGCGTATTAGAGGTTATCGCAGGTCGGAGGGGCAGTCTTATGTTGAATTTGGAAGGGAGAAGGAGAACCTGTTTGACAGGTGGTGCACTTCTCAGAAGGCAGAGTCAAGAGAGCAGCTTAGGCAGTTGATTCTCCTAGAGGAGTTTAAAAGATGTGTTCCTGATACTGTTTCCACACATCTAAATGAGCGTAAGGTATCGAAGATAGGCGACGCCGCTGTCTTCGCTGATGAGTTTGTGTTGACAGTGACACACAAGTCCGTGTTTTTGGAGGACTACCGTGTTGAGTCCGGGGATAGGCGTCCTGTTCAGGGGGGCCGTTTCCCAAAACCTGTGTCTGCTGGTCAGTTAACTTCACCTCCTAGGCGGGGTGGTTCTGCTGGTGCATTCCCAGAAGGGATTATCTGTTTCTACTGTAAAGAACCTGGTCATATCGTTGCTGGGTGCCCGGTGCTTGAGCAGAAAAATGTCAGAACCGTGGCTCTGGTAGAAACCATATGCAGAACGCCTATGCCAACGTTAGATGGTGATGGGGGAAGTATCAAAAGTGTGGACAAAGAGCTTGAGGGTTCCTCAAGGTTTATGATGGATGGGTTTGTTTCTCTGACTAATGCACTAGAGTCCAAACAGGCTATAACAATTTGGAGAGATACCGGTGCTTTTCAGTCCCTCATTCTGGAGGGGGTTTTGCCGTTTTCAGAAAACTCTTCTTAGCATTCCGGTGTCGTTGTTCGGGGCTTTGGGGGTGGATTTGTGGATGCACCTTTGCATGAGGTCACGCTCAATTCTCCCTTAGTATCAGGCAATGTTGTTGTGGGGGTATGTTCTCACATTCCCATAAAAGGGGTCTCCTTCATTCTAGGGAATGATTTGGCTGGTGACAAAGTGTTGGCTACTCCGGTTGTAACTCCCATTCCTGTGGTTTCTGAGGTCCTTAATGAGCTGGCACAGAAACATCCAGGAGTGTTCCCTGTGTGTGCTGTGGCACGAGAAATGTCAAAGGACAAAAGTGATGTTGTTGATACTTCGACTTGGGACATTACACTTAGTGACACATTCTTTGTTGAATTAAAATGTGTACCTGTTGAGAATTTTGGAAAGCACACTGTGGATGTACCTCTGCATAATGATTCTCTTGATTGTGGCTTTGTGTTAGGCCCGGTGGTGAAACCAGAGTTGACATGCGTGCCGGAGAAGCATGTGACAGGAGATGATATGGCAGCGCAGTGTCTCAAGGTCTTCCCGGCCTGTACGGTGGCTGAGGCCACGAACTAATTGGAGGATGAGTGTGGGAAGGATGCTATGAGAGGTGCTGTTGTTTCATGTGACACCGTTCTAGTTGGAGAGGCTACTAAGCCTGACTTAGGCTGCCAGCCTTCCCACAGTAGCTCTATTGTCCCTAATGTTTCACTTGTGGGCAGGGATGGTCCCAGTATGTCAGTTGATGATTCTGACATTGATCCACATGTCCACACTGATTCTCTGCCATGCACTAGGTGTGATGGTCAACCTAGTTACCTGTGTCCTGTGGAGCAGGAGCCGCCTTCGCGACCTGGTCTGTTGAGTGGCAGCCATTTTGATTTTGATCAGGACAATGTTATTTTGGGTGACGCCATTTTAGATGGTGTTCCAGACGTTTTTGTGACTGTCGTACTGCCATGTTCCCGGTACGCTGGGGCTGTACCTGAGGCGGTACATCCTACTCTGGATGTTCACGGTTTGCAGTATCCTGAATCCAAAGGGCCTGAGTTAAGTTGTGCCAGATGTTCTGTTTGTTAAATTGCCCCAACTTATAATTATTAACTATATATATTACTTTATTGTATTTTAGTGTTATTGTACATTGTATTCTTATATTTGATCACTAAAACTATGTGATATTCTTAATTTTAGACCAAAATCCATCATGCCACGCAGATACAAACGGAAGACAGACAGGGTTTCAACACCTCTTGAGAAGTTGGAAAGAGCAGTGAAAGAGGTGCAACAGGGGAAGACTATACGTCAGGTTGGAAAGGAGATGAAGATATGCAGGATGCTTTTACCGCTTTTGAGATTAATATGATCTGTTTTACTTAAAATTATCAATGGCACAATTTACCCCAGTGTATTCTCTCTAATGTCACAACTTACCCCGCACCAGGGGCAAGTTGTGCCACAAAACCACTTTTTTTTCTAAAGCTATATTTTGGAAACAGTTTATTTAAGATCCAAAGGGATTGTCCCCAGGGATGCACAACATCCTAAACTATATGTACATATTTTAGTTGGGGGCATTACTGTAATCCCCTTGCTTTAAAGGCACTTTAAGTACAAATTTGCACTACTTACCCCACTCTCCCCTATCACATTATAACGTGATAACTTATTGTTTTAACATAAAACGTTTCATGTTATAACGTGATCACTTATTGTTTTAACATAAAACGTTTCACGTTATAACGTGATCACTTATTGTTTTAACATAAAACGTTTCACGTTGGTATCACATTATAACGTGAAACGTGTTATGTTAAAACAATAAGTTATCGGGGAGCTCCAGTAGCTCACCACGTACCGCGAGTGCTATTTCAGCGCCGTGGACAACCGCGCTCGCGCGGATCTGGGGCTGAGCGCGTTCGAATCCCGGACGGCAGCCGTGCCTTTCCCAGAGTGTCTTTCCCCCCCATCTGAACCCTTTCAGCCTGCTTCTGTCGGTCGAACTTGACCAAGTATGAATGTGAAGAGAAAAAAAAGCGATAAACGCTAAAAGAACCAGGTGACTGGTCAAAGTAAAAAAAAAAAAAAAACAATAAGTTATCACGTTATAACGTGAAACGTTTTATGTTAAAACAATAAGTTATCACATTATAACGTGACATGTTTTATGTTAAAATAAAACAATAAGTGATCACGTTATAACTAGGGCTGTCAGTTTATCGCGTTAATTAGATTAATTAATTACACAGCAAATTATCGCGTTATGAAAATTAACTCAAAATTAATTACAATTTTTAATTTTTTTTTAAATTTTTTTTTTTTTATCTCATTCATTCCATAAGAACGTAGAATACACATTACAGACTTTTTTTTATATGGTCCATTTGCATGTTCTTGGTATCTGATTCTATGGATCTCAGGGAATGTATTCCCAGTGTCAGAAATACTGTGTCTGTTACTAGGCTTGAGTAAATTGTAATGAACCAAATGAGAATATCAATAAAAAAAAATTGTATCTTTGACTGTGAATAACACTATGCTCAAATTGACCAGACCTGAAAAATCTAAGCAAATTAATAGATGGAAGATGATTAAACAGAAGGTTTTGTAGATACAGTACTGAATTCTGCCATCCGGACACATGCCATTTGAAATATGATTATAGAATATAGAATATCAGGCGGGCGGCTAGGTGGTGTAGTGGGCAAGGCACTCGCCACCAGTGTGGAGACGCTAGGATTCGCGTGTTCGAATCCAGCTCTCCACATTGTTTTCAGTTTAGCTGGTCGTCCGCAGTAATACACATTGGCCGTATTACGGGGAGGGAAAACTTAAGGGTGGGGATCGAACGTTGTGAACAAGCGACTCCTACAAGTCGGTTGGTGCGCCTGCGCAGTAGAATCAGGAAGTGTCGGGGGCAGCGTGAGCCTCCCACGCGTTACTCCTCGACACTGAGAGATCGAGCTGCGCAGGTGAAAAGATGCGACTGCTGTTACCTCAAGTACCGGAGGGGACTTGTGCTATGTATGACTTAGTCCACATTGCAGCCGGCTTGTGGGAGGCAAGAAACAGCGTTCGTGACAGGGGAGGGATATTGGATGATACGAAATTGGGATGGGAGAAAATATAGAAAAATGGGAGAAAAAGTGGATCAAAAAAAAAGAATATAGAATATCAGGCATAAAATGGTTATGCGATTAAAATGCGATTAATTAGATTAATTAATTACAAATCCTGTAATTAATTAGATTAATTAGTTATAACGTGATACTGATCTTTTTGTCTGTTTCTGGTGTGGCAGCAATACGCTTCTGTATGTGTGTTTTTTTTTATTAACCACTACAGACATTAGCCTACATCAGCTTAAGAAATAGCTTATAAATAAGAAGCCAACATTCACTCTGAAAATCAGTTATTCTTAGACGAGGACATCATGAGAATGTTCAGCAAACATCTACTATCTAATTTACTCATCACATGAATCCTGAAACCTTCGGACAGGAAGAGTGAAGCTTTGATTGTTCGACGGTACAGTAATTACCTCTGAAGCTTCGAAGCCCAAGAAAATGGTCATGGTAATCCTAGGATAAGATATTCCTTTATTGATCCCCTTGTGGAAATCCGGAAGTCATAGCAGGAGGGGGGAGAGGAGGGGAGAAGAAAAACATAAATTCTGGAGCCCAATGGCCGCTGGCACGAAGGACCGGCCAAGGCGGTTAGTGGAGTGCCGGGCACATGTGGAGTGTTCTTTTCCATGTACACATTTCTTGCCCGCCATTTTTCAGTGTATCCGTTAAATAGCATTGGGTGACATGTTTCCGGGCAACATCAAGAGGTGACCCTACAGCGAGGGAGTTAAACAAGATGCTCTCTTGTTGTTGTCTTTAAAAGTGGTGTTTAGTATTTCATTCATTTTACACACACGACTCACTTTATCTTTTGAATGGAGTCATTGACTGGATTGCTCTCTCGGGGGTGGGGGGGGGGGGGGGGGGGGGAGGGGGTGCATTGGTGGTGTAACCTTTTCCTAATCTCTAATTGTTAAAAGAAAAATGTTACAGCCTGTGACACTTTTGCCCCGCACAAACCCATTACTCATAGTTCTCAGTCTGAATGTAATTAGGTCAGCGAGGTAGAATGCCAGGATGAAATGGTAAAAGCGGAGAGAGGGAGAGAGAGAGAGAGAGAGACTGAGGGGTAGCAGGATAATGGAAGTGTTCATTCCAATTATGTGTTTTCAGTCACTATCCCAAATTATCCTCAAAGGGAAATTAAGATAAAAGGCCTACGTTTGATGAAAGGCCACCTCCAGACAATTGGTTGGCTTTGCATCTATTTACCAAGATTAGCACAACCCAACCACATGGCCAACAAGCATCCACAAACCCATTACTCATAGTTCTTAGTCTGAATGTAATTAGGTCAGCGAGGGGGAATGCCAGAATGAAATGGTAAACGTTGGAGAGAGGGGGGGAAATGGCGGGGTAGCAGGATAATGGAAGTGTTCATTCCAATTATGTGTTTTCAGTCACTACCCTAAATTGTACTCAAAGGGAAATTAAGCTAAAGGGCCTAAGTTTGATGAAAGGCCACCTCCAGCGAGACAATTGTCTGGCTTTGCATCTATTTACCAAGATTAGGACAACCCAACCGAATGACCAACAAGCATTCAAAGCCGCTTAGACCTACAACAAACATAATTCCTAATACAGAACACTGGTGTTTTGATGCCTTACTGTTTGTTACATGACATGGGGTAATAAGATGTAATGCTATGTCTGAGGAAACAGTTATTCCCCCCTGAACAGGTGATCTAATCCAAACAATTGTGTCATCATTCCATGAATGATGTGTGACACGTGGGTATGATGTTGACTAGAAAAGCAAGGGAAATTATCACCACACGATTTTGGTCTTTGGGATTTAGAAATAATTATTGTATTATTATTATTATTGACATGTGCCAACATTTTACAGTGACAGTCAGTGATGCCACAGATTACTTGTAAAAGTAATCCGATTACTGATTACTGATTACTCCTTTAAAAAGTAATCCAAGTTACTTTACTGATTACTTGATTATCAGAGTAACTTAGTTACTTTGAAAGTAACTAGGTTACGAAGTCGTCGTTCCCCCAACAGTTTTTTTTAAACGCTTTATTGAAAGTGCATAAATTGTTTTTAACTTGTTTCTCTGCACATAACGTAAATTGTTAAACTAGTGCTTCAGCTTCTGTACCATCAAGTATGGTAAAGCAACAGTCTATGATGCTCACAGCATTAGAGCAGCCAGCCAGTGGTTTTACAAAACCAGTGTATCCATTCACATCTAACAAATGCAGGCTGAACTATTCAATTATATCAACTGTAACTATTAAATTGTTTTTATAAATGTCTCTCTATAAACATACAAGCAGTCTCTCTTTAACATGTAAATTAACTGTAAATCTGGCAAATAAGAGCTTTTCTCTCTCTCTCTCTCTCTCTCTCTCTCTCTCTCTCTCTCTCTCACCTCTCTCTCTCTCTCTCTCTCTCTCTCTCTCTCACCCCTCTCTCTCTCTCTCTCTCTCTCTCTCTCTCACCCCATGCCTCTTTCTCTCCAACCCCACCCAGACAGCCTACATCTCTAATATAATAATAATAATAATAATAATAATAATAATAATAATAATAATAATAATTATTATTATTATTATTATAATATAATCCCTTCTCTCCCTCTCTGTGTGTATGTGTGTGCGCGTGTGTGCGTGTGCTTGTGCTTGTGTGTGTGTGTGTGTGTGTGTGTGTGTGTGTGTGTGTGTGTGTGTGTGTGTCTCTCTCCCCTCTCTCTGTCACTCGTGTTCTCCCACCTGAAGAACTGTGGGAGAGCATTAGAGCAGCCAGCCAGTGGTTTTACAAAACCAGTGTATCCATTCACATCTAACAAATGCAGGCTGAACTATTCAATTATATCAACTGTAACTATTAAATTGTTTTTATAAATGTCTCTCTAGTCTTCTTGCGGTTTCACTTCGTTTAGACAAGCGTTTTGGCCGGGGTGGAATTCTCAGACGAATGCAACGGTGCCCTGCTGTCAGACGATTGGCGCATATGTCACATGACGTGCTGTGAAGACCCGCCCTACTCTGCCTCTGATTCGCAGACTGTGGATGGGGAATGTGATTGGGCCAAAGCAGAGTCACTCACAGACAGAGAGTCCAGTCACGCCGCGAGGACACATTCTTGTGTAACCCTTTCACTGCCACACCACGTCACTCCCAAATAAGAAAAACAGCTCAAAAATGTATTTTTGACTGTCGAAAACGAAATAAAATACTGCATTCCGCATGCATTATGAATTTATGATGAGATAGTAACGAAATAGTAATGCACAGCCACTTGGACAAGTAACTGCAATCAGATTACTGGCTTTTAAAGATTAACGCGTTAGATTACTATTTTCGGGGGAAAGTAATCAGATTACAATAACGCGTTACTTAGTAACGCGTTACCGGCATCACTGGTGACAGTGTGGTGAGATAAAAATACAAATTAAATTGTTCTTCCTTTTAAAACGGAATCAAACAAATTGTCCCAGTGATATTGACTGAACAAAAGCACACATAAAGGTTTGGCTAGCACCCAAGGCGTTGTGACAGCCCAAGGGAGAGGGATGATCCAATCATCCCACTTCCTGTAGATCGATGGGGAGCCTCGGCAGTGGCGGTGGGGATGGTGAATCCATCCCATGGCTCAACTAAGACAAGAAAGAGTGATGGCTGAGGCAAGACAAATCCAATCATGCTAGTCTTGGCTTAACTACACACACACACACACACACACACACACACCCTGGACTCTGTGCACTTACTGTGGCTGAGGGCTGCTCTATGGCAGAATCAGCATAATAATAATTATAATAATAATAATAATAATAATAATAATAATAATAATAATAATAATAATAATAATAATAATAATAATAATAATAATAATAATAATAAATAAATTACATGTTTCATTCATTCATTCAACCGTTATTTAAATATTGAGAAATCATTGAGGATGGCCCTCATTTACAATATTTCTTAACAACCAGAAACATCTCTAGGCAGAAAATAATTCACATAATCAGTTAAAAGCAATCAGTTAAAACAGTTAATAATCAACTAAAAGCTGAGATCAAAATTAAGATCAAAACAAAGAAAATCAGCTAAAACAGTTACAGACTGATACACGGTGGTGGTTAGTGATCATGGTTTTGAACAGTGCAGAGGTTGGGCGAGTATTGATCTTTAAAGTGTGTTGAAGGATGTTTCCATGAGTCAGGAGCATCAACAGAAAAGGCAGACCTTCAATCCAGCAAAGTTGTGATGTAAGGTGGTAGTTTACCAAGAAGGGCTTATAGTATATATCCAACCTTATCATACAGGAGACAATGGTCATACCTGTCACCAGTAATGCATCTGAGGGTAGAGTGATAGACAGAGTCAAGTGGTTTAAAAGTGAAAGCAGCAGGGCGGCTACGTGGTGCAGTGGGCAAGGCGGTCACCACGAATACTGGAGACGCTGGGTTCGCCTGTTCGAGCCCAGCGCTCCAAATTGCTTTCAGTTTAGCTGGTCGTCCGTACTAATACACATTGGCAGTATTAGGGGTTGGGAAACTGATGGGTGGGGATCGGGCGTTGTGGACAGCGACTCCTACAGGTCGGTTGGTGCGCCTGCGCAGTAGAATCAGGAAGCGATGGGGGCGGCGCCCCTCCAAAGCGCAGACCCCTGACGCTGAAAGATCGCGCCGCGCAGGTGGAAAGATGCAACTGCTGTTACCTCGAGTATCGGAGGGGACTCGTGCTATGTATGAGGACAACAGCAGAGAGGGTAGGATCTTTTAACTGAATAATACTGTGTACATCATTTTGAAGTGTGTGACTAAATTGTGTTGTGGAAATTGTTTGTAATTAGTTTCACCCAGCTGACAGAAACTGGAGGTGTGGCCTTTGTGCATGTAGTTAAGTGGGCACTTGTGACAGTTTTTCTGCTTAAATACCAGCTTTTTCTCTGTTGGATTCATTCTGAGGACAACAGCAGAGAGGGTAGGATCTTTTAACTGAATAATACTGTGTACATCATTTTGAAGTGTGTGACTAAATTGTGTTGTGGAAATTGTTTGTAATTAGTTTCACCCAGCTGACAGAAACTGGAGGTGTGGCCTTTGTGCATGTAGTTAAGTGGGCACTTGTGACAGTTTTTCTGCTTAAATACCAGCTTTTTCTCTGTTGGATTCATTCTGAGGACAACAGCAGAGAGGGTAGGATCTTTTAACTGAATAATACTGTGTACATCATTTTGAAGTGTGTGACTAAATTGTGTTGTGGAAATTGTTTGTAATTAGTTTCACCCAGCTGACAGAAACTGGAGGTGTGGCCTTTGTGCATGTAGTTAAGTGGGCACTTGTGACAGTCTTTCTGCTTAAATACCAGCTTTTTCTCTGTTGGATTCATTCTGAGGACAACAGCAGAGAGGGTAGGATCTTTTAACTGAATAATACTGTGTACATCATTTTGAAGTGTGTGACTAAATTGTGTTGTGGAAATTGTTTGTAATTAGTTTCACCCAGCTGACAGAAACTGGAGGTGTGGCCTTTTGCTGCAGGTGTCACTCATCAGTAATTAGTGATAGTGATTTAAAGACTTGCTGGCTTAGCGTCAGCGAAGCGTCGAGAAACGAAGAGGGACAAAGAGGAGGAGGGATCCACCGATCCACCCAGTGCTAAGTACACCATAATCCCATATTTCCCTCCCACTCTGCTATTTCCCTACTATCTCGCTTCCTCCCTACCCCCTTCAACCTCCTCCTACCACTCTTGACACCACAATGTGCCTCATACCTATATCCACAATCTGCTCCTCAAGAACAGAATCAACCCATCCACGCCAGTTTGCTAGCAACCCGGCTAATCTCTCCTACACTCCTACAGCCACTAATACACCTGTCACAGTACAGGGAGGCTTATGGAATTGTCAATCAGCAGTCAAGAAAGCTGACTTCATTACTGCCTACGCCCATAGTCTAAATCTGCAGCTCCTGGCTCTAACTGAGACCTGGATAACCCCCAATAACTCGTCAACACCTGCAGCATTATCTACAAACTATAACTTCACTCACACACCTCGACCCTCCAGACGGGGTGGAGGCACTGGCCTCATGACATCTCCTTCATGGGCTACAAACCTAACGCTACTCCCAGAACTGTCACTCTCCTCCCTCGAATATCATGCAGTATCTGTCTCTAATCCTTTCAATCTCACCATTGTTACACTCTATCGCCCTCCAGGTCCCCTCGATCACTTCACAGATGAGCTGGACATGCTTCTAAGCTCCTTACCGGAAGATGGTACCCCGCTCCTTCTATTGGGCGACTTCAACCTGCCTGACTCATCTCAGTCGGTCCCAGTGGTCTCTCTCCTACAACAATTTGACCTGACTCCCACTGCCATGCCTCCCACCCACAAAGCAGGCAACTCCTTGGATCTCATATTTTCCCGTAACTCCAGCATCATTAACACCACGGTAACTCCCCTACATGTATCTGACCATTCCTTCATATCCTTCTCACTAACTCTCATGCTTAACCGAAAAGTCTTCACCCCAACTCAAACCGTCTCACTCAGACGCAACCTGCCCTCCCTATCCCCCTCCACCCTCTCCTCTGACATAATATCCGCTCTACCTTTGAGTGACACCTTCTCTGCTCTCCCCACAGAGATGGCAACCTCCACCCTCCTCTCAGCCCTTGCAACCTCCTTCGACAAGCTCTGTCCCCTCGTTGAGAAACCTGCCCGCCGTTCCCCACCCAGTCCATGGCTGACGGATGCAGTGAGAGAACAAAGACAGGTCCTGAGAGCGGCTGAGAGGAAGTATAGAAAGTCAGGCCTCACTGCTGACATCGACACATATCACAACCTCTTGTTAACATTCTCCAAAACCATTACTAATGCCAAAGCTTCTTTCTTTCACCATAGGATCGAGGCCTCTGCCAAGAATCTTCGCAAACTGCATGCTACCATGTCCTCCCTCCTCACTCCCCCCCCCACCTCCTCCTCCCTCATCTTTTTCTGCCGAAGACTTTGCGATCTTCTTTGAGGAAAAAGTGGAGAACATCCGCAGCTCCTTCTCCCAACCCCCACCCATTCCAAACGCTGAATCGAGAACCTCATCCTTCACTCTGTCATCTTTCTCTCCCATTACAGAAGCCGAGACCCTGACACTGGTAACGTCGAACCGTCCGACTACATGCCAGCTGGACCAGCTACCCTCCCCACTCCTCCAGACCATAGCACCGGACATCCTCCCATTCCTAACTGCAACCATCAACTCCTCACTCAACTCGGGGGTGGTCCCCACCTCCCTAAAACAAGCCAGAGTCACGCCCCTCATAAAAAAACCAACCCAGAACCCCACCGTCATAGCCAACTATCGCCCTGTCTCTCTTCTCTCCTTCCTTTCTAAAACACTTGAACGTGCTGTATCCAACCAACTTACTGCTTATCTCTTACAGAATGACCTCCTAGACCCCAATCAGTCTGGCTTCCGGACTGGCCACTCCACAGAAACGGCCCTCATTGCGGTCACAGAGGCACTTCACTTAGCAAAAGCGAAAGGCCTCTCCTCTGTCCTGATTCTCCTAGATCTATCTGCAGCCTTCGACACAGTCAACCATCAGATCCTCCTCGCGGCCCTCGCAGGAATGGGAGTGGCTGGATCTGCGCTGACATGGCTGACATCATACCTCAATGACCGCTCCTACCAAGTGTCATGGAGAGGGACTCTGTCGGCCACCCGCCCCCTCCGGACGGGTGTCCCCCAGGGCTCGGTCCTAGGACCCCTTCTCTTTTCCCTCTACACTAAATCACTGGGTAACATTATCACGTCTCATGGCTTCTCATATCATTGTTATGCCGATGATACTCAACTCTTCCTCTCCTTCCCTCCCTCAGATATCCACGTCTCTGAGCGGATCTCGGCCTGTCTGTCCGACATCTCCGCCTGGATGACGACCAACCACCTCAAACTGAACCTAAGCAAAACAGAATTGCTCCACCTGCCGGCCAAATCCTCCCCCCTGACCGACCTCTCCATCACAGTCGAGAATGCAGCTGTGACCGCGTCGCCGACCGCCAAGAACCTTGGTGTTGTCCTCGACGACCAGTTGAACTTCTCTGCTCACATCGCAGCGACAACCAGAACCTGCAGATTCCTCCTGAGCAACGTCAGAAGGATACGCCCCTTCCTGACAAAAGAAGCCACCCAACTCCTCGTCCAATCAACAGTCATCTCCCGCCTCGACTACTGCAACGCACTGCTAGCTGGCCTCCCGGCCACTGCCACCAAGCCTCTTCAACTCATTCAAAATGCAGCGGCCCGCCTGATCTCAAACCTACCGAAGTCGGCCCATGTCACCCCACTTCTTAGGGACCTGCACTGGCTCCCCATTGCTGCACGTATCCGCTTCAAGGCCCTCAACCTAGCATACCGTGCGGCAAAGGGAACCGCTCCCGCCTACCTCCGGTCAATGGTCTCTAACTACACACCCTCAAGACCCCTACGCTCTGCATCTTCTGGCCGCCTCAGATCTACTCCTATCCAAGCTCCCGGAGGGTCATCAAAGAGAAGCCGCCTATTCTCAGTCCTTGCCCCACAATGGTGGAATGAACTACCCATCCCAGTTAGGACAGCCGAATCCCGTCCAATCTTTCGCCGTCGACTAAAGACTCACTTCTTCAACCATTATCTGAAATGATAAAAAAAAAAAAAAAAATCTAACCCAGACTAACCTTAATGTCATGCACTTGTCCTAATAAACGAACCTACACTGTAACACGCAACACTTTGATGAACATTGTTACTCAGCTGATAGAGTTATACCCTTCTTGCTGTCTTGTCGCACAGAACTTGTAAGTCGCTTTGGATAAAAGCGTCAGCTAAATGACTAAATGTAAATGTAAATGTAAATGTATGACTTAGTCCACATTGCAGCCGGCTTGTGGGAGGCAAGAAACAGCGTTCGAGACAGGGGAGAGTTGAATTGGACGATACGAAATTGGGATGGGAGAAAAATAGAAAATGGGAGAAAAAGTGGATAAAAAAAAAAGTGAAAGCAGCAGCATGTCCAAAACTGATAAGAAGACTGCTTCCTTGTTTCCTACTAATCAAAGGAAAGCTAGTTCTGTTTCCAAGCCAATTGTGTCTTTATGGTATTTAAATGTCTAAACTCAATACTTCTGGCTCTAGTAAACAGCATGCACTTTGTTTTACTTGCATTAACCTGTTAACGTTCGTGCCTTTCTATCCAACTCAATACGAATAATCTTTTAAAGGGGAACTATCTTACTATTTCTTTCACTATTTGGGCAATTTTAGACAATTCCTGTGAGTCTATGGAACACATCTGTAAGGTTTATTTATTAAAAAAAATGCATTGTTTTGTATTTCTAATCAAGTACTGTAGAGCAGCAGTTTCTGCCCTTCAAGATTCCAAGCTATTTTTGGCTGAGCTCCGCCCATACTCGCAATGCGCTTTGAGTGACAGTCACCGACTGCACTGCACTGCACTCGCAGATACCTTTTGGGGGAGAGAGAGAGATAGAGAGGGACTCATTAATTTCGCCGTGGGGGGGGGGGGGGGGGGGGGGGGGGGGCATAATCCCATGGGACAATGTATTGGTAACTTGTTTCAAATGACAATATATACCCCTGTGGATATTATTGCACAAATTGGAATACGCACATGCGTGTGCGCGCTTCGAGTCGCGAGTCTGTGTCAAATGCAGGGGGAGAGACAGAGGAGAGATCGCTCAGTAAGCCTCTCTCTCTCTCTCCCTCTCTCTCTCTCTCTCTTTTGGGGAAGTGCAAGTGTCTCACAGGGAAAACAGCTTCCGCATTATTTCCACTCGCTCCGTTTTGGTCATTGTTGATTGTGGGCGGTGGCTACAACCACAGAGGGGGTTAGGTATGCAGATCAGCAGCACCTTACGTCAGGGAGCGAGTCGATTCTGAATGGCTTGGTTCAGTGGGGGAGGTTCTTGTCTGAGCTGAACTGAAGAAACGGGACTAGCTAGAGATTTCACATCTAGTCAGTGTTGGTACAACCCCACATTGCTAGAAAACAATGCAAACCACTGGAAGAAGCCATTTATAAGATAGTTCCCATTTAATAGAATAAAATGAGTTGTGCAGGCTCCCACTGCATCAGACCAGGCTCTGTGAGGGAATTATGAATAACATGGCGAAAAAATGAAATATGATCTCAATAACGTCGTACGCCGTGGAATGGCAGAATTCGCATGAACTTGAAACACGCCGTAAGCCGTTTACGGCATGGGATGTGTGGTTTATGGTTATCATTTGCTCACGCGTATGCTTTAAAAACAAATTTTTACCATATTGACAAAGTAACCTATCTCCCTGATGTTTTGTGTAAACCTCTTTCAAATAATTGACGTGACCCTTGCGTGACCCTTCTAAAATAATTCTGACCAAACATTAATTTGATTGGATCTTACATTAGATAATTATAATTAGGCTACAGTAGGGAACACGGTCAATGCTACAACTAGATCATTATAATTAGGCTACTGTAGGGAACGTGGTCAACACTACAACTAGATCATTATAATTAGGCTACTGTAGGGAACGCGGTCAACGCTACAACTAGATCATTATAATTAGGCTACTGTAGGGAACGCGGTCAACACTACAACTACTGTAGATCATTATAATTAGGCTACAGTAGGGAACGTGGTCAACACTACAACTAGATCATTATAATTAGGCTACTGTAGGGAACGCGGTCAACACTACAACTACTGTAGATCATTATAATTAGGCTACAGTAGGGAACGTGGTCAACACTACAACTAGATCATTATAATTAGGCTACTGTAGGGAACGTGGTCAACACTACAACTACTGTAGATCATTATAATTAGGCTACTGTAGGGAACGCGGTCAACACTACAACTACTGTAGATCATTATAATTAGGCTACTGTAGGGAACGCGGTCAACGCTACAACTAGATCATTATAATTAGGCTACTGTAGGGAACACGGTCACCGCTACAACTAGATCATTATAATTAGGCTACTGTAGGGAACGTGGTCAACGCTACAACTAGATCATTATAATTAGGCTACTGTAGGGAACACGGTCACCGCTACAACTAGATCATTATAATTAGGCTACTGTAGGGAACGTGGTCAACGCTACAACTAGATCATTATAATTAGGCTACTGTAGGGAACGTGGTCAACACTACAACTAGATAATTATAATTAGGCTACAGTGGGAACGCGGTCAACACTACAACTAGATCATTTTATAATTAGGCTACAGTTGGGAACAGTGCTGAAACATGGGTGTTGCAGTATTGAGTGCATAGACATAATACATATTAGTAGGAGGAGTGCATGGTAGTATAGGACAGTAAGAAGGTTAGTGTTTTTTTTCAGATATTGATTGAAGACGTGTGTTTTAGTCGACAGCGAAAGATTGTTCGGGATTCTGCTGTCCTGACTGTGGTGGGAAGTTCATTCCACATGGGAAGCCAGTGCTGGTTTAGGTAGGTTGTAGATCAACTATTCAGCTACCCTGAAAAGGATCCAATTCAGGTGGTGAAGTGAGGCTCTATAAGTCAGGAGTGAGTTTACACACAAGGGGCTATACCAACGTTTCCACCTTGTTACATTGAGATTGAGCGGCACGGTGGTCAGGGGCGGGGCTAGGGGGTGGCTACTTGGGCTCAAGCCCTGAATGTTTTCTGAAAAGCCCTGAATCTATTTAAAAAAAAAAAAAAATTGACAATTCATCATTGTTACATGAAAATATTTTGCACCAGATTTAGCAGAAGCTAATTTCCATCTGTGGTCTATCCAGCTGCTAACTGTATTTGAGTGAGTTAAGTCTTGGTGTTATGGTAGACTCAGACCTAAGCTTTAAATCACAATCAACAAGTTGACAAAAACTTAATTCTTCCACCTTAGAAACATAGCTAAAGTACGGCCATTTATAAATCAAAAGGACGCTGAAAACCAGATCCATGCCTTTATCTCAAGCCAACTTGACTACTGTAATGCACTCCTTACCGGCCTCGATGATAACTATTTTATTGCAATGCACTATTGCATTATTTTATTCTATTTTACTAAATATTTTATTGCACTGCACTATTTTACTTTGTATCAGTGAATCATAGACGCCTGGCCATAAGAGCATTCGGAGCATCTCTGCTCTCCCACTATTGAACTTGGGGGAGCAAAGGTATGCTCTTGCTCCACCACTTTTTGATCATATGAAAAATATGATATATCCCCCCCAATACATAAATCTAACCATAACTACGTTATGGTTAACTGAGTTTTATAGTGAAAAGAGCAGCTTTATTGGTCAAGATTGAAGGCTCTATATTGCAGGAAATTGCACGTACAGGTTCATTAAATTCAAAAAAAATCTGCCGTGGAGGGGGTCAGGCACGCCTGCCTGCCAAAAAAAAAAAAAAAAAAAACGCGGGCACCTATCTGGGCTAAGCCCCGGATCTCCTACAATCCTAAATCCGCCCCTGACGGTGGTGTAGTGGTTAACACCGTCACCTCACAGCAAGAAAGTCCAGGGTTCGATTCCCGCTTGGGGACCAGGTTTCCACGTTGCCAGGTACCCAGGTGGGGTATCTCCCAGGCCTTTCTGTGTGGAGTTTGCATGTTCTCCCCGTGCTCACAAGGGTTTTCCCCCCGATAAGAGAAACCCAATGGAAAAAACAGATCGATGACGCTGTCACGTCCCTGATGAAGACGGGCAGGAGCACATGGATTGGTCCCCAGGGCGCGGTACCTCGCCGACGCCCCTATCTGCTCCTGGCTGCCCTTGGGGGGAAGGACGACGGATGGGTCAAGCGCAGAGACTCAATCGCATCGGCGACCCAAAAACAATGCATGTGTGTGTGCCGCCCATTGTGTCGTTGCATGCCGAATAAAGACTTCTAAAAAGTTATTATTATTAGATGAGCATCGTGAAATATGAATGGAGACTCACTATTGCGATCGGTCAGGGGAGCAAGAGCTAATGGTGTTCTGACACAAGGAGACTTCATTCTATAGACATTTTAACTCTTTCACTACCACACTACCAATGGTTAACCCTTTCACTGTGACAATACAGAATGTTAACCCTTTCACTGCCACATGACTAAGGGTTAACCCTTTTTCACAACCACACTACAGAAGGTAAACCCTTTCACTACCACACTACAGACAGTTAACGATAGGTTATGTAGATAACCTAGTTATATTAGTATTGGCTGAGCGTCCCGCTCTGAGCCTTACGAGATACCTCCCATCTCCTGGGATACCTAATGTATCTCCCACGAACAAATTACATGCACCCCACCTGTATGGGGCCCCGCCCCTTATGGTGGCACAGCCCATATAACCATGACTCTGGTCATGAAACACCCTTCCTCGCCAAAAACCCGTCCCAGGAAAAGATCCCTCAAGAGGGAACCCAGGGCCGCGCAGAGCGGGACGCTCAGCCAATACTAATATAACTAGGTTATCTACATAACCTATCGTTATATAACGTATTTGCTTTCGCGTCCCGCTCTGAGCCTTACGAGATAATGGGGAATAGCGGGCGCGAGACCCGACAGATGTACCCCCTGAGGACCCGTAAGCCCACATCAAGGGGTGTGGGGAGCCCTGTCACCCCATCCTTCCTAACGAAGGGGGGGCACAGTCAACTCCACCTGAATGCGAACAAGAGGGAACTAGAACCCCTTGAACACACCGTACAGGCGGAACCACGTGTGACTCAACACACTGTGGCCCATACCCATACACTCCTGCTACCCGACCAAAGGACGGGAAGCAGGAAAGGCCACAGACCCCAGAACCGCCTGGGAGACAGAACCCCCGGTCATGTCCATGAGGTAAAACCTTACAAAGGGGCCCGGTGAGGACCATGAAGCTGCAGCACAGATGTCCTCCACCGAAGCCCCACCCAGGAGAGCGGCAGAGGCAGCCACCCCACGAGTGGAGTGCGCCCTGACGCCCCCCAGGGGGATCCTGCCCAGCCAACGTGTAGCAGAGGGTAATACCCTCGCACAACCAACGGGACAGGCGCTGCTTCGACAGTGCCTTACCAGCACGAGCCCCACCGTAACAGACAAAAAGCTGGTCGGTAACCCTGAAGTCCTGAGTACGGCTGAGATAAATCCCCAAAGCACGGACTGGACATGACAGGTGAAGGCCCGCATCTAACTCACTAGTGTGAGGAGGAGGACGAAAAGCCTGAACCACAATATCCCGGGAGCGGAAGGAACTCCGGATATTCTTAGGCACGAAAGCAGGATTAGGTCGCAGAGTGGCACCGCAATCAGTCCGAAAAAACAGGCACTCTGGACGTACCGAGAGAGCACAGAGCTCACCCACGCGTTTAGCGGAAGTGACAGCCAGTAGGAACGCGGTCTTGAAAGACAGCTGTCCCAACGGCGCCTGCTCGAGCGGCTCAAACGGGGCCAAGGACAACCGACCGAGGACCAATTGAAGATCCCAAGTCGGAGCCAAGGAGCGTTGCACCGGCTTAACGCGTCGAGCGCCAAGCAGGAAACGCTTCACAAGAGGGTGGCTGAACAAAACAGTCCCCTCAAAACGCTCATGATAGGAGGATATAGCTGCCGCATATACCCTCACTGTCGAAGCCGACAGCCTACCAAGAAGAGACTGGAGATAACCCAGAACAGCATCCAGGGGGCAGGAGACTGGGTCCCAGCCCCCCCCCATACACCACTCTTGGAACGCACGCCACCTGCCTGCGTAAACCGCGACAGTGGAGGGAGCATGCGCACACCGGATGGTATCAACCACCGCGGGATCCATCCTCTCCAGACTCACCCTCCCACCAGCCACACCACCAGGCGTTGACCCAACACCGGAGGCTGGAAAAGCACTCCGTTGTGCTGCGAGAGGGCCGTCGCTGACCACGGAATGACCCAAGGAGGAGCGACCAGAAGCTGGATTAAGACCGGGAACCACACTGACGTGCCCCGGTCCGGCGCGACCAGGATCACCGTCCTGCGCTCCCTCCGTATCCGCTCCAACAGCTGACTCAACAGCTGTACAGGAGGGAAGGCGTACAGAAGACCGGGCGGCCACGGAAAGGTCGAGAAGGCATCCACCCCCAAGGGGGGATGATCCGCTCGACTGAGCGAGAACCACAAGGGGCTCTTGTGAGAACGTCGGCACGCAAACAGATCTACCGAGGCCTCCCCAAACCGATCCCAGATCTGTCTGACTATGTCGGGGCGGAGTTCCCACTCGTCGCGACGAGGACCGCCCCGAGACATTATATCCGCCGCCACATTTTCCGTACCAGGAACGTGGAGCGCCCGCAGACTGCGCAGCCTGCGGGATGCCCATAGCAACAGTTCGCGCGCCACCCGGAGCAGGCGGGCGGAACGAGTCCCACCCTGCCTGTTGATATACGCCGCCGCCGTCACATTGTCCGTCCTGACCAAAACGTGTTTGCCTACCACCAGGTGGCCGAGCCGTTTGAGGACCAGGAGGACCGCCTTCAACTCCAACACATTGATATGCAGGACAGCGGGAGGAGCGGTCATCAAACTTGTGGACACACACTCACCCCCTGAACACCCCTCCAGCACACGCTGAGGAGTTGTTCCGCAGCCAGACAAGCAAGGCCTGAGGACCCCATGGGCTCCTACACGCCGAAGCCCTGCAGTGATATTGCTATCACTCAAATCACGCTCGCCTCTCCTTTGCAGACCACTGCTGGTTTGACGGGAGTGGGAGGCAACAGCGCGATACCCCGCCTGGCGAGGGCGAAGCCGGGGTAATCCCTGCTGAGCATTCAACAGAAGAGGCACCGAGTCCCCCTGCTGACCACTGGAGCTAGTGGCAGCTGTAACACCAGGTTCCACCCACCCACAACCTGCGGTGTAGGAACCACGCGACGACGGAACATTCTCACGGACAGACCCAGGCTCAGCCATCAACTGGGTTTCAGCCCCTGTCTCCATGAGAAGCGAAGAATGGGGCCGCATACGCTTCAATGAAGGTTCGCGGCCCGCAGCCAAAAGAAAACGCTCAGAGCCCCGCTTCTGGGGGTACCAGAGAGAGGATTGAACGGGGAGCAGGCTGCTCGCGGCAAAATGACGACGGGTTGGTTTACCAAACCCCAAATCACCCAAAATGGCCGATCCCTCGGCCGCCAAGACTGTCGGCCTTGTGATACCCTGTCGATTCTCCAACCAGGGCACCACTGGCGGGGGAAACATGGCCGCCTGTCGAGGATCTCGCCACAGTCGTTGACGAGACCGTGCTCCCACCCCTGGCTGCACAGCGTGAGGCGGTGTAGGACCCGGATCAATAACCGCCTGCGCCTCCACAGAACGCCCAAAAAGACTATCTGTGGAAAAAGGAGTCATGAGGAGAGAAAACCTATCCTCTTCCCCAAGAGGAGACTGCTCCAACCAAACATGCCTAACAACCAAAGTCGATAGCATCCGAATCCTCCCCGCAGTTATAGCTTGCGACTGAGTCAAGATCTCTATAACACCACAAACATGAATCACGTTCATAGTGTCGGTTGGACCCAAAGACCTACAACCCGACGCCATCTTGGATAGGAAAGTAGCCAGCTGAGCCAAAACACTGGCCGCCGCTAAATGCCATCCTGCAGCAGTATACCACTCATTCGTCCATACTGCCACCCTCCGAGCCGACATGCTATCAAGCAACGGCCGGGCGGAACGTCGTTCATCCCCGCCTGGGCACAAAAAAGAAGCTACCTGGCTACTTAGCCAAGGTACCCCCGGCCTGCACCCCGTCGTCAGCCCCTTCACCCGCAAAAAAGGTAAATAGAGCTCAGCGAACCCCCCCCACATCCACCACCGACTGACCTTCATCAATGAAGCTGGCAAGAGGAGGGAAAAGCGGAATCCCGCGGCGGGGATTATTAGACATTCCAGCGTCAACATCAGCGTCAGCAGAAAAAACAGCAGTAGCATTAGCGTTAACAGCATGTTCCAGGATCGCCAGGACATCGCCCACTACAGTGAAACGATCGCCAAGCCGCCCCGGCCCTGGTGCCGAAACATACTCCACAGCACGACCAACACCGACATTGATGCCTACTGACACAGACCTCACCTTTGTACAAGCCGACCCGTTAGCCAAACCTTGTACGCTGCCCCTCGGTCCGTCGCCGTCAGCCGAGGAACCACCAGCACAGGTCTCATGTGTCGCCGAAACAAGCTCTGGAGAATCCAGGGAAAAACAACTCTCCGGTAAGCCCTCAACATTACGAATCTTCCTTAATCTTTTCATTCCGCTAGTCTCGTATGGTGCACGCATCCATTACGCTGGGACGAAAATAGAGGAAGGGTGTTTCATGACCAGAGTCATGGTTATATGGGCTGTGCCACCATAAGGGGCGGGGCCCCATACAGGTGGGGTGCATGTAATTTGTTCGTGGGAGATACATTAGGTATCCCAGGAGATGGGAGGTATCTCGTAAGGAAAGCAAATACGTTATATAACCGTCTGTAGTGGTAGTGAATGGGGTTAACCTTCTGTATTGTGGTAGTGAAAGGGTTAAAAGCCCAACAGGAATTTTCTCTCATTGATCCACATTAGCCTACAGTACTCTTATTGAAAAGGATATAAAACTATTCATTCCAAGATGAGTTCATTTTTAGTTCGTTTTTCACATTAGGATGAGATCTCAGTTTATGAGCCTAGAAAGGGTTCCTATTCACAGAATGGCTTTCTGTCTACAGCCTGCCGGCTGTGGAACTCTCTGCCCAGGGCCATCCAAAACTCCCCCACTATTGCTGTCTTCAAGAGGGGTGTGAAGCGACATCTGCAACAATAGGTTGCAGAGGGTGCTTGGCCACCACTATTGAAGAACAGGAACATGACATGCTGTAATGAGGCTCTTAGAAAATTGTGTTGTCTATTTTATCTACTTGTTGTATCTATTTTATCTTAACTCTTTCTTTGTGATTTATTGTATTTTTCTTGGGACCATGTTGGAAACAAGTCGACAGACTTTCACATGTTATCCTTGTACCCCTTGTTTTTATACTATTGTATAAATTGTATGTACTAAATAAAAATCAAATAAAATCAAATCATCCAACATCCCAATAGGCCACCCTGTTTATGCTTTGATTATATGGCAGTTTTAAAATAGACAATAATAAAAAAGAGTAAAATAGTATAGACAGAGTAAGATAGCAATAGTGCAGTGTTTTGCAGAATGGCGCTGCTCCGACCGGCTGCCTTTCTGTTCGCTCCGTCGAGACTGTGCTTACTTTTGTTAATATTTATAGTTTTAAGAGTTTTGTCTGTACCAACAGTAGGTGCATTTAATGTGTATGACCGTCAGTCACTTATAGACATCGGATTACGGGAAACTTACCGATTGGATTACTCACTGGATCAGCTTTCCGAACCGCAACAATGGCCTGTGGAGATTCTCAGGAAAATGGGACCAGATCCCGACCCCAGGAACAAAGGAACCAGACGGCGTGGGAAGAGAGCTGGGATCCGTAACAGGCTGAGATCCAGACGACACCGAACGCCACTACCCAGTATATTGCTAGCCAATGTACAATCAATTGACAATAAACTGGACGATATCTGAGCAAGGATTCAATACCAAAGAGACGTTAGAGACTGCAACGTTCTCTGCTTCACCGAGACGTGGTTGACGCCGGACGTCCCAGACCACGCCATACAACCGGCCGACCACTTCTTCATCCACCGCAAGGACAGATCAGCAGAGTCCGGCAAACAATGTGGAGGAGGTATCGCCTTCATGTTTAACAACAATTGGAGCGATCCAACTAACGTGAAGGAATTATCGAACCACTGCTGCCCAGACCTGGAATATATAACCATCAAGTGTCGTCCTTTCTTCCTCCCGAGGGAGTTAACGGCGATCGTCCTGATCGGAGTGTATATTCCACCGCAAGCCAGTAACAACGTCGCGCTCTCCAGACTCCACAACGAGGTAAATAGAATACAAGCGGCGAACGTTAACGCCGCCATTTTAGTGGTGGGTGATTTCAATAGCGCCAATCTGAGAAAGGTATTACCTGACTTCTATCAGCATGTGACTTGCAACACCAGAGGCGGTAACATCCTAGATCACTGTTACACGCAATTTAAGGGTGGCTACAAGGCTCATTCTGATAGTGGCTTTGGTAAATCAGATCACGCGTCCATTTTCCTTTCACCAAAGTACAAACAGAGAATCAAAAGCACTCCTGTAGTCTTGCGAGAGGTGCAGAAATGGGATTTGACGTCAGAAGAGACGCTCCAGGCTGCGTTTGACTGCACAGACTGGAACGTGTTCCGCGACACAGATAACATTAATGTCTACACGGAGACAGTGCTGGACTATGTTTGTACTTTGGTGGAAGAAACAATCCCCACTACCAAAATGAGAGTTTACCCAAATCCAAAACCCTGGGTAGACAAATCCGTCCGTGAAGCTCTGAGAGAGCGCACCAAAGCATACAACGACGGCCTAGTGGCAGGCAACATGAATGACCACAAGGTGGCGCGATACAACGTAAGGAGGACAGTGACAGAGGCCAAACGGCGCTACAGGGATAAAATTGAACTCCAGTTTGAACAAGCTGACTCTAGAGCTATGTGGCAGGGGCTCAAAACGATGACAGACTACAAAGGCGCCTCCCTCAAACTGAACAGTGACATCTCCTTAGCAAATGACCTCAATACCTTCTATGCGAGGTTTGATGCTGGTAATAACAACACCAGCCCACAAGCCACGGCAATGGGGGGGGGGGGTCTGCTGCTGATGGAGACTCAGTGTTCAGGGTAACAGAGCATGAGGTGAGGCGGACCTTTAAAAAAGTGAATATCAGGAAGGCAGCAGGTCCGGACGGCATCCCCGGCCGCGTCCTAAAAGTCTGTGCCGACCAACTAGCCCCGGTATTCACTGACATATTTAACCTGTCCTTAGAACAGGCTGTCATCCCCACCTGCCTGAAGAAGTCCACTATTATCCCTGTACCCAAAAAATCCAAGCCTGCTTGCCTCAACGACTACCGCCCTGTAGCTCTCACCTCCATAGCCATGAAGTGCTTTGAGAAGCTAGTAAAGGGCTACATCTGCTCCTCCCTCCCCATCAACATGGACCCCCTGCAATTTGCATACCGCCCCAACAGGTCCACGGAGGACGCCATAGCCCATGTGCTGCACACAGCAGCATCACACCTGGACAAGAGGCAGGGGAACTATGTGATAATGCTATTCATCGACTACAGCTCGGCATTCAATACCATAGTCCCCTCCATACTCATAGCCAAGCTCAGGGACCTGGGCTTGAACTATGACCTCTGCCAGTGGGTCCTGGACTTCCTGACGGGCAGACCCCAGGTGGTGAGAGCAGGCAACTGCACCTCCTCATCCATCACCCTCAACATAGGGGCCCCCCAGGGCTGTGTTCTGAGTCCCCTCCTCTACTCCCTGTACACACACGACTGTGTGGCTCAGCGGAGTAGCAATACAATCATAAAATTTGCTGACGACACAGTGGTGGTGGGCCTGATCTCTGCCAACGACGAGAGGGCCTACCTGGAAGAGGTCAAGGTCCTGGCGGGATGGTGCCAGGAAAACAGCCTCTCCCTGAACGTCAGCAAAACAAAGGAGATGATTGTGGACTTTAGGAGGTCGGGGGTCAAGGACTACAGCCCCCTCAGCATCGACGGGGCACCGGTTGAGAGAGTCAACAGCTTTAAGTACCTCGGAGCCTACATATCCGAGGACTTGACATGGACCACACACATTGACAGTGTTGTGAAGAAGGCACGACAACGCCTCTACTTCCTCAGGCGCCTAAGGAAGTTCCAAGTCAGTCAGAAGATCCTTAAGAACTTCTACTCATGTACAATAGAGAGCATCCTGACTGGCAACATCACCTCCTGGTTTGGGAATAGCACTGCACAAGACCGAAGCAGACTACAAAGAGTGACACGTTCAGCCGAACGCACAATTGGAGGGGGGCTCCCCACCCTCCAGAACATTTACAACAAGCGTTGCAGGGGCAAGGCTAAGAGAATCATTAAAGACTCCAGTCACCCGAACAACTGCCTCTTTGAACTGCTGCGGTCAGGCAAGCGATACCGGAGTCTCAAGGCGAGCACAGAAAGACTCAGAAGAAGCTTCTATCCCCAGGCCATCAGGCTGCTAAACGAACAATGAACACTACACAACAACAACCATCAAACGCACATAGCACACACATCCACACGCACACACTCACTTTAAACAAACACACTGTAGCACCCACCCCACACACTTTATATTTATTGATGAAGGATTGCACTACAACTCGTACACCTTACTGTAAATTGTACCTAAATTGTACCTCATCCCATTTCTGCTTTGCACTATATAGTACTGTACATTAGTACACTGCATAGTATTGTATATTATATGGTAACTCAGTTACGTCTATTCTGCATCGAACATTGTACATATGTCTATACTGAACACTGTGACCTCATTTTCTACTTTTCTACTTCTAAATTACATGCTATACTATGTTATTTGATACTATCTTGTCTAGCACAGTCTCTGGAGCGTAACAGTAAGAAGCATTTTGTATGAAAGTATTCTGTACTTCTGTATGACAACTATTAAAGAAACTTGAGAAACTTGAAAAAGGAATAAAACATTTCTGAATTACTGTTTAACCTCTTAACACTTGAGTGCCACGCGTATCGCTTATCTTTACCGCTAAAATGTCAGCTTTATAGTTGTTTCTGCGGTCGTTTCACTATGTTTGCGAAGCTGTGTGTGTATTCTGTATTATAGCTGTGGAGACATGGTGTGGCTCATTTTGACAAACATTACTTGTAGTGCAACATTAATAGCTGGTTTTCCACACGCTGTAGTTTGTAGTTTATTACACGCTAAACATCGCGCATTTCCAAGATAATCCAGTCTTTTTTCATAGATTGTGAGATAAAACGCATTATGTGCAATAAGCCCAAACCGTTCTGGTTGATCCCCTGAAACCCCAAATACTCCCAAATCAAATGGTATATGACATTTGGGGGGGTCGTTTTAACTCAAAACTGTGATCGTGTTTGCCGAGTATGTTTTCCGTCTGGTGAAACACAGAACTGTGATCGTTAGAAAAACACGTTTCATGCGCGGCTGGGTGGCGTAGCAGAGATTGCGCTCGTCACCAATGCAAGAGACTCCGGTATCGAATCCCAGTCTCAGCATTGCCTTCGGCTTGGGCCGGCCGTCCTACTGGCTCATTTGGCAGAGTCAGCGGGTGGAAGTCGATGGGTGGGGATTGGACGTTGTGGACAGCGACCCCTACAGGTCGGTTGGGAGACGCCTGCACAGCAGAGACAGGAAGTGGCGAGGGTAGTGTGAGCCTCCATTGCGTTACACCTCGCCAATGAGAGTCCGTGCTGGCAGGCGGAAATATGTGACAGGCTGCCTCCTTGTGTGCCGGAGGGAAATTGAGATGGGAGAACATTTTTAAATAAGGACAAAAAAGTGAAAAGATTAAATAAAAAATAGACATAGAATGTACCTTACCTTAGCCAGAAGGTATTCCAAGAAGAATAATTCCAAGTGATCACATCGCCATCGCGATTACCAGTGTGTCAATGTGAATATCTGTTCCAGCAGGAAGAGGGGCCACTACCAAGGAGAAATGAAAGTGAGGCTGAGTATCAACCCCAAGCCATTGCAGTTCAGACACGGACGACGATACCACCTGGCCACCTGGTGATAGTCAATCAGCATTGCAGTTCTAGTGTGTGGGGATGTGCCAAAATGATGCAGATCGCTCCGGGCAAGTCTGTAGAGCGGGGATCAAATTAAAAAGATCAAACGATCCAAAAACGTAATATCTAGTTTTTGGCCCTCAACGCTTGTCGAGCAAACACGTAATTTTCCGTTTTTGGCACAGAATGTGTTAAGCCCGACGGGTCCGGTCCGGACCCAAAATGACATCACGTCATAAATCAATGTCTACAGACTGTATGTCGAGTTTTTTTCTTCAAATGTACCCAAGAGTATAGACCCGTTTAAAACTGCCTTTTCCTTCCCTGTTTGATATCCACCGTTTAAAACCTGACAGTCTTCACAATTTTT